>NC_092353.1:64195617-64811333 GCF_963676685.1 Mytilus edulis | reverse complement strand
AGAGCCTAGCTATGTGCATACTGAAAAGTAGCAAAGTATAGACCCCTGGCTTGACATCACACCAATCCAATTGGAACGATGGTTCAAAATAAATGCATGAGGCTATCAGGAAGCCTATGAGGCTATCATTCCTAGAGGCTATCATGCCTATGAGGCTATGAGGAAGCCTATAATGAGACAATGAGGAAGCCTGTAAGGAGGCTATGAGGAAGCCTAGTAGTGTTGATGTTGAATTGGTGTTGGAATGAATTTGTATGAAATTTGACAGTTTATCCCCAGAAATTCTTGGGGGATGAGTGAAATTTTTGAAACAACCAGTGATAAAATTTCATAAATGAAATCAATAAACATAATGCTGAGATTGCTTCCCCTGTCATGGCAATATTGAAGGTGAAAGGAGGGGTCGGTGGGAGGCAAGTTTTTAGCTAAAACACTATTAGCACTATTAGCACTATTAGCCAAGATTATTCTATAACTGCTTAATCTGCATTTAGATAAATGAATACTCAAGGCAGCATACACAGGTTTTTAATACACAACTTCTTAATGGGATACTCCTAAGTGGGAGGAGTTAAAACTGCACCCAGATTAATGTATCAAGAAACAAAGGACAAAGGAAGCCAAATGCCACAAGTGGTCACTAATTAACAAGACATGTATATTTGTATTGGAACTGATGAAATTAGACCTCCTGCTAAGAACATGTGATAAACTTCATATCTAACTGATTGACATATGATAATAAATCTGTTTCATCTCAACAGCAAAGAAAATACACATCCTGGGAAAATCCTAAAATAATGACTACTGAGTAATTAAAATCAAATTATGTATAAACATAACTTATATAACATATAAGTACCTATTTATACAAAATTCTCAGAAATGATCCTGAATATGTTTAATTGTCATTTGTTCCATGTTTGCAATGTGTTCTGATTCTTTGTAAATATTTTTTAGGGTAAATTTATTTCTGTTTGATGTGATGCTGTTCTAATCTTATTTTAATTGTCTTTTGTTTATACTGTATCTTTTCTGTGGTAATCTGTTATGTAATAGGGAAATGTGTGTTAACACCTGAGCAAACATCCAACCTCATATCTTCTTGCAAATTCTTTGACCTGACAATTAAACCATCCTGATCTAACTTTCGGCCCTATATTTTAATTTTGCTAATAAATGTGTCAGTGAACAAAATCCTCAAAGTCACACATAATGAGTTCATATTAATTTCATAGTAATTTAAATAATTTAATTACCCCTGATTTCTTTCAGAACACACTGTTTGAACTCATGATATGTAAAATTAAGGATTTAGTGCTCACATTATTATCAACCTAATTTTTCCTGCTATCACCTATCTTGTAAATAAACTCCTGGGAAATACTGTGTAGCAATGCCATTGGTATCCATGTTTGAATTAAACATAAATCATAATTTAATTGCAACTTTTATTTTATATATATACATCACGATTATAATTTGGCCCTTGGGGAAACTACTCAGCTAAAAAATTTAATTTTTTGCTCCATGCCTAAACCAAGAGCCTAGCTATGTGCATACTGAAAAGTAGCAAAGTATAGACCCCTGGCTTGACATCACACCAATCCAATTGGAACGATGGTTCAAAATAAATGCATGAGGCTATCAGGAAGCCTATGAGGCTATCATTCCTAGAGGCTATCATGCCTATGAGGCTATGAGGAAGCCTATAATGAGACAATGAGGAAGCCTGTAAGGAGGCTATGAGGAAGCCTAGTAGTGTTGATGTTGAATTGGTGTTGGAATGAATTTGTATGAAATTTGACAGTTTATCCCCAGAAATTCTTGGGGGATGAGTGAAATTTTTTGAAACAACCAGTGATAAAATTTCATAAATGGCCATAACACAGATGGTAACAGCTGAGTGTCCCCAAGGATTTGTGAGGTTAGGGAGGGGGTACCTTCAATAAAGCCATGAAATAAAAAAAAATACAAAATAATAAAAATAATAAATGTTATCACATAATAATACACAATATCAAAATCAATTGTCAAACAAAAACAATATCATCTAGAATCTCTGTAAAAAACATGCGTATGGAATATTTGAAAATGAGCATGCCCTTAAATTCTACCTAACCTACTTTGAGCTGTTTTAATAGATGCTGGCGTTACCCTAATGTATCTGATGTAACTATCTGAAGTCCAGCGCCCTAATGTTTTTATCAAGTGATCTTCTATTTTTGCCTTACCAGCACTTGTAGCTGCCCCAATTCTAAAACTATGACCATTATAATGACTTGAGTTGAAACCACATATATCCAGTACTTTTTTGATACAAGTGATGAAATATTGTCTCTCCAAAGGTTTCTTATCAATGGTTATGAAAAGTGGATCAGTTTGATTAGTAGGAGAAAATTCTTTCCTTATTTGTATATATTCTAACAAAATTGTGTAAGGGCAGATAAGCTGACCTAATTTATGTAGCTGTATATTTATGCCTTTTCTAAAAGGATCTGTTTTTGATTGTTTTAATTTCAAAACTACTAAGTCTGAGTGAAATACAACATCTTCAATACATAAATTAATATGTGGATCAAACTGTGAGGCCTTTGACACTGTAAACTCGCCACA
Source organism: Mytilus edulis (assembly GCF_963676685.1). Classification (NCBI taxonomy): domain Eukaryota; kingdom Metazoa; phylum Mollusca; class Bivalvia; order Mytilida; family Mytilidae; genus Mytilus; species Mytilus edulis. Next base: position 64,808,717 of record NC_092353.1, on the reverse strand, counting down.
TCTCAAAAATCCATAAAATGCGACAATGCATGCAGTTCTTAACATTAAATCAGTAAACTTGGAACAAAAACCTTTTCTCAAACAATTTACAATTTTTTCCAAAATTTCGAAAGTTATTGGTAATCTTATGTGATTTTTTGTTTTTTGCAGTCTTTTTACAGAATTTAAAACATAATCAAGTCTGATTAAAGGTGTATTATGAGCAGATTGTAAGGGATCATTTTGATTACCCTGTACATATTTATACCTAATTCCACATAAATATAATTTAATGGTAGAGTATTGTAAACTCAGAATTTTAAAGCAGTGGGCTATGAAATAAATTAAAATATCCTCAGAAATAGGAGGTAAATTAGAAAATTGAAAACCATTCAATAACATAAAAGTCTCAAATTTTCTGAACCCAGTATCATAAACAGTTCTTGTAGTATTAGCAATAGCACTGTTCCAAAGTTCATTCACTGCTTGATTTAGGACCACATTACATCTGAGCTGCTTGGGCACTTCATTGGATGTTGTGCTGCACTGGGAGCTAGTTTGCGGAATCTGTCTATCTGTAAACGAGATAGAGCATCACTTATATCATTCTGATATCCTGGAACATGTTTGGCACTAAAATGAAAGTTGTATTTACAAGCACACCATGTAAGTTTCCTCATTAATTTCATTATTTGTAAACACTTTGAACGGCCCTTTTTTACTATAGCCACTGTAGCTTCATTGTCACACCAGAAAAGAATGCGTTTTGTTGTCCACTGTGAGCCCCACAGTATTGCGGATACTACAATGGGGTATAATTCAAGAAAAGCCATTGAAAATGTTTTGTCAGGATAAGCAATGTTTGATGGCCATGATGAATAAAACCATTCTCCCTTGAAATATCCACCAAATCCTTTTGTTGATGAGGCATCAGTAAAAAGTTCCATATCATAACTTGAGTAAAATTGTCTACTGTAAAACATGTTCACACCATTCCAGCTGCTCAGAAAAAGTAACCAAAATTCTAGGTCAACACGGCATTCCTTATCTAATTTAACATAATGATGCAAATCATTGACAGTAGTGGACAGCCCTATGAGGTATGAAACAAAGGATCTACCAGGTAAAATGACACGTGAAGCAAAGTTTAAGTGACCCAAAAGCTGCAACAATTCCCTTTTTGTACAAGATTTTTTCCTGCATAATTTTTTGATGAATTCACAAATGCGATCAACTTTATTAAGAGGTAGTCGAGCTTCCATTTTTTCAGAATCTAGAATAATACCCAAATATTCTAAACATTTAACAGGACCTATTGTCTTATGTTTTGCTATAGGAATGTTTAGTTTTTTGAAAATCATCATCATTATAGCCATAGTCCTCTCACCATCAGCATCTGGTGGATCTATGGTTAGGAAATCATCCAATAAATGCAAAATGCTATTAACTTTGTAATTGTTTTCTGCAATATGACACAAAGCTTGGGATAAATGGTCAAAAATTTTGGGGCTTGAACGACATCCAAAAGTTAAACGGACATAAAAATAATACATTTTTTCCCATTTTATGCAGAAAAGAGGCCACTGACTTGGTACAATTGGACAATTTTTGAACGCATCGGATATGTCGAACTTGCAAAGCCAGGAATTTCTTCCAAATTTCAAAATAACATCAATGGCGTCATCTATTCTAACATAAGACATTGAGCAATCCTGTTTGTCAATAAGATCATTAATACTTAGATGTTTATCATCATTATGTGGGGAAGATAAGTCCAATATTAAACGCTTTTTACCAGAATATTTCCCTTCTGCAATACCAATTGGGCTTACCCTATAATTTTGAAAAGGGGGATCCTTAAAAGGCCCATACAAGAAACCTTTAAAAACTTCTTTCTCTATCAAATCAGAAACCACATCTGGTTGTGTCCTAGCAGATAAACTATTCCTACATTCTTTTGTAGGTAAATCTGTTGTAGATACCATAGTATCAAATCCTTTCTCTAAGCCATTGCATAAATAGTTAACAAATTTTTTGTCAGGATGAGAAATTAATTCTTTTGCAAGTATAATAACATTAATTGGAGTAGTAGCCAGATATGGGAAATCATGTAGTCATTGACCTTGCTTATTTGTTGTTATTTTCTCAAACTTTTGTGAAGAGTTTACTGTATGTGGCTTAGATTGTACTTCAGTCCTACCTTGAGAGGGGAAAACTTTTTGACAAGATAATAGGGTATGACCAGCGAATTTACATCTGCTACAGATATGTGAAAAATGACAAAAACTCCTGGTACAACCCCTACTGGTATTAAAATTATTGCACACCTCCCGCCCAGAATGATAAATTTTCTTTCTACCTAACTTATCAGTAGTGTCTACCTGCCTTGATAGTTTATCTGGGTAGTCTTGATATGTCATGGAGGTTTGCATAGGACAAAAAGCAGTAGTGTGATCAACCAAATTACAAATTTTGCAAACATTTACATTCCCACCAGCAACTATTAATGAAAGAAGATCCCTATCTCTTTTGCTCCAGTCAACCTTAATCCTTCTCTCCCTTAAAAGAGCTGATGATTTTGCAGAAAACAATTTATGGTAATCATAAAATCTGTCACCATAAAAATTACTAATATCTATAATCTCATCTTCATAAGCATCTAGCTCTGCTCTACGGTCAGGGTAAACTGATGACATGACCCTCTTAAACTTGCCAAATGCCTTAATGAATTCTTGAATTGTGAGTTTTCTATTAAGACGGGGATCTGGCTTCCCAGAAATATTTAACTCTAACCCATTAGCTGCAACAGAGTGAATTTGGGGAGTTTCATAGTTTGGGATAAGCAGAGATGCCAAATTAACATCCTTACCGTCAATGATTTGCTTTTGAATAGAAGGAGATATAATGTCCACATTAGAATATTCATCCGAACGCACTCCACATGAAACATTTCCAACTTGTGGTCCTGAGATGAAAGATGCATGCTCTTGTGTATTTCCATGTAAAACAGTGTTATTTCCTCTGTTAGAAATTTCACTCCTATTCCCAATCCCTGCATGGTTGTACCACTGTTGAAGGTTGAATTCGCGATCTCTACCTGTGTCATGAGTACAATTGTCTCTGTAAATTAGCTGTTTAAAGGTCTCTTGAAGTCCTTCAAAACACTGAGCTATGTTCCTGTCTGTTCCACCATTTGAAACACTGCTTCTGTGTTGATGCACTGATTCTGCTAAGGTAATTGGAAGAGTGCTCTCTGGTGAGGAATCTGTGTTAATCTCATCACTAACGGTGTCTGTCTGTTGTGTCTCTAAAGATGTTACTCCATCAAAACAATTCTCTAAATAAAGTTGTTTTAACACTTGTTTTGACATACCAGAAGGTGTTCTTATTCCCTTTTTGTTAAGTTCTTCTTTTAGTTTGTTTATTGTCCAATTAGAAGGGTTATTAGAATCCCATTGGGTCTCATACGGAGAACTCCTAGTTTTCCTTCGAACACCTTTTCCTCTGCCAGACATTTTGTTGTCAGTTAATCCAAAATAATGTTTATTGTTTCAGGTTATATAGTTTGAATTATATTTAGTTGTTTAAAAACTGTCAAATAGCTTTTGTAAAGTAATCCAAACACTGAAAGTTCAAGTTTTTAGCTAAAACACTATTAGCACTATTAGCCAAGATTATTCTATAACTGCTTAATCTGCATTTAGATAAATGAATACTCAAGGCAGCATACACAGGTTTTTAATACACAACTTCTTAATGGGATACTCCTAAGTGGGAGGAGTTAAAACTGCACCCAGATTAATGTATCAAGAAACAAAGGACAAAGGAAGCCAAATGCCACAAGTGGTCACTAATTAACAAGACATGTATATTTGTATTGGAACTGATGAAATTAGACCTCCTGCTAAGAACATGTGATAAACTTCATATCTAACTGATTGACATATGATAATAAATCTGTTTCATCTCAACAGCAAAGAAAATACACATCCTGGGAAAATCCTAAAATAATGACTACTGAGTAATTAAAATCAAATTATGTATAAACATAACTTATATAACATATAAGTACCTAATGAACTAATGGTCAATCTCAGAATGCAGTACTTCAGATTTACAACATTTCAAGATAAAAGAAAATTTGGACCCTTAATAAAAATTGAATTGCTGAGGTTCTAGACTGCATATTGAAGGCTGCACTTTGACCTATAATCATTGAATTTAATCTATCGTGACTTGGATGTACATGATGTATAGTTGTCTCAATAAGTAATAAAGTAGAAAATGAAAACTATACAAAAAGATCATCAACAAGTTTTGAACATCTTAGCACTGGGAAAAAAGAAGGACATCTGGATATTTCTGTGAAAATTTCATCAAACTTATTTAGTGTTGTTCAGAAATATCCATTTATAGACATACAAAGATGTGATATGAGTGCCAATGAGACGCCTCTCCATCCAAGTCACAATTTGTAAAAGTAAACAATTATAGGTATAAGTATGTTTTCAATTCAATTCTTTTTTTAGCTTGAAATCTAAACTCGACAGCAAATATGGCAAATTAAAAACTTTAAGTGATATTTTAGGAATGATTTGAATCTGGAATAATTTTGAATTCTGGAAAATTGATTAGAAATGCATGAAAATAACTAACCCAGCTAAATAGGGTTAGCCATGCAGATGCAGATAATTCCTTGTTTATATTTCTCTTAACCCTATCAGACATATTTTATATGTATGTAGGTAATTTTGAAGGACATTGATTTTCTGATTTGAATTATTTCATAATTAGTCTTTAAAGTTGACTAGCATTACAATATATGGCATGGGTTTTGCTTATTTTGAAGGCCATACATGCATAGTGACAGTGACCTATACATTGACGTTACGCACAGTATTGCGTTGCAAGATGTAACATGAAAATTTGAAAATTTTGACTCCGATTTTGCACTATTTTTCAAAAAATATTGCAGAGTACCTCCTCGGCCGAGTTTTATAAAATAAATACCATATGACGAAGGAAAGATTCAAGTTTTATTGTTTATAAGGCCACGAATTTCGTAAGAATCGTTTTTTTAAGAAGTGAAAAAAAAATGCAAATTTAAAAAAAAAAATCTTTGCGCTTATTCTTAATGCCGCCGGGACATATGAGGTTAAAATTAATCATTTCTACATCTTTAAAAAGTATTTATTTCATAAAATAATTTAGAAAAATATAATTTTATATCATTTTTAGTAGATTATTTTTTTTAGGATGAAATCACTTTTGTCTAATATCTAAATGTGCAAGTTTTTAGACTCTACATGCTCTTTCTCTGTTTTTTTTAAGCACTTATGGTTATATTTACAATTCACAAATACAGTATTTATATAATTGTTTAAAGTTTATTACATCGTTGTACCTCGGATTCTAATCTGTAAAGGTCAGGCAGAAACCCTGTTGAAATAGAACAAAAGAATCGAAGCTCTTTGTTAGAGAAGTTGATAAATGCATACTGTAATGTTTACTATAGTAACAAATTTTTTTTTAAGTTAAAAGAAACAAATAAAACGATATTTCTTCTCAATTACGAAGTGTTTTATTTTAAAAACACCATTTTCATAAGTTTTCAATTTATCTATTGCATTGTAATGCAGAACAATTAGATATCAAGTCGACGACATGGGTATCTATCAAGTTGGATGTAGAAAATGCATAACCTCCGATTTAAAAAAAAAATTTACCACGGACGGAGAACATATCAATCTATTAGTTCAGTAATTTTCGTGTCTGCCCTTCCATTATGTGACTCAAGAAAAAATTCCCAAAAGTGGGTAACAATTGTATCGAAAAGAGAAAATCGAGTGCACCTATTTATGTTAGGGCGTGTTTGAGGTGTATATTTTGTCTTTAAAATGTACAAAGCAAGAGTATTTGATATATCATCTCTCTTTAGATTCTATCATTTTTATTATCAAAGCTACAGGTTGACTTTATAACATAAAAAAATCACAGTATGAAAAGATGAAATATATGGGTCAAGTGAAATACCTATCTAATGAATCACAAAAACAAAGTAGGTGTGTTTGAATAGCTTTTTTTTTTTTACTAAAAGTACTTCACGACAGTCTTTTAAGTTGGATGATGAAAATGCATATCTTCGAAAAAATATATTTTTTTGTGGGTGATAACTAGGGTTTATAATCTACAACCACTGAAATTTTTTAGTCTGCCCTTCCATGAAATATTTGATTAGAATTTTTCTAAATGTTTAAGAATTTTCAAAAATTCCACCTGACAACCAATCAGACAATAGTTTTAAGTTAAATCAATGCTAACAAGATCAGCTAGTAGATACATTTGTCTTTTAAAATACAACTGACATATAAGGATCGTAATGGTGCTATGTTGATAAATTTATCGGTTTTCATGAGCAAAATTGGCAGCGCGTCATCCCTGGCTACAATGGCTTCCATTTCTGTGCTGGCGTAATGGGGAGATAATTTTGACGAAGTAGAATCCTGACTGAGGTGTTCTTAGATTTGTGTGAAAACTTTTGTCCATAAAAAATTATCCCTAGTCCCTCCCCCCTTTTCTCACTGTGTCTATATAAAAGAGTATAATCCTGATGTGTGTGGGATTTTTATTTTAAATCTGAGTGTTATTTGGATTCATCAGACCTTTTTGGAATGAACATTTTGGCATCATTTTAACTACCTAGACGGACTAGTGTGTATTCATATAAAAGACGCTACTGAGAAGAAACGTCTAAATGACGCCTTTGAACATAATGGCTAGACATAGGGAATGCTTTCTAAAATAAAATTATAAGGTCATGATGTTAGTGAAAACACCCGACTCATATAGCTATTTGTATGAATTTATAGTTTGTATCTTTTAAATATGGTAATTTAGTATAATAAATGCCGATTTTCTATCTATATCACATATTTCAACTGAGGGATGGAAAAAAATAACGTTTGGACAAAGTGGCTAGACATGCGATTCATTAAAATTCTGCTCCATAAAAAATTTTGTTTTACATTTGAAATTTTGAAAATGCTTTTGTTTTTTCAGAACTTTCTATTGAGTATACTTTTATTAGTTTTAATATGATTTAATTATATAATCGTGGGAAAAATTTGGTTGATTATATAGGGAATCATTGAAGCATGACTGGAGCGGGCCCCCCTTAGGTCAGTCAGCGGGCCCCCCCTTAGGAAAAGTTCTCGATCCGCCACTGTGTGTCGCTCACCTGTTACTGTATTTACTGATGTCGGCCATCTTGGTTGGTAGGCGGGGTCATTAGACACTTTCTTTAATTAGATACCCTAGTAATGATTGTGGCCAAGTTTGGTTAAATTTGGCCCAGAGTTTTAGAAAAGAAGATTTTTGTACAAGTTACAAAAATGACAAAAAGTTGTTCAATATTGACTATAAAGGGCAATTACTCCTTAAGGGGTCCTTTAATAATTTTGGTCATGTTGACTTATTTGTAGATCTTACTTTGCTGAACATTATTGCTGTTCACAGTTTACCTCTATCTATAATAGTATTCAAGATAATAACCAAAAACTGCAAAATTTCCTTAAAATTACCAATTTCAGGGCAGCAACCCAACAACGGGTTGTCAGATTCATCTAATCTCATCATCAAATTTGTGAGGGGATAGATCTTATTCTGATGGACATTTACATCTTGAAAGATTTGCCCTAAATGTCTTAGTTTCAAAGATATAAAGCAAATACTGCATTTTACCACTATGTTCTAATTTTTACAATGTCAGCCATTTTGATTGGTAGGCCGGGTCATCAGACACATTTTAAAAACTTTATACCACAATGATGATTGTGGCCAAGTTTGGTTAAATTTGGCCCTGTAGTTTCAGAGAAGAAGATTTTTGTTCAAATTACAAAAAATGACTAAAAGTTGTTCAATATTGACTATAAAGGGCAAGAACTCCTTAAGGGGTCCTCTGACAAATTTGGTCATTGAAAACTTTTTTGTAGATCTTACTTTGCTGAACATTATTGCTGTTTACAGTTTATCTCTATCCATAATAATATTCAAGATAATAACCAAGTACTGCAAAATTTTCCTTAAAATTACTAATTTGGTGGCAGCAACCCAACAACAGGTTGTCTGATTTGTCTGAAAATTTCAGGGCAAATAGATGTTGACTTAATAGACAATTTTACCTATATCAGATTTGCTCTAAATGCTTTGCTTTCAGAGTTATGAGTCAAAATCTACATTTTACCCCTATGTTCTATTTTGGCCATGGTGGCCATCTTGGTTGGTATGCCGGGTCACGCCACAAATTTTTAAAACTAGATACCCAAATGATGATTGTGGCCATGTTTGGTTAAATTTGGCCAAGTAGTTTCAGAGGAGAGGATTTTTGTAAAAGTTAACGACGATGGACAACGACGACGACGCTGGACGCCTAGTGATGGGAAAAGCTCACTTAAGGGCCAGGTGAGCTAAAAATTGGGATGTGTTTCCCGATTTTTATGAAAAGAAGATGAATTTATGAAGAAACTGGTACCATCTCATACTTTTGATTAGACCTGCTGAGTTATTTATTTTCAATACATTGCGAGTCAGGTAATTTATTTTCAAACTACTATAGAACAAACCATTTATTTTTGTGATTATCAAGGCTGAGTTATTTATTTTCAAAATCCTCTGTAAATGATAGGAACATGTTCTACCCCAATTTTTCTGTCTGCAGAAATAGCCGTTCCTTTGCTCCTACTTTGTTTCTTGATTATTAATTCTGGAACGTCACAAGATTGTTTTCTACTTCTGTTTGCTGATATTTAGTGAATTAAATTTAAATGGTTTTGACAAATGTTAGTTCCATCATCATCATGAGGATTGGAGTCACAATGTTATAAGCCCTAGCTCTACAAAAAGTTGTGTTTAAGTCTGTTGATTGAAACTGTTCAAATTTAACGGTATTTGCAGATCACAATTGATTGATGCAATTTTCCTAAAGAAAGTACATTTTACACTCATAATGGTTACAATATGTTTTAGTTGTTGACATTTAGTAAACTTGTGTGTCTGCCATTTGTGTAGATCTTCTCTCTCTTATTACTGAAGAGTTTCAAAAAGGGGACATAACTCACTACAGTCAGTTCAGCAACTTCCGAAGCAAGGTTGTCGGCTCTCCGAACTTTCCCGAAGTCCTGCATTTTTACACTTGCACAATCATTGCATATACGGGTATTAGGATCAATAAAATCTATATGTAGGTGGCTTTCAGAGTTATTGCCCAAAAAATATTTTTGGATACATTTGAAGAGAAAACAACCTTTATTTCATTTTTTTATAATGATATAATTGGGAATTCTGCTTTTGGAGTAAATAACATGCTCAAAATGGTCAAAAATCTAGTACTTTTCAGTAAAAAAAATACTACATAACGACACTTAAATCTAAAAAAGTACTCAAATTTTGTCAATATGTGGTTTTAAAGATTTTTTACATCGGTACATGTATAATCATTAACACAACTGCTGCAGTGGAAGTTATTGTATCAATTTGCCTAAATATCTTTCAATAGGTCATTTGCTGAAATACACAAAAATGGCTTTATCATCCAAAGACAGCCCGGTTTCCATGGCAACAAGACCATGGCAATAAAAAAATTAGTCTTTTTATGTTCTCATGGTTCATTCCTTTAATTTAAACCAAAAATACATAACTTTAAAAAAAATAGTTTGGCCATTAATTTTTAAATTTGGGTCATCCTTACGGAGAATTGATGTTAAGATAACGAAAAAACATTAAGATTTCCTAAAATTTTTACGTCCCTTCGAGTTTAACATTGAGTTATAACTAAAGAAAACATTTAAACCTAAGATCTACAACTATAAAAACTGTGGTATTAACATTCTCTTAAGCTGAATAGTTCATAAATCTTTATTTTTATTCTTACCATAAAAGTCCCATCCAATGGTCATTCTCAGCCTCCATCCTTATGGACAAGCTGTGATGCTAACCTGAAATGTAAAATGCTTAGTTATTCAAAATGGTTTGAAAGGACCATTGTTGATATACTCTGGGATTAACAGATACATGTATAAGTTGCAGACATACTATATGTATATTAAATAGACAAAGTCTACAAATGTGTAATAGATGTTGAGAACATATGGTTGACAGCAACCCAACACACTGTTGAGTAATTACATCAGACATATTATTGTACTGATAGATGTAAGAGGAGATTTCTGATCAAACTCATTATAAACATTCAGACCACATGAAAATAATATTTCTGAAATATTTTTTATAAAAACTATTTTTTTTCCAAACAGGAATAACATACTGGTACCTACCTATGTATTAGATCTATAAGTCTTATTTCCACACCATGAAAATCATTGAAAATTGACATTATACATCTTTTGTGAAATTAATATTAAAGATGGAATACAAAAAATAATTCAAAGGTTTATGATTTGAATGTCAAATGCACAAAAAAACATTTACAGATTTTACAGAGTTATCTCCCATTGAATGAAAGAATCTTGCTGTTAAATGTACTTGAGTCCCCATGAAGTTGTATTCCGATTTCAAGAGGATGGTAAAGGGGCATTATGAACATGGAAACACGTAAAATAAAACTAGAGGCTCTAAAGAGCCTGTGTCGCTCACCTTGGTCTATGTGAATATTAAACAAAGGAAGCAGATGGATTCATGACAAAATTGTGTTTTGGTGATGGTGATGTGTTTGTACATCTTACTTTACTGAACATTCTTGCTGCTTACAATTATCTCTATCTATAATGAACTTGGCCCAGTAGTTCAGTGGAAAATGTTAGTTACAATTTACAAATTTAATGAAAATTGTTAATAATTGACTATAAAGGACAATAACTCGTTAGGGGTCAATTGACCATTTTCGTCATGTTGACTTATTTGTAAATCTTACTTTGCTGAACATTATTGATGTTTACAGTTTATCTCTATCTATTATAATAATCAAGATAATAACCAAAAACAGCAAAATTTCCTTAAAATTACCAATTCAGGGGCAATAACCCAACAACAGGTTGTCAGATTCAATTTCAGGGCAGATAGATCTTGACCTGATAAACAATTTTACCCTGTCAGATTTGCTCTAAATGCTTTGGTTTCAGAGTTATAAGCAAAAACTGCATTTTACCCCTGTGTTCTATTTTTAGCCATGGCGGCCATCTTGGTTGGTTGGCCAGGTCACCGGACACAATATTTTTAACTAGATACCCCAATGATGATTGTGGTCAAGTTTGGTTTAATTTGGCCTAGTAGTTTTAGAGGAGAAGATTTTTGTAAAAGATAAGTAAGATTTACGAAAAGTTGTTCAATATTGACTAAAGGGCAATAACTCCTTAAAGGGTAAACAGTTTGTAGATCTTACTTTGCTGAACATTTTTGCTGTTTACAGTTTATCTCTATCTATAATAATATTCAAGATAATAACCAAAAACAGCAAAATTTCCTTAAAATTACCATTTCAGGGGCAGCAACCCATCAAAGGGTCTTCAATAAAAACTACCTAGACCAAAAACTTTAACCTGAAGCGGAACAGACAAACAAACGAACGGACTCACAGACCAAAGAACATAATGCCCCTCTACTATCATAGGTGGGGCATAAAAATAAAAGTGTTTCTTTGTTGCATACCAGGTATATGAGACATTTCCTTTCTCTTTTTTCTATTTTTTATGCAATTCCAATTCATAGTCAAGTGAATCAATCTGTGGATTCATTTATTTTTGTGGGTACCAATTTTCATGGATTAAGGAAAACTTACATATTCATCGATACTTCATTTGTGGTTTTGCTTAAGTCTGCTTTCAAGCCTTTATACAAATTTTCAGCCGTTGAATATCTAATTTCACATTTCACCTGTACCAACGAAATCCACTAAAATTGGTATCCAATGAATGACAATGACTCCATATTGTACTTTAAGCGGTAATGGGGTCATCTTCACACTTCTATACTGAGTGCCAATGAAAACGCAACACTTGGTTTTTAAAAAATAAAATTTATACTAGAAATGATAATCTTTCAAAATAAATTGTTCTTGAAAATTAACAATTTTAACAATAGATCGATATCAAACAAAAACTGTTTCCTTGTCATCTTTCGTGCGCAATAGGTAAACGAAACATCTAATGTCGAATCATCAACTCACAGTCCTAACACAAAATGTTACAGCCCCGTGGTGCAGTGCAATCTCCACAGCGCCGTGGAGTTGATCATCCCGGACGTTTAATGTGATTACAATGAATTTTATTCCACTTGTCCCGCAAAGCAAACTCAAGCTGACTTTATGATATTGGTGGTGGTTTTCATCGTCTAAATCATGTTAAATCTGATGCAAAATTTGCTCGATTGGACCAAAATCCGGCGAAAAGCAAGACTTTTGGACAAGGCGCGTGCCAAATGTCTATGTAACCACCACTGATGTTTTTTGTTACATAATGAATGTTTTTTGTTCTACAGAATTCGATGTTTACGCCAGACGCCCGTTTAGATGTCACTAAGGAAAGACTGTGGTGCTCTTTAACAATTTCTGCGCAAATGGTGCTTTACTGAAATTGCTCCAAAGGTTCTACCGTGACCACCATTGAACTCTCGTGACCCTTGAACAGCCATCAGAGTCGATATCGGATATGTTAAAGACCAAATGTATCGGTCTTGCTGAGCGTTTCTTGCTTTTTGTATCCCAGGATGTGGCCTATCATTAAATGATTCATTTTGGTTGAATTTGTGGATGATTTGGGTTATTGTAGAGGCTACAACTTCAGTCTTCTCGTAATTGTATACTGTGAAAGGCTTCATTGGATCATGCCCAAAACTGCATGTCGCTGGTTGTCAGAAAGTCCTGGCATTTACTCAGATGTTTATTGCAGTTTGTTAACAATAAGGGCGGGAAAATTCATGACATTAGCCAAGCTTTAAATGGAAAAATCGTGAAAATGGTGGGTATGTTGAAAAGCGGTGGAATCGGTTTATGTCCGTTCAAAATAACCCTTACTTCGCATTTGTTCCAAAAATCACTCAACCGTAAAATTGTCGACAATTGTCTTAAAAGTCATTTTTAACCAACTATACAAAGTTCTAATACAAGTGAAACTGCGAGCTACTGCTCACTGATGATACCCCCGCCGCAAGTGGATAATATTAATAATGTACAAATATGCAAGTGTTCGGTAAACAGGAAGTTGTCGAGTGATGAATCTGAAAACGCATCACACGGTATAGCTGACTTATAAAAATCCTGAAACCAAATTTCAGAAATCCTTGTATTGTAGTTCCTGAGAAAAATGTGACGAAAATTTTTAACTTGGTTATCATGTGTAAAATCAAACAAGTGTTCGGTAAACAGGAAGTAGTCGAGTGATGAATCTGAAAACGCATCACACGGTAAAGCTGACTTATATAAATCCTGAAACCAAATTTCAGAAATCCTTGTATTGTAGTTCCTGAGAAAAATGTGACGAAAATTTTCAACTTGGCTATCATGTGTAAAATCATACAAGTGTTCGGTAAACAGGAAGTTGTCAAGTGATGAATCTTAAAACGCATCACACATACCGTATTTGTATGTGAAATCATTTGGCTGACATATATAAATGTTGATACCAAATTACAGAAAGGGTGGATGTGTAGTTCCTGAGAAAAATGTGACGAAAGTTGCATGGGACGGACTGACTGACTGACTGACTGACGGACGGACGGACAGACAGACAGAGGTAAAACAGTATACCCCCCTTTTTTAAAGCGAGGGTATAATAAATAAAATAAAAATTATAAGATTTTTTTTAAAAACAAAAGTGTTGCATTTTCATTGGCACTCAGTATATTAATCATCATATCATTCGTTTAGCATAATTATCTTTCCATGTGGACTGCTTTCGAAAGATAAAACCAGATGATCTCCAGAAATACTTCTGCATGATATCAGTCTCTTTCTACAGGTTGCACTTTGTGAATACAGCTGTTTCTCTAACCACACCTCTTTTGGGGATATCTAGAATATTTATAGGTATTAAATTTTGTTAACATACTGGCTCTCAGTTATGCTCTCTTTGTTGCATCTCATTTGGATTGATTATCTCCCCTCAATACATTATACACAAAGTAAAACCTACCATTACCTCAAACCTGACAGTATAAAAGAAATCTTTATTGTTCACCCCCTATGAAGTCATTTGGATTAATTATCTCCTCTTTATACATTATACACAAAGTATAACCTATCGTTACCTAAAACCGGACAATATAAAATGAATCTTTATTGTTCACCCCCTATTAAGTCATTTGGATTGATTATCTCCCCTTTTTACATTATACACAAAGTATAGCCTACGTTACTTCAAACATTACAGTTGAAAACAAATCTTTATTGTTCACCCCCCATGAAGTCTTTTGGATTGATTATCTACCCTTAATACATTATACACAAAGTATAACCTACCGTTACCTCAAACCTTAAAATTTAAAACAAATCTTTATTGTTCACCCCCTATGAAGTAATTTGGACTGATTATCCCCCCTTATATAATTTAAACACAGTATAACCTACCGTTACCTCAAACATTACAGTATAAAACAAATCTTTTTGTTCACCCCCTCTGAAGTCATTTGGATTGATTATCTCCCCTTAATACAATATACACAAAGTATAACCTACCATTACCTCAAACCTGACAGTATAAAACAAATCTTTATTGTTCACCCCCTATGAAGTCATTTCGATTGATTATCTCCCCTTAATACATTATACACAAAGTATAACCTACCATTACCTCAAACCTGACAATATAAAACAAATCTTTATTGTTCACCTTTTATGAAGTCATTAAGATTGATTATCTCCCCTTTATACATTATTCACAAAGAAAAACCTACCGTTATCTCAAAAATTACAGTAGAAAACAAATCTTTTTGTTCACCCCCTATGAAGTCATTTGTATTGATTATTCCCCTTATACAGTATACACAAAGTATAACCTACCATTACCTCAAACCTAATGTATAAAACAAATCTTTGTTGTTCACCCCCTTTGAAGTTATTTGGATTGATTATCTCCCCTTTATACATTATACACAAAGTCAAACTTACCATTACCTCAAACCTGACAATATAAAACAAATCGTTATTGTTCACCCCACATGAAGTCATTTCGATTGATTATCTCCCCTTCATACATTATACACAAAGTATAACCTACCATTACCTCAAACCTGACAGTATAATACAAATCTGTATTGTTCACAACATATGAAGTAATTTCGATTGATTATCTCCCCTTAATAAATTATACACAAAGTATAACCTACCGAACTTACCTCAAACATAACAGTATAAAACCAATCCTTTTTTTCACCCCTATGAAGTCATTTGGATTGATTATCTCCCCTTTATACATTATACACAAAGCATAACCTACCATTACCTCAAACCTGACAAAACAAAACAAATCTTTATTGTTCAACCCTCTATGAAATCATTTGGATTGATTATTTCCCCTTAATACATCATACACAAAGTAAAACCTACCATTTCATCAAACCTGACAGTATGAAACAATCTTTTTGTTCACCACCTATGAATTCATTTGGATTGATTATCTTCCCTTAATACATTATACACAAAGTATAACCTACTGTTACCTCAAACCAAACAGTATTAAACAAATCTTTATTCTTCACCCCCTATGAACTCATTTGGATTGATTATCTCCCCTTAATACATTATACACAAAGTTTAACCTACCGTTACCTCAAACCTGACAGTATTAAACAAATATTTATTGTTCACCCCCTATGAAGTCACTTGGATTGATTATCTTCCCTTAATACATTATACACAAAGTATAACCTACCGTTACCTCAAACCTGACAGTATAAAACAATTTTTTTGACCTCAAACCTGACAGTATAAAACAATTTTTGTGTTCACCCCCTATGAAGTCATTTGGATTGATTATCTCCCCTTAATACATTATACACAAAGTGTAACCTACCATTACCTCAAACCTGAGAGTAAAAAACATTTTTTTTGTTGACTACCTATAATGTCATTTGATTCATTATCTCCCCTTAATACATTATACACAAAGTATAACCTACCGTTACCTCAACCTGACAGTATAAAACAATTTTTGTGTTCACCCCCTTTGAAGTCATTTGGATTGATTATCTCCCCTTAATACATTATACACAAAGTATAACATACCATTACCTCAAACATGACAGTATAATTTTTTTTTTATTGTTCACCACCTATGAAGTCATTTGGATTGATTATCTCCCCTTAATACATTATACTCAAAGTATAACCTACCGAACCTTAAACATGACAGTATAATTTTATTTTTATTGTTCACCACCGATGAATTCATTTGAATTGATTATTTACCCTTAATACATTATACACAAAGTGTAACATACAATTACCTCAAACATGACAGTATAAAGCAAATCTTTATTGTTCACCCCCTATGAAGTCATTTGGATTGATTATTTCCCCTTAATACATTATACACAAAGTATAACCTACCGTTACCTCAAACCTGACAGTATGAAATAAATCTTTATTGTTCACCCCCTATGAAGTCATTTGGATTGATTATCTCCCCTTAATACATTATACACAAAGAATAACCTACCGTTACCTCAAACATGACAGTATAAAACAAATCTTTATACACTCCCTATGAACTCATTTGGATTGATTATCTCCCCTTAATACATTATACACAAAGTATAACCTACCGTTACCTCAAACCTGACAGTATTAAACAAATATTTATTGTTAACCCCCTATGAAGTCACTTGGATTGATTATCTTCCCTTAATACATTATACACAAAGTATAACCTACAGTTACCTCAAACCTGACAGTATAAAACAATTTTTGTGTTCAACCCCTATGAAGTCATTTGGATTGATTATCTCCCCTTAATACATTATACACAAAGTATAACCTACCGTTACCTCAAAACTGACAGTATAAAACAATTTTTTTGTTGACTACCTATAATGTCATTTGATTCATTAACTCCCCTTAATACATTATACATAAAGTATAACCTACCGTTACCTTAAACATGACAGTATAATTTTATTTTTATTGTTCACCACCTATGAAGTCATTTGGATTGATTATCTCCCCTTAATACATTATACACAAAGTATAACCTACCATTACCTCAAAACTGACAGTATAAAACAATTTTTTTGTTGACTACCTATAATGTCATTTGATTCATTATCTCCCCTTAATACATTATACATAAAGTATAACCTACCGTTACCTTAAACATGACAGTATAATTTTATTTTTATTGTTCACCACATATGAAGTCATTTGGATTGATTATCTCCCTTTAATACATTATACACAAAGTATAACCTACTGTTACCTCAAACCTGACAGTATAAAATTTTGTTGTTGTTGACTACCTATAATGTCATCTGATTCATTATCTCCCCTTAATACATTATACACAAAGTATAACCTTCCATTACCTTAAACATGACAGTATAATTTAATTTTTATTGTTCACCACCTATTTGGATTGATTATCTCCCCTTAATACATTATACACAAAGTGTAACCTACCATTACCTCAAACCTGACAGTATAAAACAAATCTATTGTTCACCCCCCTATGAAGTCATTTGGATTGATTATCTCCCCTTAATACATTATACACAAAGTATAACCTACCGTTACCTCAAACCTGACAGTATAAAACAATTCTTGTGTTCAACCCCTATGAAGTCATTTAGATTGATTATCTCCCCTTAATACATTATACACAAAGTAAAACCTACCATTACCTCAAACCTGACAAGTTTAAAACAAATCTTTATTGTTCACCCCCCTATGAAGTCATTTGGATTGATTATCTCCCCTTAATACATTATATACAAAGTATAACCTACCATTACCTCAAACCTGACAGTATAAAACAAATCTTTATTGTTCACCCCCCTATGAAGTCATTTTGATTGATTATCTCCCCTTAATACATTATACACAAAGTCTAACCTACCGTTACCTCAAACCTGACAGTATAAAACAATTTTTGTGTTCACCCCCTATGAAGTCATTTGGATTGATTATCTCCCCTTAATACATTATGCACAAAGTATAGCCTACCGTTACCTCAAACCTGACAGTATAAAACAAATTGTTTGTTGACTGCCTATAATGTCATTTGATTCATTATCTCCCCTTAATACATTATACACAAAGTATAACCTACCGTTACCTTAAACATGACTGTATAATTGTATTTTTATTGTTCACCACCTATTTGGATTGATTATCTCCCCTTAATACATTATGCACAAAGTATAGCCTACCGTTACCTCAAACCTGACAGTATAAAACAATTTTTTTGTTGACTATCTATAATGTCATTTGATTCATTATCTCCCCTTAATACATTATACACAAAGTATAACCTACCGTTACCTCAACCTGACAGTATAAAACAATTTTTGTGTTCACCCCCTATGAAGTCATTTAGATTGATTATCTCCCCTTACTACATTATACACAGAGTATAACCTACCATTACCTCAAACCTGACAGTTTAAAACAAATCTTTATTGTTCACCCCCCAATGAAGTCATTTGGATTGATTATCTCCCCTAAATACATTATACACAAAGTATAACCTACCATTATCTCAAACCTGACAGTATAAAACAAATCTTTTGTTGTTCAACCCCCTATCAATTCATTTTGATTGATTATCTCCCCTTAATACATTATACACAAAGTATAACCTACCGTTACCTCAAACCTGAGAGTATAAAACAATTTTTGTGTTCACTCCCTATGAAGTCATTTGGATTGATTATCTCCCCTAAATACATTATACACAAAGTATAACCTACCGTTACCTCAAACCTGACAGTATAAAACAATTTTTTTGTTGACTACCTATAATGTCATTTGATTGATTATCTCCCCTTAATACATTATACACAAAGTATAACCTACCGTAACCTTAAACATGACAGTATAACTGTATTTTTATTGTTCACCACCTATTTGGATTGATTATCTCCCCTTAATACATTATACACAAAGTATAACCTACCATTACCTCAAATCTGACAGTATAAAACAAATTATTATTGTTCACCCCACTATGAAGTCATTTGGATTATCTCCCCTTAATACATTATACTCAAAGTATAACCTACCATTACCTCAAACCTGACAGTATAAAATAATTTTTGTGTTCACCCCCTATGAAGTCATTTGGATTGATTATCTCCCCTTAATACATTATACACAAAGAATAACCTACCGTTACCTCAAACTTGACAGTATACAACAATTTTTTTGTTGACTACCTATAATGTCATTTGATTCATTATCTCCCCTTAATACATTATACACAAGTATAACCTACCATTACCTCAAACCTGACAGTATAAAACAATTTTTGTGTTCACCCCCTATGAAGTCATTTAGATTGAGTATCTCCCCTTAATACATTAAACACAAAGTATAACCTACCATTACCTCAAACCTGACAGTTTAAAACAATTCTTTATTGTTCACCCCCCAATGAAGTCATTTGGATTGATTATCTCCCCTTAATACATTATACACAAAGTATAACCTACCATTACCTCAAACCTGACAGTATAAAACAAATCTTTATTGTTCACCCCCCTATAAATTCATTTTGATTGATTATCTCCCCTTAATACATTATACACAAAGTATAACCTACCGTTACCTCAAACCTAACAGTATAAAACAATTTTTGTGTTCACCCCCTATGAAGTCAATTGGATTGATTATCTCCCCTAAATACATTGTACACAAAGTACAACCTACCGTTACCTCAAACCTGACAGTATAAAACAATTTTTTTGTTGACTACCTATAATGTCATTTGATTCATTATCTCCCCTTAATACATTATACACAAAGTATAACCTACCGTTACTTTAAACATGACAGTATAATTTTATTTTTATTGTTCACCACCTATTTGGATTGATTATTTCCCCTTAATACATTATACACAAAGTATAACCTACCATTACCTCAAACCTGACAGTATAAAACAAATCTTTATTGTTCACCCCCAAATGAAGTCATTTGGATTGATTATCTCCCCTTAATACATTATACACAAAGTCTAACCTGCCGTTACCTCAAACCTGACAGTATAAAACAATTTTTGTGTTCACCCCCTATGAAGTCATTTGGATTGATTATCTCCCCTTAATACATTATGCACAAAGTATAGCCTACCGTTACCTCAAACCTGACAGTATAAAACAAATTGTTTGTTGACTGCCTATAATGTCATTTGATTCATTATCTCCCCTTAATACATTATACACAAAGTATAACCTACCGTTACCTTAAACATGACTGTATAATTGTATTTTTATTGTTCACCACCTATTTGGATTGATTATCTCCCCTTAATACATTATGCACAAAGTATAGCCTACCGTTACCTCAAACTTGACAGTATAAAACAATTTTTTTGTTGACTATCTATAATGTCATTTGATTCATTATCTCCCTTTAATACATTATACACAAAGTATAACCTACCGTTACCTCAACCTGACAGTATAAAACAATTTTTGTGTTCACCCCCTATGAAGTCATTTAGATTGATTATCTCCCCTTACTACATTATACACAGAGTATAACCTACCATTACCTCAAACCTGACAGTTTAAAACAAATCTTTATTGTTCACCCCCCAATGAAGTCATTTGGATTGATTATCTCCCCTAAATACATTATACACAAAGTATAACCTACCATTACCTCAAACCTGACAGTATAAAACAAATCTTTTGTTGTTCACCCCCCTATAAATTCATTTTGATTGATTATCTCCCCTTAATACATTATACACAAAGTATAACCTACCGTTACCTCAAACCTGAGAGTATAAAACAATTTTTGTGTTCACTCCCTATGAAGTCATTTGGATTGATTATCTCCCCTAAATACATTATACACAAAGTATAATCTACTGTTACCTCAAACCTGACAGTATAAAACAATTTTTTTGTTGACTACCTATAATGTCATTTGATTGATTATCTCCCCTTAATACATTATACACAAAGTATAACCTACCGTTACCTTAAACATGACAGTATAACTGTATTTTTATTGTTCACCACCTATTTGGATTGATTATCTCCCCTTTATACATTATACACAAAGTATAACCTACCATTACCTCAAATCTGACAGTATAAAACAAATTATTATTGTTCACCCCACTATGAAGTCATTTGGATTATCTCCCCTTAATACATTATACACAAAGTATAACCTACCGTTACCTCAAACCTGACAGTATAAAACAATTTTTGTGTTCAACCCTTATGAAGTCATTTGGATTGATTATCTCCCCTTAAAACATTATACACAAAGAATAACCTACCGTTACCTCAAACCTGACAGTATACAACAATTTTTTTGTTGACTACCGGTACCTATAATGTCATTTGATTCATTATCTCCCCTTAATACATTATACACAAGTATAACCTACCATTACCTCAAACCTGACAGTATAAAACAATTTTTGTGTTCACCCCCTATGAAGTCATTTAGATTGAGTATCTCCCCTTAATACATTAAACACAAAGTATAACCTACCATTACCTCAAACCTGACAGTTTAAAACAATTCTTTATTGTTCACCCCCCAATGAAGTCATTTGGATTGATTATCTCCCCTAAATACATTATACACAAAATATAACCTACCGTTACCTCAAACCTGACAGTATAAAACAATTTTTTTGTTGACTACCTATAATGTCATTTGATTCATTATCTCCCCTTAATACATTATACACAAAGTATAACCTACCGTTACTTTAAACATGACAGTATAATTTTATTTTTATTGTTCACCACCTATTTGGATTGATTATTTCCCTTTAATACATTATACACAAAGTATAACCTACCATTACCTCAAACCTGACAGTATAAAACAAATCTCTATTGTTCACCCCCAAATGAAGTCATTTGGATTGATTATCTCCCCTTAATACATTATACACAAAGTCTAACCTGCCGTTACCTCAAACCTGACAGTATAAAACAATTTTTGTGTTCACCCCCTATGAAGTCATTTGGATTGATTATCTCCCCTTAATACATTATGCACAAAGTATAGCCTACCGTTACCTCAAACCTGACAGTATAAAACAAATTGTTTGTTGACTACCTATAATGTCATTTGATTCATTATCTCCCCTTAATACATTATACACAAAGTATAACCTACCGTTACCTTAAACATGACTGTATAATTGTATTTTTATTGTTCACCACCTATTTGGATTGATTATTTCCCCTTAATACATTATGCACAAAGTATAGCCTACCGTTACCTCAAACCTGACAGTATAAAACAATTTTTTTGTTGACTATCTATAATGTCATTTGGATTGATTATCTCCCCTTAATACATTATACACAAAGTCTAACCTACCGTTACCTCAAACCTGACAGTATAAAACAATTTTTGTGTTCACCCCCTATGAAGTCATTTGGATTGATTATCTCCCCTAAATACGTTATACACAAAGTATAACCTACCGTTACCTCAAACCTGACAGTATTTATTTATTTTATTGCTCACCTATTTTTATTGTTCACCACCTATTTGGATTGATTATTTCTAGTGTTGTCAAATTGTACACTTTTGCCGAACCGGTTACTCGGATAATCGTTCGACCGATTAACCGGTTAACCGGTAATTTAAGTTGATGTTTGAAAGCCTTATCAATAGAACCCTACACATAGATATAAGATGTGGTATGAGTGTCAATTTGACAACAAGTCATAAATACGGTTTTATAATTGAAGTCTTTCCTTTAGCATTATAAGGCTTGTCTGTGAGGATTCCTGGCGAAGTTTGACTTTTAATAATCAAATACACCGTATCAACTATAGCGTTTGTACCAACTTCAGATTAAAAAATCCAAAAACAAAATTTTAATCTCGTAGAATTGAATATGTCATATGTCTGAAACCGATTATTCTTTCCTTTTCTCTTGTTGTCTCCGAAAATAATGGAGTGTGTTTTAATTTGAAATGATTAATTATAAAAAAAGAAGATGTGGTATGATTGCCAATGAGACAATTCTTCACAAGAGACCAAAATGACACAGAAATTAACAACTATAGGTCATTGCACATGCTGTACGACCTTTTTCTTCATTATGTTTGCTTTTTTCTTTAAGCAAGTACTCGTACTTTTACGTATACATTGAGTACATTCCCATTGTTTTGCATTTCACAATTTTTTAATTTAAAGTAAGACTAACCCTTGCACTACGGAGGTTGCACATTTAAATGTAGGTTTACACAATATTAGATCTTAAACGAAATAATGAAGTAATTAGTAAAATTAAATCTCATTACTGATTTAAAGTTACTGTTAAAAAACATGTTTACTAATTATGTTTCTTAAAGATCCTGCCCCGAACTTTAATTAATTTTATGTTTTTAGGATTAACAATAGCAATCAATATACTGGACAATTGATCTGTCAAACTAATTACCACGACGACAATTTTTAAATAAAACAACTATTTAATGATTTGATTTTCAACACAAATTTATATCAAATCTATCGAAATTGAAAAAAGTCCGGTTAACCGGTTAGCGTTTTTGGTATTCGGTATTCGGTCGTTCGACCGATTAACCGGTTAACCGGTTAACCATTGACAACACTAATTATTTCCCCTTAATACATAATACACAAAGTATAACCTACCGTTACCTCAAACCTGACAGTATAAAACAATTTTTTTGTTGACTACCTATAATGTCATTTGATTCATTATCTCCCCTTAATACATTATATACAAAGTATAACCTACTGTTACCTCAAACCTCACAGTATAAAACAATTTTTGTGTTCACCCCCTATGAAGTCATTTAGATTGAGTATCTCCCCTTAATACATTAAACACAAAGTATAACCTACCATTACCTCAAACCTGACAGTTTAAAACAAATCTTTATTTTTCACCCCCCAATGAAGTCATTTGGATTGATTATCTCCCCTTAATACATTATACACAAAGTATAACCTACCATTACCTCAAACCTGACAGTATAAAACAAATCTTTATTGTTCACCCCCCTATCAATTCATTTTGATTGATTATCTCCCCTTAATACATAATACACAAAGTATAACCTACCGTTACCTCAAACCTGACAGTATAAAACAATTTTTTTGTTGACTACCTATAATGTCATTTGATTCATTATCTCCCCTTAATACATTATACACAAAGTATAACCTACCGTTACCTCAAACCTGACAGTATAAAACAATTTTTGTGTTCACCCCCTATGAAGTCATTTAGATTGAGTATCTCCCCTTAATACATTAAACACAAAGTATAACCTACCATTACCTCAAACCTGACAGTTTAAAACAAATCTTTATTTTTCACCCCCCAATGAAGTCATTTGGATTGATTATCTCCCCTTAATACATTATACACAAAGTATAACCTACCATTACCTCAAACCTGACAGTATAAAACAAATCTTTATTGTTCACCCCCCTATCAATTCATTTTGATTGATTATCTCCCCTAAATACATTATACACAAAGTATAACCTACCGTTACCTCAAACCTGACAGTATAAAACAATTTTTTTGTTGACTACCTATAATGTCATTTGATTCATTATCTCCCCTTAATACATTATACACAAAGTATAACCTACAGTTACCTTAAACATGACAGTATAATTTTATTTTTATTGTTCACCACCTATTTGGATTGATTATTTCCCCTTAATACATAATACACAAAGTATAACCTACCATTACCTCAAACCTGACAGTATAAAACAAATTTTTATTGTTCACCCCCAAATGAAGTCATTTGGATTGATTATCTCCCCTTAATACATTATACACAAAGTCTAACCTACCGTTACCTCAAACCTGAAAGTATAAAACAATTTTTGTGTTCACCCCCTATGAAGTCATTTGGATTGATTATCTCCCCTTAAAACATTATACACAAAGAATAACCTACCGTTACCTCAAACCTGACAGTATAAAACAATTTTTTTGTTGACTACCTATAATGTCATTTGATTCATTATCTCCCCTTAATACATTATACACAAAGTATAACCTACCTTTACCTCAAACCTGACAGTATAAAACAATTTTTGTGTTCACCCCCTATGAAGTCATTTAGATCGATTATCTCCCCTTAATACATTATACACAAAGTATAACCTACCATTACCTCAAACCTGACAGTTTAAAACAAATCTTTATCGTTCACCCCCCAATGAAGTCATTTGGATTGATTATTTCCCCTTAATACATTATACACAAAGTATAACCTACCATTACCTCAAACCTGACAGTATAAAACAAATCTTTATTGTTCACCCCCCTATAAATTCATTTTGATTGATTATCTCCCCTTAATACATTATACACAAAGTATAACCTACCATTACCTCAAAACTGACAGTATAAAACAATTTTTGTGTTCACCCCCTATGAAGTCATTTGGATTGATTATCTCCCCTTAATACATTATGCACAAAGTATAGCCTACCGTTACCTCAAACCTGACAGTATAAAACAAATTTTTTGTTGACTACCTATAATGTCATTTGATTCATTATCTCCCCTTAATGCATTATACACAAAGTATAACCTACCGTTACCTTAAACATGACAGTATAATTTTATTTTTATTGTTCACCACCTATTTGGATTGATTATCTCCCCTTAATACATTATACACAAAGTATAACCTACCATTACCCTCAAACCTGACAGTATAAAACAAATCTTAAGTGTTCACCCTCCTATGAAGTCATTTGGATTGATTATCTCCCCTTAATACATTATGCACAAAGTATAACCTACCGTTACCTCAAACCTGACAGTATAAAACATTTTTTTTGTTGACTACCTATAATGTCATTTGATTCATTATCTCCCCTTAATACATTATACACAAAGTATCACCTACCGTTACCTTAAACATGACAGTATAATTTTATTTTTATTGTTCACCACCTATGAAGTCATTTGGATTGATTATCTCCCCTTAATACATTATACACAAAGTATAACCTACCATTACCTCAAACCTGACAGTATAAAACAAATTATTATTGTTCACCACCCTATGAAGTCATTTGGATTATCTCCCCTTAATACATTATACACAAAGTATAACCTACCGTTACCTCAAACCTGACAGTATAAAACAATTTTTGTGTTCACCCCTTATGAAGTCATTTGGATTGATTATCTCCCCTTAAAACATTATACACAAAGAATAACCTACCGTTACCTCAAACCTGACAGTATAAAACAATTTTTTTGTTGACTACCTATAATGTCATTTGATTCATTATCTCCCCTTAATACATTATACACAAAGTATAACCTACCGTTACCTCAAACCTGACAGTATAAAACAATTTTTGTGTTCACCCCCTATGAAGTCATTTAGATTGATTATCTCCCCTTAATACATTATACACAAAGTATAACCTACCATTACCTCAAACCTGACAGTTTAAAACAAATCTTTATTGTTCACCCCCCAATGAAGTCATTTGGATTGATTATCTCCCCTTAATACATTATACACAAAGTATAACCTACCATTATCTCAAACCTGAAAGTATAAAACAAATCTTTATTGTTCACCCCCCTATAAATTCATTTTGATTGATTATCTCCCCTTAATACATTATACACAAAGTATAACCTACCATTACCTCAAACCTGACAGTATAAAATAATTTTTGTGTTCACCCCCTATGAAGTCATTTGGATTGATTATCCAAAGTATAGCCTACCGTTACCTCAAACCTGACAGTATAAAACAAATTTTTTGTTGACTACCTATAATGTCATTTGATTCATTATCTCCCCTTAATACATTATACACAAAGTATAACCTACCGTTACCTCAAACCTGACAGTATAAAACAATTTTTGTGTTCACCCCCTATGAAGTCATTTGGATTGATTATCTCCCCTTAATACATTATAAACAAAGAATAACCTACCGTTACCTCAAACCTGACAGTATAAAACAATTTTTGTGTTGACTACCTATAATGTCATTTGATTCATTATCTCCCCTTAATGCATTATACACAAAGTATAACCTACCGTTACCTTAAACATACAGTATAATTTTATTTTTATTGTTCACCACCTATTTGGATTGATTATCTCCCCTTAATACATTATACACAAAGTATAACCTACCATTACCCTCAAACCTGACAGTATAAAACAAATCTTAATTGTTCACCCCCCTATGAAGTCATTTGGATTGATTATCTCCCCTTAATACATTATGCACAAAGTATAACCTACCGTTACCTCAAACCTGACAGTATAAAACATTTTTTTTGTTGACTACCTATAATGTTATTTGGTTCATTATCTCCCCTTAATACATTATACACAAAGTATCACCTACTGTTACCTTAAACATGACAGTATAATTTTATTTTTATTGTTCACCACCTATGAAGTCATTTGGATTGATTATCTCCCCTTAATACATTATACACAAAGTATAACCTACCATTACCTCAAACCTGACAGTATAAAACAAATTATTATTGTTCACCACCCTATGAAGTCATTTGGATTATCTCCCCTTAATACATTATACACAAAGTATAACCTACCGTTACCTCAAACCTGACAGTATAAAACAATTTTTGTGTTCAACCCTTATGAAGTCATTTGGATTGATTATCTCCCCTTAAAACATTATACACAAAGAATAACCTACCGTTACCTCAAACCTGACAGTATAAAACAATTTTTTTGTTGACTACCTATAATGTCATTTGATTCATTATCTCCCCTTAATACATTATACACAAAGTATCACCTACCGTTACCTTAAACATGACAGTATAATTTTATTTTTATTGTTCACCACCTATGAAGTCATTTGGATTGATTATCTCCCCTTAATACATTATACACAAAGTATAACCTACCATTACCTCAAACCTCACAGTATAAAACAAATTATTTTTGTTCACCACCCTATGAAGTCATTTGGATTATCTCCCCTTAATACATTATACACAAAGTATAACCTACCGTTACCTCAAACCTGACAGTATAAAACAATTTTTGTGTTCACCCCTTATGAAGTCATTTGGATTGATTATCTCCCCTTAAAACATTATACACAAAGAATAACCTACCGTTACCTCAAACCTGACAGTATAAAACAATTTTTTTGTTGACTGCCTATAATGTCATTTGATTCATTATCTCCCCTTAATACATTATACACAAAGTATAACCTACCGTTACCTCAAACCTGACAGTATAAAACAATTTTTGTGTTCACCCCCTATGAAGTCATTTAGATTGATTATCTCCCCTTAATACATTATACACAAAGTATAACCTACCATTACCTCAAACCTGACAGTTTAAAACAAATCTTTATTGTTCACCCCCCAATGAAGTCATTTGGATTGATTATCTCCCCTTAATACATTATACACAAAGTATAACCTACCATTATCTCAAACCTGAAAGTATAAAACAAATCTTTATTGTTCACCCCCCTATAAATTCATTTTGATTGATTATCTCCCCTTAATACATTATACACAAAGTATAACCTACCGTTACCTCAAACCTGACAGTATAAAATAATTTTTGTGTTCACCCCCTATGAAGTCATTTGGATTGATTATCCAAAGTATAGCCTACCGTTACCTCAAACCTGACAGTATAAAACAAATTTTTTGTTGACTACCTATAATGTCATTTGATTCATTATCTCCCCTTAATACATTATACACAAAGTATAACCTACCGTTACCTCAAACCTGACAGTATAAAACAATTTTTGTGTTCACCCCCTATGAAGTCATTTGGATTGATTATCTCCCCTTAATACATTATAAACAAAGAATAACCTACCGTTACCTCAAACCTGACAGTATAAAACAATTTTTGTGTTGACTACCTATAATGTCATTTGATTCATTATCTCCCCTTAATGCATTATACACAAAGTATAACCTACCGTTACCTTAAACATACAGTATAATTTTATTTTTATTGTTCACCACCTATTTGGATTGATTATCTCCCCTTAATACATTATACACAAAGTATAACCTACCATTACCCTCAAACCTGACAGTATAAAACAAATCTTAATTGTTCACCCCCCTATGAAGTCATTTGGATTGATTATCTCCCCTTAATACATTATGCACAAAGTATAACCTACCGTTACCTCAAACCTGACAGTATAAAACATTTTTTTTGTTGACTACCTATAATGTCATTTGATTCATTATCTCCCCTTAATACATTATACACAAAGTATCACCTACCGTTACCTTAAACATGACAGTATAATTTTATTTTTATTGTTCACCACCTATGAAGTCATTTGGATTGATTATCTCCCCTTAATACATTATACACAAAGTATAACCTACCATTACCTCAAACCTGACAGTATAAAACAAATTATTATTGTTCACCACCCTATGAAGTCATTTGGATTATCTCCCCTTAATACATTATACACAAAGTATAACCTACCGTTACCTCAAACCTGACAGTATAAAACAATTTTTGTGTTCAACCCTTATGAAGTCATTTGGATTGATTATCTCCCCTTAAAACATTATACACAAAGAATAACCTACCGTTACCTCAAACCTGACAGTATAAAACAATTTTTTTGTTGACTACCTATAATGTCATTTGATTCATTATCTCCCCTTAATACATTATACACAAAGTATAACCTACCGTTACCTCAAACCTGACAGTATAAAACAATTTTTGTGTTCACCCCCTATGAAGTCATTTAGATTGATTATCTCCCCTTAATACATTATACACAAAGTATAACCTACCATTACCTCAAACCTGACAGTTTAAAACAAATCTTTATTGTTCACCCCCCAATGAAGTCATTTGGATTGATTATCTCCCCTTAATACATTATACACAAAGTATAACCTACCATTATCTCAAACCTGAAAGTATAAAACAAATCTTTATTGTTCACCCCCCTATAAATTCATTTTGATTGATTATCTCCCCTTAATACATTATACACAAAGTATAACCTCCCATTACCTCAAACCTGACAGTATAAAATAATTTTTGTGTTCACCCCCTATGAAGTCATTTGGATTGATTATCCAAAGTATAGCCTACCGTTACCTCAAACCTAACAGTATAAAACAAATTTTTTGTTGACTACCTATAATGTCATTTGATTCATTATCTCCCCTTAATACATTATACACAAAGTATAACCTACCGTTACCTCAAACCTGACAGTATAAAACAATTTTTGTGTTCACCCCCTATGAAGTCATTTGGATTGATTATCTCCCCTTAATACATTATAAACAAAGAATAACCTACCGTTACCTCAAACCTGACAGTATAAAACAATTTTTGTGTTGACTACCTATAATGTCATTTGATTCATTATCTCCCCTTAATACATTATACACAAAGTATAACCTACAGTCACCTTAAACATGACAGTATAATTTAATTTTTATTGTTCACCACCTATTTGGATTGATTATCTCCCCTTAATACATTATACACAAAGAATAACCTACCATTACATCAAACCTGACAGTATAAAACAAATCTTTATTGTTCACCCCCCTATGAAGTCATTTGGATTGATTATCTCCCCTTAATACATTATACACAAAGTATAACCTACCATTACCTTAAACATGACAGTATAATTTAATTTTTATTGTTCACCACCTATTTGGATTGATTATCTCCCCTAAATACATTATACACAAAGTATAACCTACCGTTACCTCAAACCTGAAAGTATAAAACAATTTTTTTGTTGACTACCTATGTCATTTGATACATTATCTCCCCTTAATACATTATACACAAAGTATAACCTACCGTTACCTTAAACATGACAGTATAGTTTTATTTTTATTGTTCACCACCTATGAAGTCATTTGGATTGATTATCCCCCCATAATACATTATACACAAAGTATAACCTACCATTACCTCAAACCTGACAGTTTAAAACAAATCTTTATTGTTCACCCCACTATGAAGTCATTTGGATTGATTATCTCCCCTTAATACATTATACACAAAGTATAACCTACCGTTACCTCAAACCTGACAGTATAAAACAATTTTTGTGTTCACCCCCTAAGAAGTCATTTGGATTGATTATCTCCCCTAAATACATTATACACAAAGTATAACCTACCGTTACCTCAAACCTGACAGTATAAAACAATTTTTTTGTTGACTACCTATAATGTCATTTGATACATTATCTCCCCTTAATACATTATACACAAAGTATAACCTACTGTTTCCTTAAACCTGACAGTATAAAACAATTTTTGTGTTCACCCCCTATGGTCCGAGTACACAGTTATCGTCCTTTGATTTTCGTTGTTCACGAATATAGTCCTTAATGTGGACAGTGTGTTACTTGCCAATTTTTGTTATACCCCTTCCAAATTTAATTCTCCATGTTTTATGCCTCATATAGCAAGTTGGGGGGTGAAATGACACTGTAAAAAAAATTGGGTCATAAATATTTAGGTAAAGTAGTGATTAGGTCCAGCTGAAAAAGGTCAAAAATGAGCCCTTCAGAAGCTGTCAAAAGATTTCAAGACCCCCTAACACAAAATTG
The DNA here is from genome assembly GCF_963676685.1 of Mytilus edulis. NCBI lineage: Eukaryota > Metazoa > Mollusca > Bivalvia > Mytilida > Mytilidae > Mytilus > Mytilus edulis. The sequence goes on along the minus strand of NC_092353.1, from coordinate 64,776,965 downwards.
TCCATATTTTGAGTTAGAGCTGATGAAGTTTTCTATAATTTTGATATAATTTGTCCCAAAAGTAGTACAACACACTGTAAAAATCTTATTTAGAAAGCGCAGGTGGGATTTTTTTTATTTACATTTATTGTATAAAAGAAATGCACTACGAAATAACTGTGTACTCGGACCTAAGAGGTGAAATCAGGAAATATAGAATCTGTATTTTGGCAACTTCCCTGAATGATTTGATGGTGTCAATTTGTCAAATAGCATAAAACTAAAGGAATTAAACTTTTATTTGATAGAATTTCTGCAAAAATGACCAATTTTGGCATTATATGGTCAAAATAAGCATTTCATAGCTTTTTCAATTTTGATGCATAAGTGGCATTTTGACTTTCTATCTGACATGTTTTCATGTGTCAATTTTTGTGTTTCTATGATTTAATCCAGTTGTATTACTCATTTGTGAACTCTGAATTTACAGAAAAGAAGATTATCTCAGACAATATGAGCAAAGTGTGTTGTATAAATGACCCTCATCTAACGCCCTGTTTGGATCAAGTTAAATGTGAGGAGCATGGTACATAAAAGTTGAAGTCCATAATAAAGACCTCATTAAATTTGTATAAAAAGCACTTAACAATGTCTTTTGTACCTGTTTCATTTCACATAATATCTTTCTTTACCTCTGTAGGATACCATGTGGTTCAAATATAAGCCTGTTGAGACTAAAATTACATGCAAGTATTTCACTAAAAAGTGAAAAATCTTTGTATCAGACCATATTGTCTGCTCAAAAAGTTGAATGTAAGAGGCGTTATGTGCTCAGATTCATTGTATCATGTCACCTGAGTATAGAAATGATAGAAAAGACACAATTTTTTATTTCCTATAGCTTCAATATGCATTTTTAAATGTAAATATGTGCTACGGCCTAAATTGACCCTAAATTATTTTTAGTCATACTTGGCCTAAGACCCTTTTAAACTAATATGATATGTTATTTGTAAGTTTTCTTTCCATTTAAAGTACATTAAGTACATATGTAAGGATCATTTATAATCAAAAAGCTTCACAAATTTAAAATTGCTGGAAAATATTACATCTTCATGTAAGGCTCCCCTTCATTGGAAAACCTCCATTTTTAGGCACAGGCTCATATAAATTTGACTTTTGAAAAATTATGCTTAGTCTGATATATAAAATGAGTACTCTATTGCTTTAAATACATGATGTTTTATATATTAAGACATTGTAAAAGTATTTTTTTGCAATATTTTAATTTTAAAAGCCCCAAATGTTGATAGTTGAAATTTCTCAATTTTAACGTCCAAATTTAAGACGTAAAGTTGAATATAGAATTTATCATAGTGTCTATAATATATATCCTATTGCTATGAAACTTTGTAAGCAGTCTTATAATATATTAGGCTTGTGTCATACCAAGTTTTATAAAGATTGGTCAACTTTTTCTATCCTATTAGGTCCGAGTACACAGTTATCGTCCTTTAATTTTCGTTGTTCACGAATATAGTCCTTAATGTGGACAGTGTGTTACTTGCCAATTTTTGTTATACCCCTTCCAAATTTAATTCTCCATGTTTTATGCCTCATATAGCAAGTTGGGGGGTGAAATGACACTGTAAAAAAAATTGGGTCATAAATATTTAGGTAAAGTAGTGATTAAGTCCAGCTGAAAAAGGTCAAAAATGAGCACTTCAGAAGCTGTCAAAAGATTTCAAGACCCCCTTAACACAAAATTGTCCATATTTTGAGTTAGAGCTGATGAAGTTTTCTATAATTTTGATATAATTTGTCCCAAAAGTAGTACAACACAATGTAAAAATCTTATTGAGAAAGCGCAGGTGGGATTTTTTTTATTTACATTTATTGTATAAAAGAAATGCACTACGAAATAACTGTGTACTCGGACCCTATGAAGTAATTTGGATTGATTATCTCCCCTTAATACATTATAGACAAAGTATAACCTACCATTACCTCAAACCTGACAGTATAAAACAAATCTTTATTGTTCACCCCCCTATGAAGTCATTAATTTGGATTGATTATCTCCCCTTAATACATTATACACAAAGTATAACTTACCATTACCTCAAACTTGACAGTATAAAACAATTTTTGTGTTCACCCCCTATGAAGTCATTTGGATTGATTATCTCCCCTTAATACATTATAAACAAAGAATAACCTACTGTTACCTCAAACCTGACAGTATAAAACAATTTTTTTGTTGACTACCTATAATGTCATTTGATTCATTATCTCCCCTTAATACATTATACACAAAGTATAACCTACAGTTACCTTAAACATGACAGTATAATTTAATTTTTATTGTTCACCACCTATTTGGATTGATTATCTCCCCTTAATACATTATACACAAAGAATAATTACCATTACATCAAACCTGACGGTATAAAACAAATCTTTATTGTTCACCCCCCTATGAAGTCATTTTGGTTGATTATCTCCCCTTAATACATTATACACAAAGTATAACCTACCATTACCTCAAACCTGACAGTATAAAACAATTTTTGTGTTCACCCCCTATGAAGTCATTTGGATTGATTATCTCCCCTTAATACATTATACACAAAGAATAACCTACCATTACATCAAACCTGACAGTATCAAACAAATCTTTATTGTTCACCCCCTATGAAGTCATTTGGATTGATTATCTCCCCTTAATACATTATACACAAAGTATAACCTACCGTTACCTCAAACCTGACAGTATAAAACAATTTTTGTGTTCACCCCCTATGAAGTCATTTGGATTGATTATCTCCCCTTAATACATTATGCACAAAGTATAGGCTACCGTTACCTCAAACCTGACAGTATAAAACAATTTTTTTGTTGACTACCTATAATGTCATTTGATTCATTATTTCCCCTTAATACATTATACACAAAGTATAACCTACCGTTACCTTAAACATGACAGTATAATTTTATTTTTATTGTTCACCACCTATGAAGTCATTTGGATTGATTATCTCCCCTTAATACATTATACACAAAGTATAACCTACCATTACCTCAAACCTGACAGTATAAAACAATTTTTTTGTTGACTACCTATAATGTCATTTGATTCATTATTTCCCCTTAATACATTATACACAAAGTATAACCTACCGTTACCTTAAACATGACAGTATAATTTTATTTTTATTGTTCACCACCTATGAAGTCATTTGGATTGATTATCTCCCCTTAATACATTATACACAAAGTATAACCTACCATTACCTCAAACCTGACAGTATAAAACAAATCTTTATTGTTCACCCCCCCCTATGAAGTCATTTGGATTGATTATCTCCCCTTAATACATTATACACAAAGTATAACCTACCGTTACCTCAAACCTGACAGTATAAAACAATTTTTGTGTTCACGCCCTATGAAGTCATTTGGATTGATTATCTCCCCTAAATACATTATACACAAAGTATAACCTACCGTTACCTCAAACCTGACAGTATAAAACAATTTTTTTTGTTGACTAGCTATAATGTCATTTGATACATTATCTCCCCTTAATACATTATACACAAAGGATAACCTACCGTTACCTTAAACATGACAGTATAATTTAATTTTTATTGTTCACCACCTATTTGGATTGATTATCTCCCCTTAATACATTATACACAAAGTATAACCTACCATTACCTCAAACCTGACAGTATAAAACAAATCTTTATTGTTCACCCCCCTATGAAGTCATTTGGATTGATTATCTCCCCTTAATACATTATACACAAAGTATAACCTACCGTTACCTCAAACCTGACAGTATAAAACAATTTTTGTGTTCACCCCCTATGAAGTCATTTGGATTGATTATCTCCCCTTAATACATTATGCACAAAGTATAGCCTACCGTTACCTCAAACCTGACAGTATAAAACAATTTTTTTGTTGACTAGCTATAATGTCATTTGATTCATTATTTCCCCTTAATACATTATACACAGGTATAACCTACCGTTACCTTAAACATGACAGCATAATTTTATTTTTATTGTTCACCACCTATGAAGTCATTTGGATTGATTATCTCCCCTTAATACATTATACACAAAGTATAACCTACCGCTACCTCAAACCTGACAGTATAAAACAATTTTTGTGTTCACCCCCTATGAAGTCATTTGGATTGATTATCTCCCCTTAATACATTATAAACAAAGAATAACCTACCGTTACCTCAAACCTGACAGTATAAAACAATTTTTGTGTTGACTACCTATAATGTCATTTGATTCATTATCTCCCCTTAATACATTATACACAAAGTATAACCTACAGTCACCTTAAACATGACAGTATAATTTAATTTTTATTGTTCACCACCTATTTGGATTGATTATCTCCCCTTAATACATTATACACAAAGAATAACCTACCATTACATCAAACCTGACAGTATAAAACAAATCTTTATTGTTCACCCCCCTATGAAGTCATTTGGATTGATTATCTCCCCTTAATACATTATACACAAAGTATAACCTACCATTACCTTAAACATGACAGTATAATTTAATTTTTATTGTTCACCACCTATTTGGATTGATTATCTCCCCTAAATACATTATACACAAAGTATAACCTACCGTTACCTCAAACCTGAAAGTATAAAACAATTTTTTTGTTGACTACCTATGTCATTTGATACATTATCTCCCCTTAATACATTATACACAAAGTATAACCTACCGTTACCTTAAACATGACAGTATAGTTTTATTTTTATTGTTCACCACCTATGAAGTCATTTGGATTGATTATCCCCCCATAATACATTATACACAAAGTATAACCTACCATTACCTCAAACCTGACAGTTTAAAACAAATCTTTATTGTTCACCCCACTATGAAGTCATTTGGATTGATTATCTCCCCTTAATACATTATACACAAAGTATAACCTACCGTTACCTCAAACCTGACAGTATAAAACAATTTTTGTGTTCACCCCCTAAGAAGTCATTTGGATTGATTATCTCCCCTAAATACATTATACACAAAGTATAACCTACCGTTACCTCAAACCTGACAGTATAAAACAATTTTTTTGTTGACTACCTATAATGTCATTTGATACATTATCTCCCCTTAATACATTATACACAAAGTATAACCTACCGTTTCCTTAAACCTGACAGTATAAAACAATTTTTGTGTTCACCCCCTATGGTCCGAGTACACAGTTATCGTCCTTTGATTTTCGTTGTTCACGAATATAGTCCTTAATGTGGACAGTGTGTTACTTGCCAATTTTTGTTATACCCCTTCCAAATTTAATTCTCCATGTTTTATGCCTCATATAGCAAGTTGGGGGGTGAAATGACACTGTAAAAAAAATTGGGTCATAAATATTTAGGTAAAGTAGTGATTAGGTCCAGCTGAAAAAGGTCAAAAATGAGCCCTTCAGAAGCTGTCAAAAGATTTCAAGACCCCCTAACACAAAATTGTCCATATTTTGAGTTAGAGCTGATGAAGTTTTCTATAATTTTGATATAATTTGTCCCAAAAGTAGTACAACACACTGTAAAAATCTTATTTAGAAAGCGCAGGTGGGATTTTTTTTATTTACATTTATTGTATAAAAGAAATGCACTACGAAATAACTGTGTACTCGGACCTAAGAGGTGAAATCAGGAAATATAGAATCTGTATTTTGGCAACTTCCCTGAATGATTTGATGGTGTCAATTTGTCAAATAGCATAAAACTAAAGGAATTAAACTTTTATTTGATAGAATTTCTGCAAAAATGACCAATTTTGGCATTATATGGTCAAAATAAGCATTTCATAGCTTTTTCAATTTTGATGCATAAGTGGCATTTTGACTTTCTATCTGACATGTTTTCATGTGTCAATTTTTGTGTTTCTATGATTTAATCCAGTTGTATTACTCATTTGTGAACTCTGAATTTACAGAAAAGAAGATTATCTCAGACAATATGAGCAAAGTGTGTTGTATAAATGACCCTCATCTAACGCCCTGTTTGGATCAAGTTAAATGTGAGGAGCATGGTACATAAAAGTTGAAGTCCATAATAAAGACCTCATTAAATTTGTATAAAAAGCACTTAACAATGTCTTTTGTACCTGTTTCATTTCACATAATATCTTTCTTTACCTCTGTAGGATACCATGTGGTTCAAATATAAGCCTGTTGAGACTAAAATTACATGCAAGTATTTCACTAAAAAGTGAAAAATCTTTGTATCAGACCATATTGTCTGCTCAAAAAGTTGAATGTAAGAGGCGTTATGTGCTCAGATTCATTGTATCATGTCACCTGAGTATAGAAATGATAGAAAAGACACAATTTTTTATTTCCTATAGCTTCAATATGCATTTTTAAATGTAAATATGTGCTACGGCCTAAATTGACCCTAAATTATTTTTAGTCATACTTGGCCTAAGACCCTTTTAAACTAATATGATATGTTATTTGTAAGTTTTCTTTCCATTTAAAGTACATTAAGTACATATGTAAGGATCATTTATAATCAAAAAGCTTCACAAATTTAAAATTGCTGGAAAATATTACATCTTCATGTAAGGCTCCCCTTCATTGGAAAACCTCCATTTTTAGGCACAGGCTCATATAAATTTGACTTTTGAAAAATTATGCTTAGTCTGATATATAAAATGAGTACTCTATTGCTTTAAATACATGATGTTTTATATATTAAGACATTGTAAAAGTATTTTTTTGCAATATTTTAATTTTAAAAGCCCCAAATGTTGATAGTTGAAATTTCTCAATTTTAACGTCCAAATTTAAGACGTAAAGTTGAATATAGAATTTATCATAGTGTCTATAATATATATCCTATTGCTATGAAACTTTGTAAGCAGTCTTATAATATATTAGGCTTGTGTCATACCAAGTTTTATAAAGATTGGTCAACTTTTTCTATCCTATTAGGTCCGAGTACACAGTTATCGTCCTTTAATTTTCGTTGTTCACGAATATAGTCCTTAATGTGGACAGTGTGTTACTTGCCAATTTTTGTTATACCCCTTCCAAATTTAATTCTCCATGTTTTATGCCTCATATAGCAAGTTGGGGGGTGAAATGACACTGTAAAAAAAATTGGGTCATAAATATTTAGGTAAAGTAGTGATTAAGTCCAGCTGAAAAAGGTCAAAAATGAGCACTTCAGAAGCTGTCAAAAGATTTCAAGACCCCCTTAACACAAAATTGTCCATATTTTGAGTTAGAGCTGATGAAGTTTTCTATAATTTTGATATAATTTGTCCCAAAAGTAGTACAACACAATGTAAAAATCTTATTGAGAAAGCGCAGGTGGGATTTTTTTTATTTACATTTATTGTATAAAAGAAATGCACTACGAAATAACTGTGTACTCGGACCCTATGAAGTAATTTGGATTGATTATCTCCCCTTAATACATTATAGACAAAGTATAACCTACCATTACCTCAAACCTGACAGTATAAAACAAATCTTTATTGTTCACCCCCCTATGAAGTCATTAATTTGGATTGATTATCTCCCCTTAATACATTATACACAAAGTATAACTTACCATTACCTCAAACTTGACAGTATAAAACAATTTTTGTGTTCACCCCCTATGAAGTCATTTGGATTGATTATCTCCCCTTAATACATTATAAACAAAGAATAACCTACTGTTACCTCAAACCTGACAGTATAAAACAATTTTTTTGTTGACTACCTATAATGTCATTTGATTCATTATCTCCCCTTAATACATTATACACAAAGTATAACCTACAGTTACCTTAAACATGACAGTATAATTTAATTTTTATTGTTCACCACCTATTTGGATTGATTATCTCCCCTTAATACATTATACACAAAGAATAATTACCATTACATCAAACCTGACGGTATAAAACAAATCTTTATTGTTCACCCCCCTATGAAGTCATTTTGGTTGATTATCTCCCCTTAATACATTATACACAAAGTAAAACCTACCATTACCTCAAACCTGACAGTATAAAACAATTTTTGTGTTCACCCCCTATGAAGTCATTTGGATTGATTATCTCCCCTTAATACATTATACACAAAGAATAACCTACCATTACATCAAACCTGACAGTATCAAACAAATCTTTATTGTTCACCCCCTATGAAGTCATTTGGATTGATTATCTCCCCTTAATACATTATACACAAAGTATAACCTACCGTTACCTCAAACCTGACAGTATAAAACAATTTTTGTGTTCACCCCCTATGAAGTCATTTGGATTGATTATCTCCCCTTAATACATTATGCACAAAGTATAGGCTACCGTTACCTCAAACCTGACAGTATAAAACAATTTTTTTGTTGACTACCTATAATGTCATTTGATTCATTATTTCTCCTTAATACATTATACACAAAGTATAACCTACCGTTACCTTAAACATGACAGTATAATTTTATTTTTATTGTTCACCACCTATGAAGTCATTTGGATTGATTATCTCCCCTTAATACATTATACACAAAGTATAACCTACCATTACCTCAAACCTGACAGTATAAAACAATTTTTTTGTTGACTACCTATAATGTCATTTGATTCATTATTTCCCCTTAATACATTATACACAAAGTATAACCTACCGTTACCTTAAACATGACAGTATAATTTTATTTTTATTGTTCACCACCTATGAAGTCATTTGGATTGATTATCTCCCCTTAATACATTATACACAAAGTATAACCTACCATTACCTCAAACCTGACAGTATAAAACAAATCTTTATTGTTCACCCCCCCTATGAAGTCATTTGGATTGATTATCTCCCCTTAATACATTATACACAAAGTATAACCTACCGTTACCTCAAACCTGACAGTATAAAACAATTTTTGTGTTCACGCCCTATGAAGTCATTTGGATTGATTATCTCCCCTAAATACATTATACACAAAGTATAACCTACCGTTACCTCAAACCTGACAGTATAAAACAATTTTTTTTGTTGACTAGCTATAATGTCATTTGATACATTATCTCCCCTTAATACATTATACACAAAGGATAACCTACCGTTACCTTAAACATGACAGTATAATTTAATTTTTATTGTTCACCACCTATTTGGATTGATTATCTCCCCTTAATACATTATACACAAAGTATAACCTACCATTACCTCAAACCTGACAGTATAAAACAAATCTTTATTGTTCACCCCCCTATGAAGTCATTTGGATTGATTATCTCCCCTTAATACATTATACACAAAGTATAACCTACCGTTACCTCAAACCTGACAGTATAAAACAATTTTTGTGTTCACCCCCTATGAAGTCATTTGGATTGATTATCTCCCCTTAATACATTATGCACAAAGTATAGCCTACCGTTACCTCAAACCTGACAGTATAAAACAATTTTTTTGTTGACTAGCTATAATGTCATTTGATTCATTATTTCCCCTTAATACATTATACACAGGTATAACCTACCGTTACCTTAAACATGACAGCATAATTTTATTTTTATTGTTCACCACCTATGAAGTCATTTGGATTGATTATCTCCCCTTAATACATTATACACAAAGTATAACCTACCGCTACCTCAAACCTGACAGTATAAAACAATTTTTGTGTTCACCCCCTATGAAGTCATTTGGATTGATTATCTCCCCTAAATACATTATACACAAAGTATAACCTGCCGTTATCTCAAACCTGACAGTATAAAACAATTTTTTTGTTGACTACCTATAATGTCATTTGATTCATTATCTCCCCTTAATACATTATACACAAAGTATAACCTACCGTTACCTTAAACATGACAGTATAATTTAATTTTTATTGTTCACCACCTATTTGGATTGATTATCTCCCCTTAATACATTATACACAAAGAATAACCTACCATTACATCAAACCTGACAGTATCAAACAAATCTTTATTGTTCACCCCCTATGAAGTCATTTGGATTGATTATCTCCCCTTAATACATTATACATAAAGTATAACCTACCGTTACCTCAAACCTGACAGTATAAAACAATTTTTGTGTTCACCCCCTATGAAGTCATTTGGATTGATTATCTCCCCTTAATACATTATGCACAAAGTATAGGCTACCGTTACCTCAAACCTGACAGTATAAAACAATTTTTTTGTTGACTACCTATAATGTCATTTGATTCATTATTTCCCCTTAATACATTATACACAAAGTATAACCTACCGTTACCTTAAACATGACAGTATAATTTTATTTTTATTGTTCACCACCTATGAAGTCATTTGGATTGATTATCTCCCCTTAATACATTATACAAAAAGTATAACCTACCATTACCTCAAACCTGACAGTATAAAACAATTTTTTTGTTGACTACCTATAATGTCATTTGATTCATTATTTCCCCTTAATACATTATACACAAAGTATAACCTACCGTTACCTTAAACATGACAGTATAATTTTATTTTTATTGTTCACCACCTATGAAGTCATTTGGATTGATTATCTCCCCTTAATACATTATACACAAAGTATAACCTACCATTACCTCAAACCTGACAGTATAAAACAAATCTTTATTGTTCACCCCCCCTATGAAGTCATTTGGATTGATTATCTCCCCTTAATACATTATACACAAAGTATAACCTACCGTTACCTCAAACCTGACAGTATAAAACAATTTTTGTGTTCACCCCCTATGAAGTCATTTGGATTGATTATCTCCCCTAAATACATAATACACAAAGTATAACCTACCGTTACCTCAAACCTGACAGTATAAAACAATTTTTTTGTTGACTACCTATAATGTCATTTGATTCATTATATCCCCTTAATACATTATACACAAAGTATAACCTACCGTTACCTTAAACATGACAGTATAATTTAATTTTTATTGTTCACCACCTATTTGGATTGATTATCTCCCCTTAATACATTATACACAAAGTATAACCTACCATTACCTCAAACCTGACAGTATAAAACAAATCTTTATTGTTCACCCCCCTATGAAGTCATTTGGATTGATTATCTCCCCTTAATACATTATACACAAAGCATAACCTACCGTTACCTCAAACCTGACAGTATAAAACAATTTTTGTGTTCACGCCCTATGAAGTCATTTGGATTGATTATCTCCCCTAAATACATTATACACAAAGTATAACCTACCGTTACCTCAAACCTGACAGTATAAAACAATTTTTTTTGTTGACTAGCTATAATGTCATTTGATACATTATCTCCCCTTAATACATTATACACAAAGGATAACCTACCGTTACCTTAAACATGACAGTATAATTTAATTTTTATTGTTCACCACCTATTTGGATTGATTATCTCCCCTTAATACATTATACACAAAGTATAACCTACCATTACCTCAAACCTGACAGTATAAAACAAATCTTTATTGTTCACCCCCCTATGAAGTCATTTGAATTGATTATCTCCCCTTAATACATTATACACAAAGTATAACCTACCGTTACCTCAAACCTGACAGTATAAAACAATTTTTGTGTTCACCCCCTATGAAGTCATTTGGATTGATTATCTCCCCTTAATACATTATGCACAAAGTATAGCCTACCGTTACCTCAAACCTGACAGTATAAAACAATTTTTTTGTTGACTACCTATAATGTCATTTGATTCATTATTTCCCCTTAATACATTATACACAGGTATAACCTACCGTTACCTTAAACATGACAGTATAATTTTATTTTTATTGTTCACCACCTATGAAGTCATTTGGATTGATTATCTCCCCTTAATACATTATACACAAAGTATAACCTACCGCTACCTCAAACCTGACAGTATAAAACAATTTTTGTGTTCACCCCCTATGAAGTCATTTGGATTGATTATCTCCCCTAAATACATTATACACAAAGTATAACCTGCCGTTATCTCAAACCTGACAGTATAAAACAATTTTTTTGTTGACTACCTATAATGTCATTTGATTCATTATCTCCCCTTAATACATTATACACAAAGTATAACCTACCGTTACCTTAAACATGACAGTATAATTTAATTTTTATTGTTCACCACCTATTTGGATTGATTATCTCCCCTTAATACATTATACACAAAGAATAACCTACCATTACATCAAACCTGACAGTATAAAACAAATCTTTATTGTTCACCCCCTATGAAGTCATTTGGATTGATTATCTCCCCTTAATACATTATACACAATGTCTAACCTACCGTTACCTCAAACCTGACAGTATAAAACAATTTTTGTGTTCACCCCCTATGAAGTCATTTGGATTCATTATTTCCCCTTAATACATTATACACAAAGTATAACCTACCGTTACCTTAAACATGACAGTATAATTTTATTTTTATTGTTCACCACCTATGAAGTCATTTGCATTGATTATCTCCCCTTAATACATTATGCACAAAGTATAGCCTACCGTTACCTCAAACCTGACAGTATAAAACAATTTTTTTGTTGACTACCTATAATGTCATTTGATTCATTATTTCCCCTTAATACATTATACACAGGTATAACCTACCGTTACCTTAAACATGACAGTATAATTTTATTTTTATTGTTCACCACCTATGAAGTCATTTGGATTGATTATCTCCCCTTAATACATTATATACAAAGTATAACCTACCGCTACCTCAAACCTGACAGTATAAAACAATTTTTGTGTTCACCCCCTATGAAGTCATTTGGATTGATTATCTCCCCTAAATACATTATACACAAAGTATAACCTGCCGTTACCTCAAACCTGACAGTATAAAACAATTTTTTTGTTGACTACCTATAATGTCATTTGATTCATTATCTCCCCTTAATACATTATACACAAAGTATAACCTACCGTTACCTTAAACATGACAGTATAATTTAATTTTTATTGTTCACCACCTATTTGGATTGATTATCTCCCCTTAATACATTATACACAAAGAATAACCTACCATTACATCAAACCTGACAGTATAAAACAAATCTTTATTGTTCACCCCCTATGAAGTCATTTGGATTGATTATCTCCCCTTAATACATTATACACAAAGTCTAACCTACCGTTACCTCAAACCTGACAGTATAAAACAATTTTTGTGTTCACCCCCTATGAAGTCATTTGGATTGATTATCTCCCCTTAATACATTATGCACAAAGTATAGCCTACCGTTACCTCAAACCTGACAGTATAAAACAATTTTTTTGTTGACTACCTATAATGTCATTTGATTCATTATTTCCCCTTAATACATTATACACAGGTATAACCTACCGTTACCTTAAACATGACAGTATAATTTTATTTTTATTGTTCACCACCTATGAAGTCATTTGGATTGATTATCTCCCCTTAATACATTATATACAAAGTATAACCTACCGCTACCTCAAACCTGACAGTATAAAACAATTTTTGTGTTCACCCCCTATGAAGTCATTTGGATTGATTATCTCCCCTAAATACATTATACACAAAGTATAACCTGCCGTTATCTCAAACCTGACAGTATAAAACAATTTTTTTGTTGACTACCTATAATGTCATTTGATTCATTATTTCCCCTTAATACATTATACACAAAGTATAACCTACCGTTACCTTAAACATGACAGTATAATTTTATTTTTATTGTTCACCACCTATGAAGTCATTTGCATTGATTATCTCCCCTTAATACATTATGCACAAAGTATAGCCTACCGTTACCTCAAACCTGACAGTATAAAACAATTTTTTTGTTGACTACCTATAATGTCATTTGATTCATTATTTCCCCTTAATACATTATACACAGGTATAACCTACCGTTACCTTAAACATGACAGTATAATTTTATTTTTATTGTTCACCACCTATGAAGTCATTTGGATTGATTATCTCCCCTTAATACATTATATACAAAGTATAACCTACCGCTACCTCAAACCTGACAGTATAAAACAATTTTTGTGTTCACCCCCTATGAAGTCATTTGGATTGATTATCTCCCCTAAATACATTATACACAAAGTATAACCTGCCGTTACCTCAAACCTGACAGTATAAAACAATTTTTTTGTTGACTACCTATAATGTCATTTGATTCATTATCTCCCCTTAATACATTATACACAAAGTATAACCTACCGTTACCTTAAACATGACAGTATAATTTAATTTTTATTGTTCACCACCTATTTGGATTGATTATCTCCCCTTAATACATTATACACAAAGAATAACCTACCATTACATCAAACCTGACAGTATAAAACAAATCTTTATTGTTCACCCCCTATGAAGTCATTTGGATTGATTATCTCCCCTTAATACATTATACACAAAGTCTAACCTACCGTTACCTCAAACCTGACAGTATAAAACAATTTTTGTGTTCACCCCCTATGAAGTCATTTGGATTGATTATCTCCCCTAAATACATTATACACAAAGTATAACCTGCCGTTATCTCAAACCTGACAGTATAAAACAATTTTTTTGTTGACTACCTATAATGTCATTTGATTCATTATCTCCCCTTAATACATTATACACAAAGTATAACCTACCGTTACCTTAAACATGACAGTATAATTTAATTTTTATTGTTCACCACCTATTTGGATTGATTATCTCCCCTTAATACATTATACACAAAGAATAACCTACCATTACATCAAACCTGACAGTATAAAACAAATCTTTATTGTTCACCCCCTATGAAGTCATTTGGATTGATTATCTCCCCTTAATACATTATACACAATGTCTAACCTACCGTTACCTCAAACCTGACAGTATAAAACAATTTTTGTGTTCACCCCCTATGAAGTCATTTGGATTGATTATCTCCCCTTAATACATTATGCACAAAGTATAGCCTACCGTTACCTCAAACCTGACAGTATAAAACAATTTTTTTGTTGACTACCTATAATGTCATTTGATTCATTATTTCCCCTTAATACATTATACACAAAGTATAACCTACCGTTACCTTAAACATGACAGTATAATTTTATTTTTATTGTTCACCACCTATGAAGTTATTTGCATTGATTATCTCCCCTTAATACATTATACACAAAGTATAACCTACCATTACCTCAAACCTGACAGTATAAAACAAATCTTTATTGTTCACCCCCCCTATGAAGTCATTTGGATTGATTATCTCCCCTTAATACATTATACACAAAGTATAACCTACCGTTACCTCAAACCTGACAGTATAAAACAATTTTTGTGTTCACCCCCTATGAAGTCATTTGGATTGATTATCTCCCCTAAATACATAATACACAAAGTATAACCTACCGTTACCTCAAACCTGACAGTATAAAACAATTTTGTTGTTGACTACCTATAATGTCATTTGATTCATTATATCCCCTTAATACATTATACACAAAGTATAACCTACCGTTACCTTAAACATGACAGTATAATTTAATTTTTATTGTTCACCACCTATTTGGATTGATTATCTCCCCTTAATACATTATACACAAAGTATAACCTATCATTACCTCAAACCTGACAGTATAAAACAAATCTTTATTGTTCACCCCCCTATGAAGTCATTTGGATTGATTATCTCCCCTTAATACATTATACACAAAGTATAACCTACCGTTACCTCAAACCTGACAGTATAAAACAATTTTTGTGTTCACGCCCTATGAAGTCATTTGGATTGATTATCTCCCCTAAATACATTATACACAAAGTATAACCTACCGTTACCTCAAACCTGACAGTATAAAACAATTTTTTTTGTTGACTAGCTATAATGTCATTTGATACATTATCTCCCCTTAATACATTATACACAAAGTATAACCTACCGTTACCTTAAACATGACAGTATAGTTTTATTTTTATTGTTCACCACCTATGAAGTCATTTGGATTGATTATCCCCCCATAATACATTATACACAAAGTATAACCTACCATTACCTCAAACCTGACAGTATAAAACAATTTTTGTGTTCACCCCCTATGAAGTCATTTGGATTGATTATCTCCCCTAAATACATTATACACAAAGTATAACCTACCGTTTACTCAAACCTGACAGTATAAAACAATTTTTTTGTTGACTACCTATAATGTCATTTGATTCATTATCTCCCCTTAATACATTATACACAAAGTATAACCTACCGTTACCTTAAACATGACAGTATAATTTAATTTTTATTGTTCACCACCTATTTGGATTGATTATCTCCCCTTAATACATTATACACAAAGAATAAACTACCATTACATCAAACCTGACAGTATAAAACAAATCTTTATTGTTCACCCCCCTATGAAGTCATTTGGATTGATTATCTCCCCTTAATACATTATACACAAAGTCTAACATACCGTTACCTCAAACCTGACAGTATAAAACAAT
Organism: Mytilus edulis; assembly: GCF_963676685.1. NCBI lineage: Eukaryota > Metazoa > Mollusca > Bivalvia > Mytilida > Mytilidae > Mytilus > Mytilus edulis. Next base: position 64,760,498 of record NC_092353.1, on the reverse strand, counting down.
TTTTGTGTTCACCCCCTATGAAGTCATTTGGATTGATTATCTCCCCTTAATACATTATGCACAAAGTATAGCCTACCGTTACCTCAAACCTGACAGTATAAAACAATTTTTTTGTTGACTACCTATAATGTCATTTGATTCATTATTTCCCCTTAATACATTATACACAGGTATAACCTACCGTTACCTTAAACATGACAGTATAATTTTATTTTTATTGTTCACCACCTATGACGTCATTTGGATTGATTATCTCCCCTTAATACATTATACACAAAGTATAACCTACCGCTACCTCAAACCTGACAGTATAAAACAATTTTTGTGTTCACCCCCTATGAAGTCATTTGGATTGATTATCTCCCCTAAATACATTATACACAAAGTATAACCTGCCGTTATCTCAAACCTGACAGTATAAAACAATTTTTTTGTTGACTACCTATAATGTCATTTGATTCATTATCTCCCCTTAATACATTATACACAAAGTATAACCTACCGTTACCTTAAACATGACAGTATTATTTAATTTTTATTGTTCACCACCTATTTGGATTGATTATCTCCCCTTAATACATTATACACAAAGAATAACCTACCATTACATCAAACCTGACAGTATAAAACAAATCTTTATTGTTCACCCCCTATGAAGTCATTTGGATTGATTATCTCCCCTTAATACATTATACACAAAGTATAACCTACCGTTACCTCAAACCTGACAGTATAAAACAATTTTTGTGTTCACCCCCTATGAAGTCATTTGGATTGATTATCTCCCCTTAATACATTATGCACAAAGTATAGCCTACCGTTACCTCAAACCTGACAGTATAAAACAATTTTTTTGTTGACTACCTATGAAGTCATTTGGATTCATTATCTCCCCTTAATACATTATACACAAAGTATAACCTACCGTTACCTTAAACATGACAGTATAATTTTATTTTTATTGTTCACCACCTATGAAGTCATTTGGATTGATTATCTCCCCTTAATACATTATACACAAAGTATAACATACCGTTACCTTAAACATGACAGTATAATTTCATTTTTATTGTTCACCACCTATGAAGTCATTTGGATTGATTATCTCCTCTTAATACATTATACACAAAGTATAACCTACCGCTACCTCAAACCTGACAGTATAAAACAATTTTTGTGTTCACCTCCTATGAAGTCATTTGGATTGATTATCTCCCCTAAATACATTATACACAAAGTATAACCTACTGTTACCTCAAACCTGACAGTATAAAACAATTTTTGTGTTCACCCCCAATGAAGTCATTTGGATTGGTTATCTCCCCTTAATACATTATACACAAAGTATAACTTACCATTACCTCAAACCTGACAGTATAAAACAAATCTTTATTGTTCACCCCCCTATGAAGTCATTTGGATTGATTATCTCCCCTTAATACATTATACACAAAGTATAACCTACCGTTACCTCAAAACTGACAGTATAAAACAATTTTTGTGTTCACTTCCTATGAAGTCATTTGGATTGATTATCTCCCCTAAATACATTATACATAAAGTATAACCTACCGTTACCTCAAACCTGACAGTATAAAACAACTTTTTTTTTGACTACCTATAATGTTATTTGATTCATTATCTCCACTTAATACATTATACACAAAGTATAACCTACCGTTACCTTAAACATGACAGTATAATTTTATTTTTATTGTTCACCACCTATGAAGTCATTTGGATTGATTATCTCCCCTTAAAACATTATACACAAAGTATAAACCTACCATTACCTCAAACCTGACAGTTTAAAACAAATCTTTATTGTTCACCCCCCTATGAAGTCATTTGGATTGATTATCTCCCCTTAATACATTATACACAAAGTATAACCTACCGTTACCTCAAACCTGACAGTATAAAACAATTTTTGTGTTCACCCCCTATGAAGTCATTTGGATTGGTTATCTCCCCTTAATACATTATATGTAACAAAAAAATTGTTCCGGCGTGACATTTGTTCCACCGGAACAAATTTCATAGGAAATATGTTCCACCGGAACTTATGTCACAGAAAATATGTTCCAGCACTATAAAATTTGTTCCGGAACTAATTTTTTAACCAAGTGTGAAATAAGTTCTGGAACAAAAATCACAGCACCATGAGTTTTGTCCAATATTAAAAATTTAAAAAAAAATGAAATAAGTTCTTTTGATATTAGTTTTAAACGAAGGTATTTTATAGAAATCAATGAAAATGTTCTGCTCGAAGCCTATTTCACAGAAAATAAGTTCTGTGCTTGCATGGGGTACATTTGCAATTAAAGGAATGACTGTAGGATGAAGATATGAAAATGATGCGATGATAATGTATCTGTGTTTTATCGTTTATGAGGTAAACCTCCTTGTTTCCTAATGATCTGTCATGGGTGTTCTAATCATACATGTACTTAGCTATGGTCATTGCACATTTTTAAAAGATTGTGTCTTTTGTTTCTTTATGTCTTTTAATAAAATTGATCAGTCACTTTGTCCTTTCCAAAAAAGTACAAATGTTCATCTTTAACTATAATACTTTTTTTCAGAGTTACTTTTATTATTATTTCTTATTCTACTTTTTCCTGGCTCATAAGTGCCATTTTTAGTATTATTAATTGAGCATGTTATTAAAATTTTGCTTTACTCCACATGATACAATTGGATGTTTACACTATTTATTTATTACATTATCAATATAATACATGTTTTTTATAATGAGTCGACTTTAAACTCACTGATGACAAGTGCTCAGTATATATAAGATAACTTGTTTAACCAGTGGAACATATTTCACAGAAAAGGAACTTATTTCACCAGGTGAGGAACAAATTTCACAAACATGGAACTTATTTCACTAGGTAAGGAACAAATTTCACCAACCCAGAACTTATTTCACCAAGTAAAGTGTGGAACTTATTTCATAGAGATGGAACAAATTATATAGAAATTGTCTGTGAAAAAAGTTCTCCCAGAACATATTTCCTGTGAAATTAGTTCCACTGGAACTTTTTTCACAGGAACAAATTTTGGCTCACATATACACAAAGTATAACCTACCATTACCTCAAACCTGACACTATAAAACAAATCTTTATTGTTCACCCCCCTATGAAGTCATTTTGATTGATTATCTCCCCTAAATACATTATACACAAAGTATAACCTACCGTTACCTCAAACCTGACAGTATAAAACAATTTGTGTGTTCACCCCCTATGAAGTCATTTGGATTGGTTATCTCCCCTTAATACATTATACACAAAGTATAACCTACCATTACCTCAAACCTGACAGTATAAAACAAATCTTTATTGTTCACCCCCCTATGAAGTCATTTGGATTGATTATCTCCCCTTAATACATTATACACAAAGTATAACCTACCGTTACCTCAAACCTGACAGTATAAAACAATTTTTGATTGATTGATTGATTGTTGGTTGCTTAACGTCCAGTGGTAAATATTTCATGCATATTCAGGACGAGAACAAGTTCACAATAAATACAATATGTAGGTTGTTGTTATAGAGGCCATCTAGGACGATATTCTGGGAAATTTGGACTGCCACTGGAAAATGAGGGTATATTGGATAGGGACAGAAATTTTGCCTTGCAACAGGCCACCTACGGACCCCTCAAAGAGTTGTTGCAAGGGTTCTTAACGTGCAAAGAGCGTGGCACTCTCTTTACACAAGGCATCGGATTTAACGTCCCCCTTCTGACCGGACGTGACTGCGAACTTGATACATCCCGCACAGCCAAACGGACGCCCCACTTCAGCAAGCGTTTTACTGCCGGTCAAGAGAAGACCAAATGACCATATTTCTATACCCCAGTCACCCTTGGGGATAAACAATTTTTGTGTTCGTCCCCCATTAAGTCATTTGGATTGATTATCTCCCCTTTATACATTATACACAAAGTATAACCTACCGTTACCTCAAACCTGACAGTATAAAACAATTTTTTTGTTGACTACCTATGAAGTCATTTGGATTCATTATCTCCCCTTAATACATTATACACAAAGTATAACCTACCGTTACCTTAAACATGACAGTATAATTTTATTTTTATTGTTCACCACCTATGAAGTCATTTGGATTGATTATCTCCCCTTAATACATTATACACCAAGTATAACCTACCATTACCTCAAACCTGACAGTATAAAACAAATCTTTATTGTTCACCCCCCTATGAAGTCATTTGGATTGATTATCTCCCCTTAATACATCATACACAAAGTATAACTTACCGTTACCTCAAACCTGACAGTATAAAACAATTTTTGTGTTCACCCCCTATGAAGCCATTTGGATTGATTATCTCCCCTAAATACATTATACACAAAGTATAACCTACCGTTACCTCAAACCTGACAGTATAAAACAATTTTTTTGTTGACTTCCTTTAATGTCATTTGATTCATTATCTCCCCTTAATACATTATACACAAAGTATAACCTACCGTTACCTTAAACATGACAGTATAATTTTATTTTTATTGTTCACCACCTATTTCGATCGATTATCTCCCCTGAATACATTATACACAAAGTATAACCTACCATTACCTCAAACCTGACAGTTTTAAACAAATCTTTATTGTTCACCCCCTTATGAAGTCATTTGGATTGATTATCTCCCCTTAATACATTATACAAAAAGTATACCCTACTGTTACCTCAAACCTGACAGTATAAAACAAATCTTTATTGTTCACCCCCCAATGAAGTCATTTGGATTGATTATCTCCCCTTAATACATTATACACAAAGTATCACCTACCATTACCTCAAACCTGACAGTATAAAACAAATCTTTATTGTTCATCCCCCTTTGAAGTCATTTGGATTGATAATCTCCCCTTAATACATTGTACACAAAGTATAACCTACCGTTACCTCAAACCTGACAGTATAAAACAATTTTTTTGTTGACTACCTATAATGTCATTTGATTCATTATCTCCCCTAAATACATAATACACAAAGTATAACCTACCGTTACCTTAAACATGACAGCATAATTTTATTTTTATTGTTCACCACCGATTTGGATTGATTATCTCCCCTTAATACATTATACACAAAGTATAACCTACCATTACCTCAAACCTGACAGTATAAAACAAATCTTTATTGTTCACCCCCCTATGAAGTCATTTGGATTGATTATCTCCCCTTAATACATTATACACAAAGTATAACCTACCATTACCTCAAACCTGACAGTTTAAAACAAATCTTTATTGTTCACCCCCCTATGAAGTCATTTGGATTGATTATCTCCCCTTAATACATTATACACAAAGTATAACCTACCGTTACCTCAAACCTGACAGTATAAAACAATTTTTGTGTTCACCCCCTATGAAGTCATTTGGATTGATTATCTCCCCTTAATACATTATACACAAAGTATAACCTACCATTACCTCAAACCTGACAGTATAAAACAAATCTTTATTGTTCACCCCCCCTATGAAGTCATTTGGATTGATTATCTCCCCTTGATACATTATACACAACGTATAACCTACCGTTACCTCAAACCTGACAGTATAAAACAATTTTTGTGTTCACCCCTTATGAATTAATTTGGATTGATTATCTCCCTTTAATACATTATACACAAAGTATAACCTACCGTTACCTCAAACCTGACAGTATAAAACATTTTTTTTGTTGACTACCTATAATGTCATTTGATTCATTATCTCCCCTTAATACATTATACACAAAGTATGAACTACCGTTACCTTAAACATGACAGTATAATTTTATTTTTATTGTTCACCACCTATGAATTCATTTGAATTGATTATCTCCCCTTAATACATTATACACAAAGTATAACCTATCATTACCTCAAACCTGACAGTATAAAACAAATCTTTATTGTTCACCCCCCTATGAAGTCATTTGGATTGATTATCTCCCCTTAATACATTATACACAAAGTATAACCTACCATTATCTCAAACCTGACAGTATAAAACAAATCTTTATTGTTCACCCCCCTCAGAAGTCATTTGGATTGATTATCTCCCCTTAATACATTATACACAAAGTATAACTTACCGTTACCTCAAACCTGACAGTTTAAAACAATTTTTGTGTTCACCCCCTATGAAGTCATTTGGATTGATTATCTCCCCTAAATACATTATACACAAAGTATAACCTACCGTTACCTCCAACCTGACAGTATAAAACAATTTTTTTGTTGACTTCCTATAATGTCATTTGATTCATTATCTCCCCTTAATACATTATACACAAAGTATAACCTACCGTTACCTTAAACATGACACTATAATTTTATTTTTATTGTTCACCACCTATTTGGATTGATTATCTCCCCTTAATACATTATACACAAAGTATAACCTACCATTACCTCAAACCTGACAGTTTTAAACAAATCTTTATTGTTCACCCCCTATGAAGTCATTTGGATTGATTATCTCCCCTTAATACATTATACAAAAAGTATACCCTACCGTTACCTCAAACCTGACAGTATAAAACAATTTTTGTGTTCACCCCCTATGAAGTCATTTGGATTGGTTATCTCCCCTTAATACATTATACACAAAGTATAACCTACCATTACCTCAAACCTGACAGTATAAAACAAATCTTTATTGTTAACCCCCCTATGAAGTCATTTGGATTGATTATCTCCCCTTAATACATTATACACAAAGTATAACCTACCGTTACCTCAAACCTGACAGTATAAAACAATTTTTGTGTTCACTTCCTATGAAGTCATTTGAATTGATTATCTCCCCTAAATACATTATACACAAAGTATAACCTACCGTTACCTCAAACCTGACAGTATAAAACAACTTTTTTTTTGACTACCTATGACGTCATTTGATTCATTATCTCCACTTAATACATTATACACAAAGTATAACCTACCGTTACCTTAAACATAACAGTATAATTTTATTTTTATTGTTCACCACCTATGAAGTCATTTGGATTGATTATCTCCCCTTAATACATTATACACAAAGTATAACTTACCGTTACCTCAAACCTGACAGTATAAAACAATTTTTGTGTTCACCCCCTATGAAGTCATTTGGATTGATTATCTCCCCAAAATACATTATACACAAAGTATAACCACAAAGTATAACCTACCGTTACCTCAAACCTGACAGTATAAAACAATTTTTTTGTTGACTTCCTATAATGTCATTTGATTCATTATCTCCCCTTAATACATTATACACAAAGTATAACCTACCGTTACCTTAAACATGACAGTATAATTTTATTTTTATTGTTCACCACCTATTTGGATTGATTATCTCCCCTTAATACATTATACACAACGTATAACCTACCGTTACCTCAAACCTGACAGTATAAAACAATTTTTGTGTTCACCCCTTATGAATTAATTTGGATTGATTATCTCCCTTTAATACATTATACACAAAGTATAACCTACCGTTACCTCAAACCTGACAGTATAAAACATTTTTTTTGTTGACTACCTATAATGTCATTTGATTCATTATCTCCCCTTAATACATTATACACAAAGTATAGCACATTATACACAAAGTATGAACTACCGTTACCTTAAACATGACAGTATAATTTTATTTTTATTGTTCACCACCTATGAATTCATTTGAATTGATTATCTCCCCTTAATACATTATACACAAAGTATAACCTATCATTACCTCAAACCTGACAGTATAAAACAAATCTTTATTGTTCACCCCCCTATGAAGTAATTTGGATTGATTATCTCCCCTTAATACATTATACACAAAGTATAACCTACCATTATCTCAAACCTGACAGTATAAAACAAATCTTTATTGTTCACCCCCCTATGAAGTCATTTGGATTGATTATCTCCCCTTAATACATTATACACAAAGTATAACTTACCGTTACCTCAAACCTGACAGTTTAAAACAATTTTTGTGTTCACCCCCTATGAAGTCATTTGGATTGATTATCTCCCCTAAATACATTATACACAAAGTATAACCTACCGTTACCTCCAACCTGACAGTATAAAACAATTTTTTTGTTGACTTCCTATAATGTCATTTGATTCATTATCTCCCCTTAATACATTATACACAAAGTATAACCTACCGTTACCTTAAACATGACACTATAATTTTATTTTTATTGTTCACCACCTATTTGGATTGATTATCTCCCCTTAATACATTATACACAAAGTATAACCTACCATTACCTCAAACCTGACAGTTTTAAACAAATCTTTATTGTTCACCCCCCTATGAAGTCATTTGGATTGATTATCTCCCCTTAATACATTATACAAAAAGTATACCCTACCGTTACCTCAAACCTGACAGTATAAAACAATTTTTGTGTTCACCCCCTATGAAGTCATTTGGATTGGTTATCTCCCCTTAATACATTATACACAAAGTATAACCTACCATTACCTCAAACCTGACAGTATAAAACAAATCTTTATTGTTAACCCCCCTATGAAGTCATTTGGATTGATTATCTCCCCTTAATACATTATACACAAAGTATAACCTACCGTTACCTCAAACCTGACAGTATAAAACAATTTTTGTGTTCACTTCCTATGAAGTCATTTGAATTGATTATCTCCCCTAAATACATTATACAAAGTATAACCTACCGTTACCTCAAACCTGACAGTATAAAACAACTTTTTTTTTGACTACCTATGACGTCATTTGATTCATTATCTCCACTTAATACATTATACACAAAGTATAACCTACTGTTACCTCAAACCTGACAGTATAAAACAATTTTTGTGTTCACCCCCTATGAAGTCATTTGGATTGATTATCTCCCCTTAATACATTATACACAAAGTATAACCTACCATTACCTCAAACCTGACAGTATAAAACAAATCTTTATTGTTCACCCCCCTATGAAGTCATTTGGATTGATTATTTCCCCTTAATACATTATACACAAAGTATAACCTACCGTTACCTCAAACCTGAGTGTATTAAACAATTTTTGTGTTCACCCCCTATGAAGTCATTTGGATTGATTATCTCCCCTAAATACATTATACACAAAGTATAACTTACCGTTACCTTAAACATGACAGTATAATTTTATTTTTATTGTTCACCACCTATGAAGTCATTTGGATTGATTATCTCCCCTTAATACATTATACACAAAGTATAACCTACCGTGACCTCAAACCTGACAGTATAAAACAATTTTTGTGTTCACCCCCTATGAAGTCATTTGGATTGATTATCTCCCTTTAATATATTATACACAAAGTATAACTTACCGTTACCTCAAACCTGACAGTATAAAACAATTTTTTTGTTGACTACCTATAATGTATTTTGATTCATTATCTCCCCTTAATACATTATACACAAAGTATAACCTACCGTTACCTTAAACATGACAGTATAATTTTATTTTTATTGTTCACCACCTATTTGGATTGATTATCTCCCCTTAATACATTATACACAAAGTATAACCTACATTTACCTCAAACCTGACAGTATAAAACAAATCTTTATTGTTCACCCCCTATGAAGTCATTTGGATTAATTATCTCCCCTTAATACATTATACACAAAGTATAACCTACCATTACCTCAAAGATTACAGTATAAAACGAATCTTTTTGTTCACCCCTTATGAAGTCAATTGGATTGATTATCTCCCCTTAATACATTATACACAAAGTATAACCTACTGTTACCTCAAATCTGAGAGTATAAAACAAATCTTTATTGTTCAACCCCTATATGAAGTCATTTGGATTGATCCTCAACCCTTAATACATTATACACAAAGTATAACCTACCATTACCTCTAACCTGGTAGTATAAAACATTTTTTTGTTCACCCCCTATGAAGTCATTTGGATTGATTATCTCCCCTTAATACATTATACACAAAGTATATATTACCTACCATTACCTCAAACCTGACAGTATAAAACTAATCTTTATTGTTCACCACCTATGAAGTCATTTGAATTGATTATCTCCCCTAAATACATTATACACAAAGTATATATAACTTACCATTACCTCAAACCTGACAGTATAAAACAAATCTTTATTGTTTACCACCTATGAAGTCATTTGGATTGATTATCTCCCCTTAATACATTATATACAAAGTATAACCTACCGTTACCTCAAACCTGACAGTATGAAACAAATCTTTTTTGTTCACCCCCGATGAACTCATTTGGATTAATTACCTCCCCTTAATACATTATACACAAAGTATAACCTACCATTACCTCAAACATAACAGTATAGAACCAATTTTTTGTTCACTCTCTATGAAGTCAATTGGATTGATTATCTCCCCTTAATACATTATACACAAAGTATAACCTACCGTTACCTCAAACCTGACAGTATAAAACAAATCTTTATTGTTCACCCCCTATGAAGTTATTTGGATTGATTATCTCCCCTTAGTACTGTGACAATTAACCCCCAGGGCATATATTTTTACAGAGGATGACCTTGAGGTCACTTCAATGTCTTGCTATCGCTTAAATTTCCATCATGCATAAAAAAAAATTGTTACAGTATTTCTGTTTCTTTTTTTTAACAATTATGTAACAGGACTCACACTACTTCAGAATTATAGGGAGAAGTGACTTCTCTTTTTGAAACTGATAGGGAGAAGTGGTGAGATTTGAAAGAGAAGTGCTCATTCGTGCGGTGCGCTACAATGTTTGGATTTTACAATAGTATAAAGGGCCATATGTAAATAATGTTCTTTTTATATTGTTCAATTCATATCTGAGTAAAAAAAATACAATTAAAGTAACATTTGAAATTAAAAGTTGTTTAAGTTTTACTAAGGTTCTTGTGAGAAACTTATTCCAACTAAATATCTAGCACTAAAAAAAAAATTATTTTAAAAAATGTAAAGAAATTATAATATACATGTATCATTATTACAATTTAATTAAAAATTATCTTGTGTATGAAATTCAGTGTTTCTCATAAAAAAAAATATAAAAGTTATTAAGCTGGGCCATAATATATTGAAATTAGTATAATAGTCTCAGAGTTAAGCAACTTTAATCAATAGTTTGAAACAATCCATAAAAAATATAGGGAATTATATACACCAATCAATTAGATGTAACCAAAAGTCTCTTAATGTGTGTGGAATGCGTAATTTTTCCCTTTGGGATCAATATTGATTATTCTTCTGTCAGCTGTTCCGTCGGTGCGTCCATAGTAATTATTGTAAAAGTACGGATTTCGGTCATAGCTGGTCCGGTTCAGATCCGTAGTTTAGAAATCGGTCAATGGCGGATGAATGCAAGAAAATTTACAAAAATAAACGATGTTTGACAAGTTATTTGAAAAGGAACATGACGTTTTTAATGCAATAAATGGATTAAACATTTACTGGAGGCAACTTTTATCACGTTTAAATGAAGTAACAAACTTATTTTGCCGCCGAAATTTAGGTTGATGTACGTTTTCGAGTAACAAGCACCGGAACTTGCGAAAATGCATGAAGTGATAAAAAGTTGTATTTTTATCAAATAACCTGCTACACACTGCGAAGACAATGCTTCAACCTCTTTTCTAAAGATAATGAATCGTGTATGTCTGAATTTCTTTAATTATCAATAAAAAATTGATGTTTCATCAACTTGGTAAAAATTGAAAATGTCCGATGACGGAAGCGACTGAAAGCGAGTATCGTCAAGAACAGGGCGACTTGATTTCGCTTTTGGGGGTCGGGGAAAGCGAAGTGACGGTCGGGAAGGCGACTTCTTCGCCCAAGTCGCCTGGTAGCGTGAGCCCTGATGTAAGTTACAAAAAAAATAATTCATATAGACTTCGTCCCCATTCACAGGCCTGCCTCATATTATATAAATAGATGATACATACAACCGTAATATCAATATGGGGACGAAGTCTCCTATTACAGTAGAAAATTCAATAAAAAAAAAAAAATCGGGAAAATTTCCCAAATTTTTCATTGAACTAATGAACTCAAAATCGTTCAATTTTTTTTTTGTTGCGTTTTTTAATTTCCGGATCTGAGCAGAACACATAACTCTAATTCCTTCTTCCTGTCTTGTTGTCGTGAGACTTTGATTAGTCTAGTAAAATATAGGAACTCAAACACAATACCAATATTTCGTTTTTAATCATTCTTTGTCTTTGGTATGAATAAACGTTACCTGATGCATTGTGTTTCTTTGTTAACATTGAACATGACGGCATAACTTAAATAACGTCACAAGTAAAATCCCTAACAACAGAACCAAAATCGGAAACGTTACGGTATTTTGCTTCTTTTTTTTAACAAATATTTAAGTTACAAAAAAATTAATTTAAACAAACTTCATCCCCATTCACAGGTAATGCCTGCCTCATATTATAATATATAACAACAAACCAGTGTATTCTCTTGGACTATTATTATACACAATATGATAGTTATTACGGTGAGGTTGAATTTCCTGTCATTTATTCATCATCCAAGCACGAACTTGTATCAGAAAAAAATTTCTCTGTAAATTAACCTCAGTTTCAGGTATAGAGATGTGATCTGTGTCTGTGACATGTGCTTTTGATCATCCACAAGAACCTGCGGACATCTGATGTACAGTACTTCAGTACTTTGATTTTATATTTTTATTTAGTCCAAATAATTATGACGTCTTGAAAGGCTATTACAAATTTTTTCGAAGTGAGGCGTCAAAGAAAAAAATTATAATAGCCTTTCAAGACGTCATAATTATTTGGACTAATTTTTATTATGCTGTAAATTAATATGTTTTTTCCTTGTTATAGATAAGATATATGTTTAAAATTGTTGATAATGTTATTTATTCTATACATTTTATGAGTGCTAAGTTCCTATGATAATAAGACTTTACTGTTCGTTTATTGTTTATAGAAGAGATATTTTCATAAATTATTCCAAGTCAGGAATGTTTTCATTTTTGCATAAATTGTAAACATCAAGATTTTGTTAAAATTACTTTCCATATTTTTATGTTTATCTAGTCATTGCAAATGCTTTAAGAATTGTGTTTGTTTATAAACTTGTACCAACAAATGGGAAGAAAATGAGGAATATTGTGATATTCAGATTTTTGAAACTTGTTAATTTTTGAGAAAGTTCCCGTACTTTTTCATCTGAAACTTTTTCGGGATCACTTTAGACATACTTTCTGTCAGTTTTGGACAATGACAGCCAAACTTACTTATATACACTCTTTTTTAAATTCGAATTGAGTTCTAGAATTTACATTTTCCCCACTGAAGGTTATGCATTTTGCTTAAACTTGTCGATCTTCGTTTCTGTTACAGACAGTGCTCATGTGTCGCCATTACCAGATTACCTCAGATGAAAGGCTAGCGATTTCATTGGTTGATTAAAAGAATAAAGTATTTTACCTTAATTTTTGTGGAAACTGTTATAGAAATGTTTTATTTCACGAGTAATGTTAGAAAATGTAAAAGTTTATATTTTAATAATTTTGTATTCTTTGTCGTTTCAACCAATCTCATTAAAATCCGATGTTCTGATACGCTACCCTCCACTAACATCTGAACCAACTCGATATTGGGTCATGTCCCGACGACCTTTGTAATGGCCAATCAGAAAGCGTCTGGCAAAATCCTGCCAGGCAGTTCGGGATTATTAGAAATTTATGTTTGATCGATCGGGTCCGAGAGCAACCGAAGAGAACAGTAACAATGGCGGCGCCCATGTCTGAGAAGTTAACTCCAAGAAAAACATACTTACTGGGAAATATTTGCGTTGTCTGTGGATTTTCTTTCATTCAGAAAGTAAAGGAAGCCAACGGAATAGAAGTTGAACATAAATATTTTGATAGGAAGTTAAAACTAAGCGAGGAGCGGAGGAAAAATATTAACAATGTTGTCGGATTCGAGTGCAAAGGTGAGGGTGTATGCCAGAAATGTTATCGTTCTGTTGAAAAGGTGTTAAAAACGGAAAAGGAGTCAACAGATTTAAAAGGAAAATTAAGACAATCGACAAAGACTGTAGAAAATACTCTACTTGTGTCAGTTCCTTCCCCCAAACGTGTGTCAATTTCAAAAAGAATGCTACGTAGTCCAGCCAGTTTTCAGCCAAGTAAAAAGTCAGACATTGTACCAATAACCACCATGCCATTCAATGACATTACCAATACACCAAATGTAGTAAGGTCCTTACCACAGATTTTACCAAAACCAACACAACAGAAATTGACTGAACCAAGCAAAAAGCCTGCAAGACGATCACTTGATCAGTCATTTTCACCCAGTTTCACAGGAGAAGTTGAGGTAATTATCTGTTTATTTGATTGTTATGTTATTGTTATGTTTATTACTTTTAGATTATTTGCACACTGTACATGTGATAGTACGTACATCAATCATTAGTCCAAATAATTATGAAATCTGACAATTAAGGCTATTTAAAAAAAATTCTGGGACGGCTTCCTTCGTAGGAAGGTGTCCTAGAAAAAAATTAAATAGCCTTGCCTGCCAGACGTTATAATTATTTGGACTAATCAATCAACTGTCATTGCAGTTAGCAGGACTTACTGGCCAGGCTTGCATAATTACATTTGGGCCTGAAAGAATTGCTTTTACATGCCAACAGTTCTAGTTGGATTATAATGAGAGTAAATATTATTCTTCAAAATTTCAAACTTTCCAACAATCAGACAAATATCAGTGGCGGAGCCAAAACTTTTCATAAGGCAAAATGTAAAGGGGAGGGGGGGGCACTCTCTAGGTATGCTTCGATGATTTCCTATATAATCGCCCAAATTTTTCCAATGAAAAGGAAGGGGGCACTGGTGCCCCCCTCCCCCTGGATCAGCCTATGTATATACCTGTTGGAGTAAAAATTGTAACTGTCAAATTTAACACTAAAAATATTGAAAATTTTATGATGGGTTTTGGTATAAATTGATTCTGCAATTTAAATCAGATTATAAATATATGGTCAATAATACCAAATGATTAGTATTTTAATTCCTGTCACTATCATGACTATCTGACCATCACATGTACATGTACTAATAAATCAAAATGAATGTTACAGATTTAGTTAATTGTTTCGATACAAATTTATGACAGAGTGACAGAGACTATATTATTTATATACATTTATATAATGTATGTTTAGGCACAGCCCATTTGATTTTTTTAAGGGGGGGAGGGGGGTTAGAAAAAAAATCTTGGCACTAAAAAAGTATTTGGCAGCATTGGATTGATTTTGCCCACATTTTGCCAATCAACTGATCAACATGATAAAAAAAAATCCGAAATAAATTTTCTACATTGAACATAATTTATATGGAAAAAATAATCTGGTCCTCATGAAAAGTCCATGGAAAGTCAAATGGTCCTAACCTTATTAAATAGACAGTACATTTTTTGGCAGTTTAAAATCTTTACCTTTTTTTTGCTGTATAAATTAATATTTTGACATGTTAAACATTGTTAAAGGATAGTGTAATTAACTAAGAGAATTTTGAGGGGAACTAATTATATTGTGTAAATGTACAAGTTTATATTTAACATGATTGCGACTCAGTCACTTATTATCTCAATTAAAATTTTATTTATAGTTTTATTTTTATTTATAGTTATTTCAATTGTTTGCATGATGTTTGAATGCATTTTTTCAGATGTTATTGTTGATATGTAGCAGAAGAAACCCGAAGTGATATAGAAATTATGAAGGTAAATGGTACTAAATATTTTGTTCCTTGAATAAGGTTGTTGTTTGTAATCTTCCAAAACTCAGTTCAGACGTTTCCAATCAGATACGTTCCAGTTTGACATAAATGCTTTCATATATTGTGTACATGTACCAATATATAAATAAGGAGATGTGGTATGATTGCCAATTCAAAGACGCTCAATGATACAAAAGATTTTTTTAGTTGATAGTACATACTTTCTCGCTACATTTTGTACATTTATCATGTTTATGAAATTTCATATTGAGTAAAATATACACAATGAGTTAAGTGAAGTCATATACTGTAACATATAAATGAAAAAATATTTTAGTCAGCAAGGTCACTGGACCTGCTGGATAAGCATATATATATTTTTACTTTAACAAATTTATTGGATTTTTTTTTAATATTAGTATCAGTATAAACTTATATACATTTTTTTTCTCACTTTGCTGTTGGTTCAAATGGATTGATGTCTGACAACATACAATGTAGTTTATTTATACATTTTTTATTTGTTAGGTTACAATTTCCTATCCAAGTGGGAAAAGGACAGAGCTAATTGTAAATGAAATCCACACAAAAATTTGTAAAGCCATATTTAAATCGGAAAATGTTGAAAAGGCTATCCTTGATATATTAGTTAATTCCAACCCAGACGATGTTGTTACAGCTGCAGCTAAAGTTGTGAAGTCAGAATCCAAAAACCTGTGTAAAAGGCATTCAGGATCTGTGCTACAGAATAAGGACCACCAGAGTTTTATGACATTTACATGGGATAAATTCCATAAAGAATTAGAAATAAGAGCTCCAAATGTGATTAAAGTGGTTTCAGCCATAGTTAGTGACATACCATTGACGCCAAGTGACAAGAAACATATGAACTTATTGCATACAATCGCTTCTGGGTTTCACGGCCGAAATCAAGAGATGTCTATGCTTCATTACTGCATTGCATTTGTACTTGTCCATGGTGGATGTACACTTAGGGTAAGTCTTATTTCTACTAGAAATATTTTACTAGGAAGTATTGTAACATGTGTCCATGGTGTCATGCATAATAAAATAAAAAATATCATTCCATTTTCTTAAAATGGCATGTATTTTTATTGCAATTTTTTTCATTAAAGATGATTCATTATTTTACATGAATCTATCATTCATGCATTTGTAAATATATATATACAAAAATTATTTGTGCAGGTGAATTTAAAGTTAATTTAGCAGGTACTTCCTTCCAGTAGCTATGGCACAGGCAATATCACAGTGTTCAGGTGTAAATGACACTCAAACCAACTGTTGGGCCAGTCTGGCATATTGTTGGATATTGTGACATATAAGCTGATTTTTCCGACCATATACTGTACTGTACCAAATTATGTACTTTAGCATAGATTCTGTTAGTGTTACAAATTATTTTTCAGGATCACATGCATTGTTTAAAATAGAAAATCCTTTAACCTTTTCAGGACATTCAACGACTTTCCAAAATTGGACTCTGTGTTAGCCCTGGCTCTGTACATAATAAGCTGACATCTTGGATAGACAATTTAGATGAAGACATACTTAAAATGAAGGAAGGATGGGCAAGAGGAGAAAATGTAAAGTATCAGTTGGTTGGTGACAATTGGGACAGGAACATCCTTCCTGCATTTAGGTACTGTCAAAATAAAATATAGTCTGGCATGGACTGTAATTGTTTCCTGCTACACACCATACCATATTCTTTTATTGCCTATCATAACGTTCACTTATGAACTGTAAAAAATGAAACGGTCAACTTAACAGTTTGCAACCAAGATTTGTTGGTTTCCAAAGCACCTCCTTCCATTGTCTTAATCTTACAATTAACCTTATAAATAGTGACCATCTGACGATAGAAAACAAGTATTGCTAACTTTTCTTATTCAAATCCCTCTAAAAAAGCCTATATGATGATAATAGGCTGCATGGCATCTCACTGACTTAATCATGTTAATACAAATGAAGAAAACTTGTAAGACAAATTTATAAACTTTAGGTTTACATATATATCATGTATATGCACCCTAATTTTGTATTGCTACATGTACATGTATATAGCAGGAAAGAAGACTGTTTTTTTTTGCCTGAATTAAAATTTATTAACTGGATCTACATGTACTATTACCCAGTAAGTGGTGACAGTCTGCATGTTGTCGTATTATATATGAAAAAATAATCAAAATATCACAATTTAGAATTTAAATAGAATTGTCCATCTAACATTTGTCTAAATGAATACTATCTGTCTACATGTACATGACTTTATGTTTTGTTTTTTTTTCTGTTGTAGAACATCACAGCAGAAGACACTTTCCCTACATTTATTTAATGTTGTGGCTGTTGTTGACAGGGTAATTCCCACTCAAACAGGACATGCAGGAAATGATGTAGAGCCTGATCTTGATATAGAGAAATTTCTGCCATCAGTTGAGGAACAGCAAATCTTGATGGATGAACTTGTGTTTATTTTCGCTACCTCCATTATCATTAACATTCCTCAAATGAAAAAAGAGTTCTACAAAGTTTACCCTAAACATAAGACACATGATTATAGTGCACAGGCAGGAATGAAAACAAAACAGGTAAATACTTTCATGAAATCTGAGATAATGTAAAAAAAATGTACAGCCTTGCATGTATTTTTTTCAGAATGATTGAAAAATCAACGTCATTCATTAGTCACAAATATATGTTTATGAAAACATTTGGTTTCTGAACATTGACTTCAGTGTTTATAAGCAAATGGATCTCTAAGAAATTTAACCACATGGTTCAATACCACAAAACAAATGTTTGGATTGATTTGGGGGGCTATGGTCCCAACCTTTTAGGAATTTATGGCCAGAATGGGACCAAAATGTGTATTTGTCTAGTTTCCTGATAAAAACTTATAAGTGTATGGATCTCTCTGAAATTGTACCACAAGGTTCCATACCTGGATACACATATGGTATCTATTCAGAATGTTCACTCAGAGTACCATGTAATATTTTAAGACCTTAAATCTTAATCAGTTTAAACGGTCAAGAGCTTTTTGTACAAAAAACAACTAAAACTACATGTAATTAAACATGTTTAAATATACATGGTATGCAAAACGTTGTTTTACATTCTTTTAATTTTAGTTTTATTTTGTAGTATCCACTTGGATTATTTGACACCAATGAGACAAAAACAGCTGAGGTAATACACCTTCTTAGAGATCTGCAGACAAAATATGTACCATACCATGATGAGGAAATAGTTGAACCTGTCTTTTTTGGGGGTAATGAACATATTGTCTTTATTTTGATTTTAAGATTTTAAAAAATTGTCTTTGTATGGCCTGCAACAATGAGCATAACCCATACCACAAAGTCAGCCACACCACTTTCAGCACTATTGGCGATTCCTTTGTGTTGACAAGCTAATGATTCAGTATTTCGACTACTATGACCATTTAGCAACTAAGGGAGGCCAGGTATTTATAAACACTTTCGGTACTGCTTTATAATGGATATACTGTAGAATAATCTAATCTTGCATAAAGGTGCATATTTTGTAATTTGGTCAACACTTTTAATTTGTAAAGTACTAAATAAACAAACCATTACATATATAATCATAATTAGATATTTGTACAAGTGAACCGCTTGAACATTGTAGTTTATACATGTACTAACTATATTATTATTAATTGCATACTTTACAGGAGATAGGTTGACAGATGAACGAATCCAATGCGCCCAACAAGCAATGTTAAATGAAGAAACAAAAACATCGCGCCTTGAAGGCTTCATTTCCAAAATAGAAGATTTTCATCGCCTCATGAATTTTTTAGAGGTAATTTAAACTACGCTATATAATAACAACAATGTTTCTATTTATAGCCAAAAACAAAACTATTAGATCATTTGAACCAAAGGTTAGAGTGATCTGTTACAGCTGCTTCATCCATTTGTCAATTGTGACAAATTCTATTATCAATGCATCACAACTTAAATATAGGACAGATAAATACCAGATAAAATTCAAAATATGATATTTCATTGTATTTTGGGGGAAATAAAATTAAGAAAGAAAATGGGGAATGTGTCAAAGCGACAACAACCAGACCATAGAGCAGACAACAGCGGAAGGCCCCCAATGGGTCTTCAATGTAGCAAAAAACTCCCGCACCTGGAGGTGTCCTTCTACTGGCCCCTTAAAAAATATGTATACTAGTTCAGTGATAATGGAAGTCATACTTAACTCCAAATTATACACAAGAAACTAAAATTAAAAATCATATACAAGAGTAACAAAGGCCAGAGGCTCCAGACTTCGGACAGGCGCAAAATTGTGGCGGGATTAAACATGTTTATGAGATCTCAACCCTCCCCCTATTCCTCTAGCCAATGTAGTAAAGTAAATCCACTTAAAAAAAAAAATATTATCTCCTCATTTTTGAAATTAGTGCACGTAATATTAGATTAATTAAGCAGTATTATAAAACAATATTGCTTACTGGTAGGTGCTCAAATAACAGATTGTATTTGACATTATATCTTCTATTTATATTGTTTTTATTATGATGAAAAGAATTACCGTAATAGGTGCCAAAAAGGCGTAATTGGTGTACAAGTTCAAGTAAAAATTGTGTCGACATGTTTTGGTTGTATCTTGGTTCTACAAAGCTTTTCACTCAAATTAGTGATCTCATTAAAAATCAGTAAATAAATAATCAGTGACATTTTTATAAATGAATAAGTTTACTTGTAGGCAATCTGCAGGCTTACATACAACATAGACTCAGCTGGAGACAGAGGGACTGCACACTATTTCAGGAATCTCCTTAATGCCAGGAATGTGAAGGGTGAAGTCCGTAATGCATACCGACCATACAGACTCTTATATTATACAATTTTGGATGCTATGAGTTGTGTTTTATTTCTTCAAAAATTTGACAAAGGCTTTGATGACCAAATACCATTACCAGATGGTTTTTCAAATTTTTCATCAGATGAAAAAATCAACTGGCTTAATAATATATGCAAGGACATTTTAGAGACAAATTTCTTTGAGTCTGACAATGACATAATGAAAGAGTTGAGAGAAATATTAACAGATGACACTCATCCTGAGAACTATTACCTTTCCAACATACATGAAGGCGACGGCAGAGTAAAATGTCATTATTGTGAAAAAACATATGCATATGTTGGTTCTCTTAAAGCTCATGAGGAAAGTGTTCATAATGCAAAACCTCCGCCTATAAAAAGTGCTAATACTAAAGTAAGTGATGAAGTTGGACACTACTGTCGTCTTCTTTTTAAACTGACATTGCTTCACAAGAATTTGGATTCAGCAGTTGATATGGCTGACGGTAAACGCAGTGTTCGTTCTGCAAAATATGAATTACCAATATATGTGAAAACACATAAAACCAAATATGCTATTGGTTCAATCCATTTAATCGCTTTAAAAGAGGGAATTTTGAAAAGCGATCAGCAAGAGCGATTTATTGCAAATAGGTGTATTAATCTACAGGGAGGAAAAAATAATAATATGGCACTAGATGAGTATGTGGAATTATTAAACAGATATACCAAAAATGCCAGCTCTGGTTTTCAGACTAAAGAAAGTATAATCCTCCACTCCAAAGAATTTCCAAACATCATAAATTTTGTGCAACATTTCGATTCATTCTGTAACGTGTCTGTTCGAAAGGGATTTCATCATCTTCCTTCATATGCTGAAGATGTGAAAAAAATAGTAAATGAACTTATTGATATGAAGGCATTCAGTTGTGTAGAGGACAGAAAACTCAAATGCAAGGCTGTAATAGTAAACAAAGATATATTTGATGATTGCTTTAAAAGTTTTGGTACTCTTGTTCAAAGACACAAACCAATAGTTGCATTTCATCGTCTTAGAAATAAACACATTTAATGTTAAATGCTTCAGTTTCATATCTCAGAAAATGTATATATTTATATAAATAAGAAGATGTGGTATGAGTGCCAATGAGATAACTCTCCATCCAAGTCACAATGTCATAAAAGTTTAAAATATATATTTGAGCAAATGTAGTAAATTCAGAAATTATGTTTGGTTTCTAGTTACTTTTGCGAACCTTTAAAAATCTATGGCAAGATTAATTAAATGTGATTTCTGTACATGCATAAGAATATCTTGAAGAAAGTGGACTATCATTGTTTTACTGTTATATTATATGACTATGCCGTATGGGCTTTGCTCATTGTTGAAGGCAATACAGTGACATATAGTTGTTAATTTCTGTGTCATTTTGGTTTTTTGAAATTTCATCCAATATGGTCGCCATGGTGAGTCATAGTTCATTATAGGACCCAGGTCACCCTACAGGAAAATCACTTAACAATCTCTTGTCAGAATTCAGAAAAGAAATTGTAGGAAATACATATACCTTACAATCATTCCATAAATTAAAAAAAGTTCACCAAGTAGATTCTTTATTGTATCTGATCATGAAAAACAGGCCAAAAAAGAAAAAAAATTGAACAATGAACAAAGAGGTTTAGGTCATATGATAACTGCCAGACACACATATACACCTTACAGACATTCCATACACCAAATATAATTCCATACACCAAATATAATGGACTGAACACTTATACATGTACATGTAGTATCTGAGAAATAGTCCAAAACCAAAACTGACCAATGAACCATAAAAACTAGGTCATTGAATACCTGTTTTTTTCAAGAGTAATTTTTTGGGATTAATATAAGTTGCAAAACTTGTTTCCCAATCCACTATAAATAAATATGTTTAAATTTATTAACAACGTTGAACACAGTGTCTTGCTAAAAGCAGGAATTGCTTGCCTTTTTGGAATACATGAGTTTGCACCCGAGTCTGGTTTCATTGTTTGTCATTGTGTGGTTTTTTTTATGCTCTGTAAGCATGGTACATGAAAGTGATTATTGATGAATAATAATTTTCTATTTTATGCCACAGCCTTTGTGTAGAAGGGTGAGGTTATAAGGTGTTTACTATCTATCTCTGTATATGTTCATGATCATGTACAATCACATACTGGTTTAAAATTTTGGTGATTAATGTAACATTTTAAAAATAAATATAGTTCAAGTTACAAGGTTTTATTCATTCTAATCTAAATCTAGATCCATTATTAGTGATAAGTCTACACTGTCTAAATAGTCAAACAAATCATAAGATTCAGTGTCTTCATCAGAGGAGGTATCACAAGGGTCTTCACTACTACTAGCGATCATCTTGAAAAGCTTTTCTAATTCTGTTGTCTTGCATGACCCACATAGACATTTAGAAGCACACAAGTCACAACAGGAATGTAAACCTGTAGTTTTTTTCTCTTCTTCAAGTTCTGTTTTTGACATAAAAGGTGCCAATAATGAAATTCTGCGACATTCAGTTGCCTTAAATAGATCTTTAACCTCAGTCTCAACATCTCTCAAATGGTAGGAATTATGAAGAAGAAGTGCAACTGCCTCTTTTCCATCACGCCCTACACGACCAATTTCTTGAATAAGATCTACTATAGTTTTTGGTGCACCATAAATTATGACATTGGAAAAGCCAATCATATCTATACCCATTCCTAAGGCGCTTGTTGCTATCACAACTTTAATACTACTTGTTGGATCTTTTAAACATTCCATTATTCTTTTTTTACTGTCAGGCGAAGTTTCAGAATGGAACATCTGGACTTCTTTACAATTTGGAATTTCCGTTGATATATATGCATAAATGTTAGCTGCATCCTTGATTGATGTACAATATATCATTGTTTTGGGTAAAGCTTTGTCACAGAGTCCATCAACTAACCAGCACATGGCCATTTCTACGGTATTCAATATTTTGTTCACAACAAGCTTTATATTTGGTTTATTTGGAGAAATCCTTATTTCAACTGCATTTGGATCTAACTGCAAAACTTTCAATACCCTCTTTGAAATCTGTTTCGTGCATGTGGCACTAAGCGCCAAGATAGATGCATCTGGAAACAGCGATCTCAACTCTCCAATGTAAGAAAACCATTTTCTAAATGCCTGTTTACTTTCATCTTCCTTTTCACCCCTGCAAAAAAAACAGTATTTATGTATGCATACATTTTTGCAAGTCAATGACACCATGAATGTAAACTACAAAATTAGACTATTTACTGGGTTTGTAATTACATAAGCAAGACGACAGGTGCCACATGTGGAGCATGCTCTGCCTATCCTTCCAGAGAACCTGAGATCACCCCCAGTTTTTTGGGGGGTTCGTGTTGCTAAGACTTTAGTTTTCTATGTTGTGTCATGTGTACTTTTATTTGTCTGTTTGTCTTTTTTATCTTTAGCCATGGCGTTGTCAGTTTATTTTCGATCTATGAGTTTGACTGTCCCTCTGGTATCTTTTGACCCTCTTTTTTTCCAGGGGGTATGGTGTTTTATTTTTTGTCTCAACATTATTGTATTTTCTTCGGCATCAACATATAATTTAATGTCAAAAATTCCCAATTTGTAAATTATTTTTACCTTCTCCAAAAAAAAAAAGTACAGAAGGAAAACATTCAGTTTAATTTCTTTTAATTTTCCTATTATGACATTGGACTTCCTTTAAACTAAGTTTTACTGTGCGTTTTTTTTCTACATTGGCTAGAGTTATAGGGAGAGATCAAACCAGATGCTCAGCAGGGTGCAGCTTTATACAACCACAGAGGTCGAACCTTGAACAGTTGAGACATTCCCCCATTTCCATTTTTATATTTAAATGGTAAGACAACAAATTGGCTCCCACTGTGCTTCCCTAACAGAAATTATGAGTTAATTTGGATAGTATTTAACATGCAAATAAGTATTTTATTACATTAATGTACATTTCTTTGCCTATAAATTTAATTTCTTGAAACTACTTCAAAAAAAAATTTCTTCTTTATTTATTTTTTTCAATTTAGTTGTTATGTAATCATCATTTTGTAAAGAATTTAGCTCATACTGGAGCTAGGGGTCATCTCAAATTTGTAGCGAGAAATTTTGCTAAGTGGGAAGAACTTACTGTGACTTTAAGAGGAAGTCATAAAAAAGTGCTAATTGTTTGCTTTTTGTTAGAGGTAGCTTATTACATCATGCTTACCAAGTTGCAATTGTATGGAATTCATCAACAACAATTGTGGAAACCTTGAAACGTTGTAACTTTTCTCTCCAGTCTTTGTCTCCAAC
This sequence comes from Mytilus edulis, assembly GCF_963676685.1. Lineage (NCBI taxonomy): Eukaryota > Metazoa > Mollusca > Bivalvia > Mytilida > Mytilidae > Mytilus > Mytilus edulis. Next base: position 64,735,481 of record NC_092353.1, on the reverse strand, counting down.
AAGGATCTCAGGTGACGAAAATAAATAGTCAAAGTGTCCCATTAGAATGTTGTCATTGGCAGCAGCACTGCTTCCTGTACAAAAAATGAATAAGTTTAATCAAAATTTTGAATTCACAATTTATAATGGTGTGTTCGATGGCAGTTTTGAATTAAGTACATGTACCTTTCCAATCTGGTTAAAAATCTTATGGTTATAACTTTTGATATGTGTATAGTTAAATATTAATAAAATATTTCATGTTGATAGTTTAAAAATTCAAGGTTGTATTTACATTCTTAACTACTGTGAAAGTACTTTTATTCGTGGGGTACCAATTTTCGTTAGTGGAGGGTAGCGTATCAGAACATCGGATTTTAATGAGATTGCGTTTCAACTTGATAAAGAATGGAGCTTTTTGATTGGCTATCAGTGCAAGAAGAGGCACTTAAGGGTAGATCTATCGTGCATGCCGCTGTGCGATACTACCAGTAGAAGCACAAATACACTTAAAGGTTATGACCCTCTTCATAAATGTATGTACCCAACCCAAAAACAACTAGCAAGGAGGCAATTGTGCATCAAGTCAATCAAGGACGTATATATATGTTAGTTATACGTCCTTGAGTCAATGAATAGTGTTCTATTATAAATGATTCCCATGTCCCAATATATAAGATTTGGATTGAAAAGCATCTCTAAACGAGGTGCTAAAGGGACAAAAGACAAAATGTGTTAACAAATTTTGTTCCTGTCTATAGCGAAAATTCCTTTCATTGCTTATATTTCTAATCTATATTCTACAATTTGTAGTTATCACCAGCTTCAATGATAATGTCTTGACAAATAAAATTTGCCTTTTCTAAAATAAAATAATAAATTCATACTTTATTTTGCCTCTGAACGAAGATGATAAGCCATAAACTGACATTTTTGTTCTATTTTCTACCTTCAACTTTTTAATGGGTTGTTTTTTGCTTTTTGTTTTTGTTTGTTTTTGTTTTTGTTTTTGTTTTTGTTTTTTTTTTTTTTCTTTCTGTTTTTTTTTTTTTTTTTTTTTTTTCACAGGATCAAGCTTTAGTTACCGATACACTTAACGATACACTTAACGATGAAATCCTTGTATACCATGAGACTCAACAACTATACAAATTATGTCAGGTGTCAATATAATTATAAATGAAATATCAGTGTATCTGTACATACAAAAGCCACAACTATCAATGGGGTGTAACAGGCACAGAATAGAACAAATAAATATATTGTGATATATTAATCCCTTATCAGTGTTATCATCTCCTGAGATGTCATGACAATATTTCCATAGTCCACATGTAACCTCATCATTTGACCAGTTCTTCCATGTTGTATGTACTAAATCAACAATACTTTCATCCCTCACCTGTGATCAAACTGACACCAGTCCTGGGAAGTTCTTATCTATATAGGAACATGTGTTAATCATTTAGAATAGTAACAGTGGTTTATTGAAGTAAAACAATCATGCTAAAATTTTAATACGATCTAGGATGCAGGTGATTCAAGATTCAAGATTCATAGTTTTATTTAGAGTCGATATTCAATAAACTACATAACACAAGCTCTAGTTAGTCCAGATAATCATGCCGTCTTCTGAGGGTATTTTTATATTTGGATTTTTTTAGTTCCCTCATTGACGCAGGAGGGCGTCCAAATTTTTTTATAAAATAGCCGCCCAAGGCGTCATAATTATTTGGACTAAAGCTCTAGTGAGCTTTTCAAATCGACTTAATAACAAAATACAATACACACACACAATACAATACACACATACAAAAGTCATGAAAAACAACAGGCAATTTTAAACATATAATGCATAGTAAGATACCATAAATGACATATATAAGTTAAAAGCATATATATATAGTACACTTAAAACATAGCACAAGTTAATAATAAGATTGCACAAATCATATAGTCACACAAAAAAATAAAATTAAAATAAAACAGGCATAAACACTATATGCATGCACTGCACTGGCATGAGCTGTTACCTGGATTCCATGTTTGTACCAATTTTTTGAATTGGTCAAAAGATGTTTCTATTGGACAATGGTCGGTAGCTTATTCCAGATTTTTGCAGCATTATAGCGAAACGATCTTAAGCCATACTTATTACTTCGAACTCTTGGGAGTACTGCTGTTTCCTGTGATCTTAAATCATACTTGTTCTATCATATATAAGTGAGTGGCTGGATATTCAGATGAAAAAGGATGAACTGTTAAATGAAGCTAAAAAAGGTATCAGTGCCTACTGGATTGAGCGAATAACATCTCTAGCTAAGCTCTATACCGGCCTTCGATACCTTAACAGTGATATAATCATGCCAGGAAAAATACATCCAATATTGCGAATCAAGCACCAATCTCCAAGAGACAGCAAGAGAGTACCTACCAAGATCAAACTATTAACTGGAACGTATATGCTACAACCTTTAAGATATAAGATATACAAAGAATCAAGGAACTGAAGATCATTGTATAGCCTGTGACTGTAAAGAATTAAGAGACATTATAACATTTGCTTATAGAATGTGAAGCGTGGGATTACCTGCGAGATCCATGCAATACTACAAACAATTAAGAACCTACTAACCACAAATGGGAATGTGCGTGAAGAAGATCTCACATGTGAAATGACAATTTAAGTATTAATGGACATTACAAAAATACAAAAGATATTCAGAGTCACATCTGACCTGATGTCTCAAATAGAATCCCAACCAAGAAGACTAGTGTTCCTCATACACAACGCACGATATCAACTGGTGATGAAAGACCAAGCAACGAAAAAGGCTGTCTGAGAGTGGGTGTAAGGATGGGAGGGGCAGCAATGTAAAATTTAAACAAACTGCATTTAAAAAAAAATAGTCTACTTAATACTATTCTTAACAGTATAATCCTTCTTATTAAATCTTAAGAGTTTCAGTTCATAAATATTCTCTGAATTAACTGAAAATAGTTGTAAAAACATCATCTTTCTATTTAATACACAGTGAATAAATTAGAGTCAAATTAACTTTTAAAGATATATAAAGGCGAATTCCTTAAGGTCAAAGACCAAAAATCTTGTCTTTTTTCATTTTGTGAATTATCTAAAAAGTGAATATGTGACCTAATCTGTAAATGTTATCACATTAAATATCAGTAGACCAAAAAAAATAAAAAAAATAATATATATATATATCTATACTATTAAACGAGAAGACCTCATTTTTGGTGTCGCTTCTCTCCTTTCCACAATAAATTAATCAACACGCCTCTGTGTCCTATGGGTACAGTGCATAGTCGCATTTGTCATCCATTCATATAATTATTCAGATTGAGTTATTTTGGGAGAAAAACGAGAAAAAAAGGCATCCGGATATTGTCCCGTCATTGGACACAATTTTAAGTCGGATTAGACTTCCGGTTTGCGTTTTTCTGTATACTTTGAACATACATACACTGTAAAAATGGTGTTTAGATCCTAAACACAATTCTAAGCACATCTTTTGTGCACAATGTGTTTAGGATTGTGTTTAGAATCGTGTTCAGCTTAGAAAAATGTGTTTAATTTCTATACACTTTCATTTTTAAACGTGTTTAAATTCACGTCATGTTTAAATATTATGTGCTTACTGAAAAATGTGTTTAGTAATTAAACACAATCCTAAACACGTTTAGATCTAAACATGTATCACAAGTGTTTAAATTCTAAGCACGATATTTACAGTGCAGGGGCGGATGCAGGAATTTTCGAAAGGGGGGGTGCTAACCCAGGGCAAAGGGGGGGGGGGGGGTGCAGGGGGGGGTGCAAAACATATGTCCCGATACAAATGCATTCATCGGCAAAAATAAAGGGGGGTGCGCACCCCCGGAACCCCCCCCCCCCCCCCCCCCCCCCCTGGATCCGCCACTGCAGTGTATACAAAGAATAAAGTGTATTTTCAGAATTCTATCTGCTATCATTTTCAAGTTTACTATCCACGGCGGTCACAAAGTTTATTAAATAGAGAGGGTCTATAAAGCAGATAAAGCTGCTAATAATATTATTATTATTTGACGTAAATTTTACATTGAGGTTCTGAAAAGGGAAATCACCAATTCACCAACATTCCAACTGACTCCACTATGATTTTCAGAAAACGAAATCTGTAACAAACATAAACTTTTAGCCACCGCTTTACAAGCAGAGCCAATACAATGAAAGTCCCAACTATGTATTGGCTTCCGAAGCTACACAAAACCCCTTACAAATATAGATTTATTTCGTCTTCAAGCCATTGTTCAACTACTAAATTGTCTATTCTTCTTACCAGCACACTTGGTACAATTAAAAACCTGATAATAAATTGTTCAAATAAGGCCTTCGAAAATAGTGGAATAAATTACTTTTGGAGGGTCAAGAACTCGTTGGAAGTACTTGATAAATTGCATGCTTATATTGGTGATTTTGAATCTGTTCAAAGTTTTGATTTTTCTACCCTGTATACCACATTGCCTCACATTCTCATTAAGAAAAAATTCACACACCTAATTAAATGGGCATTCAAAAAATCAGAATGTGAATATATATGTTCAAACTCTTTTAGGTCATTTTTTAGTAGCAATAAACAAAAAAACTATGTTAATTGGACATGCTTTGATACTATATATGCCCTTGAATTTTTATTAGATAACATTTTTGTTCGCTTTGGGGATTCCGTATATCGTCAGATTATCCAATTCCAATGGGGACTAACTGTGCACCACTTATTGCGGACCTGTTTTTGTATTGTTATGAATTACAATTTATGACAAAAATAAGCAAAGACCCATCGAAACAACATCTGATAAACAAATTTAATAATACTTTTAGATATTTGGATGATATTTTGGCTCTCAATAATGACGACTTCAGTATGTATATTAATGAAATTTATCCTGTTGAACTTACTTTAAATAAAGCTAATACTAACAATGACCACTGCCCTTTTCTTGATCTTGATATCTATATCACTAATGGAAAGCTGAGTACTAAAATTTATGATAAAAGGGATGATTTTTCATTTCCTATCGTTAATTATCCGTTTTTAGATGGTGACGTTCCCTTGTCACCATCTTACGGTGTTTATATATCTCAACTTGTACGATTCGCTCGTGTATGTAACAATGTTTTAGATTTTAACGAGAGAAATTTATGTATTACTGAAAAATTATTACACCAGGGTTTTCGATATCACAAACTAGTCAAAACATTTACTAAATTTTATCATCGGTATAAAGACATCATTCGTAAATATAGCTCAACATGCAGACTTCTAATACGTTCAGGTATTTCACATCCAATTTTTTATGGTAATATTCTTTATAAAGCACAAAGGTGTCAGTATTCACCTCAGAAACTTACAAAACCTTTGAATAGACTAATTAAGAAGGGATATAATTACGATACTCTTGTCAAGTCATTAAAGATTGCATATTTTGGCGTTAATATTGAGTCACTGATAAGGTCTTTGCATCGGAACTAAACACATTTATTCTAAAAACAGTTGTTGGCATGACACGGGTTATGTTCTTCTCATATATGTTATGATGGTATGATACTAAACTCCTAACGGGAAGGATTGTGCCTGATGTTCATATAATGAAATCATAATCTTTCAGTCAGTTTAATTGAAGTCTGGAGCTGGCATGTCAGTTAACTGCTAGTAGTCTGTTGTTATTTATGTATTATTGTCATTTTGTTTATTTTCTTTGGTTACATCTTCTGACATCAGACTCGGATTTCTCTTGAACTGAATTTTAATGTGCGTATTGTTATGCGTTTACTTTACTACATTGGTTAGAGGTATAGGGGGAGGGTTGAGATCTCACAAACATGTTTAACCCCGCCGCATTTTTGCGCCTGTCCCAAGTCAGGAGCCTCTGGCCTTTGTTAGTCTTGTATTATTTTAATTTTAGTTTCTTGTGTACAATTTGGAAATTAGTATGGCGTTCATTATCACTGGACTAGTATATATTTGTTTAGGGGCCAGCTGAAGGACGCCTCCGGGTGCGGGAATTTCTCGCTACATTGAAGACCTGTTGGTGACCCTCTGCTGTTGTTTTTTATTTGGTCGGGTTGTTGTCTCTTTGACACATTCCCCATTTCCATTCTCAATTTTATATCAATGACCACCATGGATCGATTAGTAAACTTAGAATTGAAAGTAAATACACTATATTTATAGAGTAATGAATGTTCATAATATACAGATAAGCGCTAAAAATATTCATGTGAACTTTTGATACCTTTTCTGAAATTCTCCAGTCATTAAATCTTTTACAAAATTCATTGATTACAAAAAAAAGAAGATGTGGTATGATTACCATGTTGAGACAACTCTCCACAAGAGACCAATATGACACAGAAATTAACAACTATAGGTCACCGTACGACCTTCAACAACGAGCAAACCCCATACCGCATACTCAGCTTCAAAAGGCACCGAACTGACAATGTAAAACAATTCAAACCAGAAAACTAGCGGCCTTATTTATGTACAAAAAGTGAACGAAAAACTAATATGTAACACATAAACAAACGACAACCACTGAAGTACAGGCTCCTTACTTAAATGTTCATAACATACTAAATGTATATTCATATTGAAATTGATAGAAAACCACACATTGGGAATTTTGGAAATAAAGGAGGAGGGATTAAAAAAAAATTTCCTGTCCCAATAACCTATGATTTATGATAATTTTGCTGAAATTCTCCAGTCATTCAATATTTCACAAAATTCTTCCAACAACACTTTACATACTTTAAACTACGCTCTGAATGCCCGCGATTTCGCGGGTGTGTTCTAGTATACATTTATATATACATGTATAAAAAATAACTGGTCAAAGTAAAAATCATAAAAAGTTCTAACTTTGCATGTAAAAAGTCTTAAAAACTGTAAACTTCCAATGTAAAAGTTAAAATAAAACCTGTAAACATCCCTTGTAAAAAACACATAGAGACTTAAAAAATGTAAATAGTGTATATAATGTTGTTGTGTTACGATTGTATTCTTCATTTATTTTTTTTTTGGTGGTGGAACTGTTCGACATACGAAAGTATAGTTACCCTATAAAGGATGTAAAGATCCAGAGAAGACGAAGAAGGTACTTATGCACTGTCGTGCAGCGCGTGTATAATATTATATAACCTTTCAAAAACGCTGCACTGAAGTCACTTTCACGCCATTTTATTATAGGGAACAAACCGTTTCCAAAATTTTAATAGACAGTAAGGCCTGTCAACGTCAAGAGTCCACTTTAGCCAATCAAACTATTTTTGCGTTTAAATTATACACTATATTATAGGTTTTTAAAGGTATGTCTGAGAGTTCTTTGTTATTGGTTTACGCAGTATATATTGGACGGTATCTGTAGTCTTTCGGAACACCGGATGTTATTCGGAACACTTCTGTTCTATGACCACCTTTCAAATACATGCGCAATAGCTTCTATGACCACCTTTCAAATACATGCGCAATAGCTTACTAATCTGTTGAATAAGCATTAGCATCTTAAGTTGCTATAGAGATATTTTACATGTAATATTAACCTACATGCGTAGTATTTTAATTAGAGTCAAACGTTGAAACCAGCTGTGTTTAGATATGAGATAAGATTTCATGTAAACAATGTAATTTATATTTTGAACGAGAATAATTAAAAATAAAATCTTTAATAAAAGTATTAGTAGCATTTTATTTTAGATTTTAAGTTTAGGGAAGATGTACATGATGTAAAAAGCAAGCTATTTATTTTTTATACTGAAATTAAAGGGAAGTCTTTCTTGCATATGATTAAATTACAGTTATTTTTTGTGATTAAATATTGCAACTTTGATAACAAAATTTGGTTATTAAAAATGTAATTAAATAGATATTGAATATGAAAAAATAAAATAAAACGGAAACCTACAACTAAAATATATTAAAAAAAAATACACTTGACTATGCAAATGTTTTGTCGTTTTTCGTTTGTTAATACAATACATGCAAACATTAATTTGTTTCTAACTTCAACCTGTTTAAACGATTTATTTTTTTCTACGTTTATAAAAAGTATGATTTTCAACAACATGAGCATGAATTATTGAAAGTTCAAATAGGGTCAGAAAAGAATTATTAAACGATGTTTCTACTTCTGTAGCAGTTAGAAAATAACAACAAACGCCTCAAAACGTTTTCAAAACTTTAGTTAGAAACAATTGCACCCTAAAAGTGCCGCTTTAATTACGATCATAAATCTTAAATAATACTTCAAGCAATGACACAACGAATTAAATGTGCCACTTTAATTACGACTGATACCCTTACAATTAATCATGCATGCAATTTGAGCATGGTCGGCGATAAGATATCAAATATAAAAAAAGAAGATGTGGTATGATGTCAATGAGACAACTATCTACAAGAAACCAAAATAACACAGAAATAACAAACTATGGGTCACAGTACGGCCTTCAACAATGAGCAAAGCACAAACCGCATAGTCGGCTAAAAAAGGCCCCGAAATGACAATGTAAAACAATCAGTCAAAACAGAAAATAAACAAAGTCTGTATGCGTAACTAAGTTGCTCGCCAGAGGAACGCTAAAATTAAGCAAGCGTTAAACGCGCGTTGCATAAGTTTGAAGTACGTCGAAATGAAAAGGTATACGCTTAGTGAACGCTTTAACTCAAAACGTGTGTCGAGCGTATACCTGTACACTACACGCACATAATATATACACGCTACAAGGTCGTTGAAAACGCTACAGATAAGTTTGAGACACGTTAAGGGCAAGTTGTATACACTTCAAAATCGTTTGACTTTACTTAAAATAAACACATCATAACGTCCCAGACACTCCGAAAGCAGATTATCGTTCCAGATACGACCAGGACACGTCTCAAATACGTTCAATAGACTTTTTTCCTTCGTAGCGTAATTCCATCTACGTTAGACAAACGCCAGACATACGCCACCATACGTCACCTGAACGCCCGATAAACGCGTATGTACGCTTCTCGCACCCCACTACACGCGTTAAGTTCGTTGTGCACATGATACAGATATGATTAAGGCAGTGAGGTCGTTGATACAAATCAGAATTAAGAAACTGAATGGGTCCATCAATGCCCATGCTACGTCAATCTTTAAAGACTCAAATGTTGCAAAACACCTATCCGACCTCCATGACAAATATGTTGTTGTCCCCGCAGATAAAGCCCCAAATAACATCGTTTTTGTGTGTAAAAGTCACTACATCAACTGCTATGTTCCTTTGGAATTTCAATCAAAGATGAAGAACTGGATCTTCAATCACTGTATTGGATACCTAAACTACATAAGTGTCCTTACAAACAACGGTATATTGCTGGGTCTTCCAAGTGCTCCACGAAACCTCTTTCTAAATTATTAACATCTATTTTATCAACAATCAAAGACGGGCTTCAAATGAATCAGATGTGGATACTTAAAAATTCAAAAGATCTTTTAGAGTACATACAATCTAACTCTCTTTCATCTTGTAACAGTATTAAAACATTTGACTTTTCTACTCTGTACACAAGTATTCCACATTCCAAACTAAAAGACAAACTGAAAGAGTTGGTATTACTTTGCTTCATAAAAAAGAATGGCCAACGTAGATACAAGTATCTTGTCTTAGGGAGGGATAAATCCTACTTTGTAAAGAATCACTCTGATTCAAACAAAAAAATCTCTGAAACTGATATTATCAAGATACTTGATTTCTTGATTGACAACATATTTGTTACGTTCGGAGGACGTGTTTTTCAACAGACTGTCGGTATTCCAATGGGAACAAACTGTGCCCCTTTACTCGCCGATTTGTTTCTTTATTATTATGAGGCTGATTCATGCAAGAACTTCTTAGGAAGAAAGATAAGAAGTTAGAAATATCCTTTAACTCAAACAATTCAAAATTTGGTGACTATGTGGAACGCATCTACCCAATCGAACTAGAGATAAAGGATACTACAGATACAGTTAAGTCGGCTTCATATCTTGACTTACATCTAGAAATTGACAATGAGGGTCGGTTGAAAACAAAACTTTACGACAAAAGAGATGATTTCAGCTTTCCAATTGTGAACTTTCCATTTCTAAGTAGCAACATTCCAGCAGCACCTGCATACGGTGTATATATCTCCCAATTGATACGATATTCCCGTGCTTGCATTTCCTATCATTATTTTTTTTATAGAGGTTTGCTGCTCACAAGGAAGCTATTAAACCAAGAGTTCCAAATGGTGAAGTTGAAATCATCCCTTCGTAAATTTTACGGACGCCATCACGAGTTGGTTGACCGTTATGGAATAACCGTTTCACAAATGATATCGGATATGTTCCTTACGTCGTAACTACAACCCCTTCCCTTTCATGAATATGACCTACCGAATTAGACTATTTACCGGATTTGTAATCACATAAGCAACACGACGGGTGCCACATGTGGACCAGGATATGCTTACCCTTCCGGAGCACCTGAGATCACCCCTAGTTTTTGGTGGGGTTCGTGTTGTTTATTCTTTAGTTTTCTATGTTGTGTCGTGTGTACTATTGTTTTTCTGTTTGTCTTTTTCATTTTTAGCCATGGCGTTGTCAGTTTGTTTTGGATTTATGAGTTTGACTGTCCCTTTGGTATCTTTCGTCCCTCTCTTATATGACTGACAGGTTGAATGCATCCAAAATTACTAGCGTATTTGTAGCGTGCATAATTTTTTTTACCACGACAAACGTACGTCGGAGCTATACGTTGATGTGTGAAGCCGGTATTACATTTAAGTAAACAATCAATGTCAGTTTCTAATTCTTATACAACAAAAGTAATATAAAACCATACATCTTTATTCAACAGTTATCTAATATATAATGACAAACAAGCATTTGGGTTTACGATTGCATTTCTTTTTTTAAAGAAAGCAACTTGTATACTCTATTTTACAAGTCGCTTGAAGACATACGCTACTAGTTAAGTCTCTAGTACACTTGTCTTGCTTTACGTAATTTAAATAAATATTAAATAAGGAAAAAAGGACACAAAACATACGCTACTAGTAAAGTGTCTAGTACACCGGTTTTGTTTAAATTACTAAATAAATAAGGATATAGAGCATGCGCTACTAGTAAAGTTTCTAGTACATTTGTCCTGTTTAAATAGCGCCAAAGAGGAAGATTAGTTAAAAGACATACACTACTAGTAAAGTCTCTAGTATATTTGTTTTGATTTAAATAGTTGAGATAAGAATAAGGGTTTCAGGACTACACTGCAAGTACAGTCTCTATAGCAATTGTCTTGAAGTAAATAAGAAAACCAAATTACGGATAAACACTATTTTGAGTAAACTTTGATATAAATTATATGGCATATACTGCTAGTAAAGTCTCTAGCACAATTGTCATAATTGTCATATTAGCTTAAATTTGTATAAGCTGAGATTAACTTATTTTCTCTTTATAAAACTATTTGTACATTCATTTACAAGTAAATATTTAAAAACCTTTAGATCTTAGGCATAAGCTCTAACACAGGGTCAGCTAGCACACTTGCCTCTCTAAATTTTATACACTTGATATAACGCTCTAGCACAGGGTCAGCTAGCACACTTTCTGGTGTATTAAACATAAATATTTAAAACAAATTAAACATAAAACTTTTTAGACCTAAGGCATACGCTCTAGCACAGGGTCAGCTAGCACACTTGCCTATCTAAATTTTGCACACTTGATAACGCTCTAGCACAGTTTCAGCTAGCACACTTTCTTGTGTACTAAAGTAATAACATTTATAATAAAGAATTTAATACATTAAAAACATTTAGATCTGAGGCATACGCTCTAGCACAGAGTCGGCTAGCACACTTGCCTATCTTAATTTTGTACACTTGATAACGCTCTAGCACAGGGTCAGCTAGCACACTTTCTTGTGTACTAAACTGTTAAATAGTCTTATTGTTTATGTAACGTTACACAATTTAAACTCAGAAGTACTCAGTTAAACCGCTAAGTGATATATATATTTATCGGTCGTCCAACTGTCTATATCAATCTGCTCAGCTCTTAATAAAACTCCATATCACGGCTTTGTGACGTCAAATACGTTGACCTGGCCTTAATAACTTTGACCCGGACATATCAGTGACGTCATAATGCTTGAACCGACGTTGATAAGTTTGACCCGAACTTATCAAGCCAACTTCCGGTTGCTGGTGAGACAATACTTCCAAAAGATGCAAATACAGCCCGATAAATCGATTATCAGGTTATCGGCATGTATTAATATTGTAAAATATCAGCTGCTCGACATAATATGAAGGCTTTTTGATCTCGTTCGCTGCGCTTACTCGACAAAAAGCTTCATATTATGTCTCGCAGCTGATATTTTACGATATCAACATGCAGACAACCTGATAATCGGTTCATATATATACCTCAGATATACCTTGTTTAATAATATTAGACAAACGCTGCTAGTAAAGTCTCTAGTACATTTGTTTATTTGTTATATGTAATATTTGCTACTGGTCTCATTGTTATATACCAGTATCAGTGTATCTGAAGAAAACCCTAGTCAAATAATAAAAGCACACTATTGTTATTCATATTTTGATTGGTAAACTGTAGTTCTTAATAGTCCTTTATATATATTGAAAGTGACCATAACATCATGCCAATAATAAAGTATTGAACTTGAAATCATATTTCCCTTTCCTTTAGATTTTAACAAATCTAGCGACACATAGAGATTGCTTTTCCAGTCAATATTTCTGGTTTGTTGTGTCACCTCAGTTGGTTCTGATTTTGAGATGTAGTCTTGGGTCAAGGTATTGAGTACGTTTATTGTTTTGGAGTTTGCTGACACCTTATTTACCATATAGCTCTTGCGCGCTACATTTTTGGCATCCTCAGTGGGATTTGGTTTTCATTTGCGGATCCAGTGATACTAATATCTTTTAATTATGGTAAAAAAGGAAGAATCCAGCACTACATATACCAGGTGAAAGAAGCAAAATAGACACAGAGACAGATTCCCTCGAGACTGACACAGATGGTAATATGTACACAGCCTTTTCAGAGCCAGAAACTGACGACAGAGATGTTACAGTAGTGCCAAAAGTAAGCTTGCTAAACTTGCGTAGCACTAGTTTTATACAAAATAGTTCAGATATCAGACCAAGAGAGAAGTCCACACAGAGAAGAACCTGAAATGCAAAGTCATGGTGACACAGCTGTTTATTGTATAATTAAAGGGGCATTTCATAAAATGAAAGGTCAACTAGTGAAAGCAATCCAATCAGCATTTAAGGGGTTCCATAGTGATATCAAGTTAACTGAAAAGGTGGAGACTAGAAAAGAAGGAAAAGACCAACCACGTCCAAAAGTGACCCAGGCAGATTACATCCTGTGATGTTCAACTTTGCCATCCTGTCAGACAGTGATGATAGTTCAGATGAAAGCAGCTATGAAGATTCTCTAGAAGGCAGTATAGATACCTGTAACATAACAGAGCCCAAAAGAAAACCTCCTCTGTCTAGTAATGTTAAATTACCTTTCTATACAGGCAAAGACAAGTGGGAGGCGTACTACAATTGATTTGAAGCTGTTTCTAATCTAAGTCATTGGGACGACAACACCAAGTTAGCAGAGCTACTTCCTCGTCTCCAAGGTGAAGCTAGTGACTTTGCCTTTGACCAACTAGTAACGGCCTTGCAATAGGGCTCTTCACGGTTAGTTCGGCCATATTGGATAGGGCCCAAAGAACATTATCAAGCTATATACCAGATTAACCAAAGAAATAAACAATAGATTTGGAACTTTCGAAACCAAGAAAAACTACAAAAAATTTGTTTAATAGGCGAAACCCGAAACCGGACGAGAAACCAGAGGACTATGCAGCGGAGCTGAAACGGATCTATGACAAAGCCTACAAAAACAGAGATATGAAAAATAGGCAAAAGGACCTGTTACAAAGATTTCTGATGAGACTTTCTGACCATGACAGTAGGGTCCATGTGGAGATATATAAAGAACCAAACACCATTGCAGAAGCAGTGCAGGAATTTATTACTTTTACTGAAGCTACAAGTCCACAAGAAAATACAGTCAGCAAATTTAAGAAACAAGTTAGGCAGGTTAAGGGAAAACAGAAAACACAGTAAAAAGGGTAAAAACAAAGGAAAGAAACAAGATGGTCAATCTCATAGTGAAGACAGTAACCAAACTAACCCTCCTAAACCAGGATTCACCACGGTAGATATTGAACAAATTAAAGATATCATAAAGCAAGTAAACCAGGAGAAAAGGAGAGATGAAAACATACAGAAATCAAATGGGTACCAGGGGAACCCACATTTCAACTCTACACCTAATTATGTACCAGATTCTCACAGTTACAATAGAAGAGAAAGCATAAATACTGTAAATCCACCAAGTCAACAGGAGTATGGTAGTCAGGAGTATGGTAGTCAGGATACAACGAACAGTTTTGTTTGTTATTGTGGCCAGCCAGGACATTTTGCCAGGAACTACTTTAGTAACCCCAAAAGACAACTTGACTTTAACAAACAACCAAAAAAATCCCGAAAATTTAGGTACATGAAGAAGTAAACTTCCTAACTGAACAATTTGTTCAACATATTTATGTTTAACAAATAAGGGTATGCTGCTAATATTAACAATGATACAACTTTAATAAAAGAACAAAGTTCCTATTTCCTCCACGTAGCACTTATTTTATCTAACAAAAGGCAATAGCCAACAATATTTTTATACGCCCGTAAAATTTTGGACGGGACGTAATATGGTATACAGCATATTATCCTAATTGCATTAAACTTTTAAAGTACAGCTCTTCATAAGAATCAGGCAGAGTGCCATATACACGTGATTTATGAGGGTTTCAGATTTTATCTATAAATGGCCTAGAAGAAGCAGTAACCACATACTGTTCAAAAAATAAATTTGAGTGGAAAAATATGAGTGGTTGCCATGGTAACGGACACTCTTTTTTGGGGTTGTTAAGAGTGGTAAAATCTTTCAAAAATCATCTTAATCGCTACAATTCAGGGCCTGATCTTGAATAGAATCAAGTATATTTCATCAATTTTCATATGTAATGTTGATACAAGTTGGTTTAAGCTTCATTTTAATTGAAATTGCATGTAACCCAAATTTGTAAATTTAAAAAAAAAAATTGGCAAAAAATGCATATTTTCAACTTTTCTGAATTTGGGATTTTTGTGAAATTATTAAATTTTCTCGGGTGTTTTTCAGAGAACTGCAAATGTGTACAGCATAGTTAGCACTGTAGTTATGAAGTTTAAATACTACTTTACCAAATTAAATAGAAAAATGCTTGGGACCTTTTTCAGTTTGATCACCATAGCAACCATTTTTTTCCTTGGAAACGGAGTTATTAATTGCAGAATATTGCAGTTTAAGAGCTTAAATGTCCTGAATTGTTTCATAACCGATAAGAAAATACATAAAAGCTAACGCAAACTCTAAATTACTATCGTCAAGTGTTGTTGCCTTCAATTGTTACCATGAAAACAAAGATTATCTATAGCAACATCCATCTAAAAACAGCATAAATGGAAATTCATGTAAAAAAATACACAAATTGAGGGTGTTTATTTCAAATTGGAATATTTATTCTTAGCTTCACTCGCAGTCTTGTCTGATGTTTTTTTTTATACAGCTCAAGAAATGTAATATATAATGTAACATTGGGGTTGGAGAGTTGGGAAAAAAGGGGGGTATGTTAATTTTTTTAAATGTTTCATACAAGTTGATCCTTGAAAAGATAATTGCGTTTTGTCGGACTTAATTTCGAGTTCATAATCTGATAATCAATTTTTAAAAGTTAACAGATGATGAACTTCATTGGATTGCAATACCCGGGCAAACCTAAGGCAAGATAAATATGGCCCTTACCAGTTGTAAGAACGTTCTTAATTTCTTAGAGCACACACAAGTTTGAGATGTTATCCCACAAGTATATTTCACAAACTTGACCTGTAATATAATAATAAGCTTACAAACCAAAAATAGAATCATTTGGTCAAAGCATTTCTAAACTGAAACTGAAGTGTGATAGACGGCTGGATAGACGGACAGACAAATTGAACAAATATTAAGTCGGTGGGGACTTAAAAAATAATAATAGTCAATTGGTAATCGTTGATATTAAAAGTCCAGTATAATTGAATCCTCTTAATAAATAGCTATTAGCATATCATTAATAACTCCTTTGTTGTAGCACTATTCCGCAATTGGAATTCAGGATCTCCGAGAAAGATGAATAGATACATCTGCTAAGTTAGTATTGTACTACCGGGTAAAATGATTATGCTATAACCGGCAAAATTATCAAAACAAAATTATTGTATAAAATAATTATATTAATTATGAATCATTTCTTACTATGCACCGTACTACATACTGCAACATCTCATATGTTCATGCTTCCGATAACATTATATCTTGTTGTGTGTGTGTGTGTGGGAAAGGGGGGTTCAGCTGAAGCACACTTCTAATCCTTCTGAAATCCCCTTCTTCTCCTTTAAGATAGTAAACATGTAAAAATGCATCATTTGTTTATCTTTGAATCTTCAAAAAAATCGTTTTGCTACTCTCAATGTCTTTTTTTTTAACCTTTTCTTGAATTACGCCCCTATTTTCTGTATCTGTCTCTGTAACCTTTATAAAAGACTGTGCAGTAATCCCGAGATTTGGAATGAAACCACTAAGCTGAGAATGTGTGAAGAAATACAAGATTAATAACAGTTAATTTTAAGACAAAATACACACATGGTATTATTCAATTAACTGCAACACTAGAAACAGCGCAGTAAATACCAATCTTATTTGTCTTTGTAATTATCAATGCTTTCTAGTCCCAACAAGTTGAATATAAGACTTTAGCGTCCCATGTGAAATAAAAGAACAAATTTGAATGTCTTGCGCATTGCACACATTTTATCTATTCAAGGTACAAGGGCAAAAACTAAAATACACACTTTTATGGCCGCGCCGCAATGTGTGGGGGAGTAAGTTTTACCCATGTCTGTCAGTACGGTAGTCGTCTCAAAGTTTGTTTCCATTTTCTAATTTTAGTTTGCCTCAACCAAATGTTATGAAAAATATACGCAATGATGATAAACACAAAACAGATATCAAGTTTGAATTTGTTGGCGTAACTTTAACTGTTCCCGAGTTATGCCCATTTTGCTTTACGTTTCTTTGTTTGATACTTTAAAATGTTTAAAACCCAGAACCAGACAAGGTTAGAACTGTATAGTTTGCCTTAAATGGCCTGGTTAACTGACGAAATTTCTAAAAGTAACTATTTCATCTTAGAAGAACCTTTTTGGAGCCCTTTTTTCTGTCCATATAATATTTTTCGACTTTAGTGTAGATTATTTTTTCTCATTTTATTTCATTATAGTAATGATTGTGGCCAAGTTTGGTTAAATATGGCCCATAGTTTTAGAAAAGAAGATTTTTTACAAGAGTAACAAAAATGGCGAAAAGTTGTTCAATATTGACTATAAAGGACAATAACTCCTTAAGGAGTTTTCTGACAATTTTGGTCATTAGACTTATTTGTAGATCTTACTTTGCTGAACATTATTGCTGTTTACAGTTTATCTCTATCTATAATATTTTTCAAGATAATAACCAAAAACTGCAAAATTTCCTTAAAATTACCATTTCAGGGGCAGCAACCCAACAACCAGCTGTTCAATCCATCTGACAATTTCAGGACAAATAGATCTTGACCTGATAAAAAATTTAACGTCGTCAGATTTGCTCTAAATGCTTTGGTTTTTGAGTTGTAAGCCAAAAACTGCATTTTACCTCTATGTTCTATTTTTAGCCGTGACTGCCATCTTGGTTGGATGGCCAGGTCACCGGACACATTTTATAAACTATAGATACCCCAAAGATGATTGTGGCCAAGTTTGGTTAAATTTGGCCCAATAGTTTCAGAGGAGAAGATTTTTGTAAAAGATTACTAAGATTTACGAAAAATGGTTAAAAATTGACTATAAAGGGCAATAACTCCTAAAGTGGTCAACTGACCATTTCAGTCATGTTGACTCATTTGTAAATCTTACTTTGCTGAACATTATTGCTGTTTACAGTTTATCTCTATCTATAATAATATTCAAGATAATAACCAAAAACAGCAAAATTTCCTTAAAATGACCAATTCAGGGGCAGCAACCCAACGGACGACGGACGCCAAGTGATGAGAAAAGCTCACTTGACTTTTCAGGTGAGGTGAGCTAAAAAAGAAGATGTGGTATAATTTCCAATGAGACAACACTCCACAAGAGACCAAAAAGGAAAGGGAAATATGATTTCAAGTTCAATATTTTATTATTGGCATGATGTTATGGTCACTTTCAATATATATAAAGGACTATTAAGAACTACAGTTTACCAATAAAAATATGAATAACAATAGTGTGCTTTTATTTTTTGACTAGGGTTTTCTTCAGATACACTGATACTGGTATATAACAATGAGACCAGTAGCAAATATTACATATAACAAATAAACAAATGTACTAGAGACTTTACTAGCAGCGTTTGTCTAATATTATTAAACAAGGTATATCTGAGGTATATATATGAACCGATTATCAGGTTGTCTGCATGTTGATATCGTAAAATATCAGCTGCGAGACATAATATAAAGCTTTTTGTCGAGTAAGCGCAGCGAACGAGATCAAAAAGCCTTCATATTATGTCGAGCAGCTGATATTTTACAATATTAATGCGTCTTTTGGAAGTATTGTCTTAGTTTCACCAGCAACCGGAAGTTGGCTTGATAAGTTTGGGTCAAACTTATCAACGTCGGTTCAAACATTATGACGTCACTGATATAATGTGTAAGCGCGAACCAGACGAACCCGACCTGGACACTCTGTCTGAATGGATCAAAGCTATTCGATCATACATTATGACGTCACTGATATAATGTATAAGCGCGAACCAGACGAACCCGACCTGGACACTCTGTCTGAATGGATCAAAGCTATTCGATCATGCATTCAGAGGCGCATACAAAAACTAAGATGTAATATGAGTACTAGAGTTTCTAACCCTTTCAAGAATCCGGAGGTTGTGGATGCTTTATCCTCTTTGCATGACAAATATGTCGTTGTTCCGGCAGATAAAGCCTCCAATAATATTGTCTTCATATGTAAAAAACATTATTTGCAATGTCTCACTACAGAGCTTGGAATTGATAAAACTACTGGTAATCCTACATATTCTTTAACATCATTTACCAAGGATGAAATTTTACAAAATCATAAATCTGTCCCTCTTTCTTTTGGTATCAACATCAAAGAAAACGAAGAAAACTTGCCCTCATTATACTGGATACCTAAATTACACAAAACTCCATATAAAGAACGATACATAGCTTGGTCTTCAAAATGTTCAACTAAACATCTTTCTAAAGTATTGACTACTATTCTTTCTACAGTTTAAGATGGGCTTCAAAAATATTGTGAGGAGATATATTCTGCCAGTGGTGTTAACCAGATGTGGATTCTCAAAAATTCGAAAGATCTACTACTTAACCTTCGATCACAATCTTTGCAATTTTGCAGCAACATAAAAACTTTTGATTTTTCTACGCTATATACTACTATTCCCCATGCTCAGTTGAAAGATCGACTTCACCATCTCATAAAACAGAGCTTTTTCTATAAAAATGGGAATCGTAGATACAAATTTCTTGTTTTGGGATACAATAATTCATATTTTGTGAAGAATCACACTGAATCTTCCAGAAAATATACTGAAGATGATATTATTAAAATGCTGGACTTTTTGATCGACAATATATTTGTTGAGTTTGGAGGATTTATATTTCAACAGACAGTCGGTATTCCAATGGGTACTAATTGTGCACCCCTGCTGGCTGATTTGTTTTTGTATTCGTATGAAGCAGAATTTATTCAGAACCTTCTTAAAGACAAAAAGAAAATGCACCTTGCGAAATTCTTTAATTTTACTTTCCGATATATTGATGATGTTTTATCATTGAACAACCCATACTTCAGCCAATACTTACATCTCATATATTTCAGTGAACTTGAAATTAAGGATACTACTGATACTAGAAGGACTGCTTCATACCTTGATCTTTTCCTCAATATCGACGTAGATGGACGACTTCACACGAAAATCTATGATAAACGGGACGATTTCAACTTCCCAATTATCAATTTCCCATTTCTCAGCAGTAACATACCCTCTGCCCCTTCGTATGGTGTTTACATATCACAATTGATACGTTATTCACGTGCTTCTTCACATTATACGGACTTCATATACAGGAGTGTGCTCCTTACGCAGAAACTGCTCCAACAAAGTTATGAGGAGGACAGATTAAAATTGACACTCCGTAAATTTTATGGACACCATCACGAATTGGTGGATCCATATGATGTCTCTTTAACCAAACTAGATAAGGACATTTTTACCATATGGTAGATTGTGGTTTGTCATTATGTCGTCTAATCTTTTAATTACAAAACGTGACTTATTCCCGATTGTGACTGTTTTGCTGAATGTGAATTCGCATTACTATAAGACGTGTTTCTGTACTTGTTTATCCCAAATTCATGTATTTAGTTTACATGTTTAATGTAATATTTGTAATTCTCATCGGATTTTGTCAAATGTGTTGACGTCTTTTTATTATATTTAGGTGTTACGGATAGAAAAATTAATCACCCCCTTTATTAATTATATTAAATTTTGTACGATTATTTACGTTTGAAGTTGGATTCATAACAAACTGGACATACATATATTACAGTTAATTGCTATTAATAAGTATTGCAATATGCATTTTGTTTAAATTAATTATCAGTATTTAGTTCTGATATAATCTTAAATCAATCCTAATTCTATCTCACTTTGATAGTTTTTCATATGTGACGTCATGCTGTTTCTAAATTTCATAAATTCAAATGTGGCATAACGTTTGTACCTTTTCGCCATCGTATGTGACGTCACATTTTTGTAATTACGTTGACGCCTGGACTGATTCGGGTGTGTCTATTCTGTGTTAAACTTTAATAGCATTATGTATTCGGGTTTAGTTTTCTGCAATTAGTTAATACTTCAGTTTCATTATGTATATCTCTTTCATATTCATTTGTTAAAATTTACTGTTTGCAATAGCATGAATTGTTCTATATAATAAGGATGTTCTTATCCCGGGCATAAAAACAATGCCGTATTTGGCAAAACCTTTTCAACTTTTGATCTTCAGTGCTGTACAACTTTGTACCTTTTTCACTTTCGATCTTTTATATCTGGGCGTTATGTATTCGGGTTTAGTTTTCTGTAATTAGTTAATACTTCAGTTTCTTTATGTATATCTCTTTCATATTCATTTGATAAAATTTACTGTTTGCAATAGCATGAATTGTTCTATATAATAAGAATGTTCTTATCCCGGGCATAAAAACAATGCCGTATTTGGCGAAACCTTTTCAACTTTTTATCTCCAGTGCTGTACAACTTTGTACTTTTTTCACTTTCGATCTTTTATATCTGGGCGTCACTTGTAAGTCCTGTGTGGACAAGGCGCGTTTTTGGCGTATTGAATTTTAAACCTGATGCTTTTTGTTATCTATTAATCATGTTTTTCTTTGTCTAATATGTTCTCCTATTTATTTGTATTGTAGTCCTGTAATATTATGTTGTCATTTCAATGTTATATTTAACTTTGCCATTAAAGTGCGAGGTTTGGCATGCCACAAAACCAGGTTCAACCCATCA
Organism: Mytilus edulis; assembly: GCF_963676685.1. Classification (NCBI taxonomy): domain Eukaryota; kingdom Metazoa; phylum Mollusca; class Bivalvia; order Mytilida; family Mytilidae; genus Mytilus; species Mytilus edulis. The sequence goes on along the minus strand of NC_092353.1, from coordinate 64,713,629 downwards.
CTTTTATTCCCCTTTAAAAGTGTCCTGTACCAAGTCAGGAAGATGGCCATTGCTATATTATTGTTCGTTTCTGTGTGTGTTGCATTTTAACGTTGAGTCGTTTGTGTTTTCTCTTATTTTTGAGATATTGAGATCAGACGTGGCACGGTACTTGTCTATCCCAAATTCATGTATTTGGTTTTCTTGTTATATTTGTTATTCTCGTGGTGTTTTGTCTGATGCTTGGTCCGTTTCTGTGTGTGTTACGTTTCGGTGTTATGTCGTTGTTCTCCTCTTATATTTAATGCGTTTCCCTCGGTTTTAGTTTGTTACCCCGATTTTGTTTTTTGTCCCTGGATTTATGAGTTTTGAACAGCGGTATACTACTGTTGCCTTTATTATATGTCCGGGTCAAAGTTATTAAGGCCATGCAGGTCAACGTATTTGACGTCACAAAGCCGTGATATGGAGTTTTATTAAGAGCTGATCAGATTGATATAGACAGTTTGACGACCGATAAATATATATATCACTTAGCGGTTTAACTGAGTACTTCTGAGTTTAAATTGTGTAACGTTACATAAACAATAAGACTATTTAACAGTTTAGTACACAAGAAAGTGTGCTAGCTGACCCTGTGCTAGAGCGTTATCAAGTGTACAAAATTAAGATAGGAAAGTGTGCTAGCCGACTCTGTGCTAGAGCGTATGCCTCAGATTTAAAGGTTTTTAATGTAAATTCTTTATTATAAATGTTATTACTTTAGTACACAAGAAAGTGTGCTAGCTGAAACTGTGCTAGAGCGTTATCAAGTGTGCAAAATTTAGATAGGCAAGTGTGCTAGCTGACCCTGTGCTAGAGCGTATGCCTTAGGTCTAAAAAGTTTTATGTTTAATTTGTTTTAAATATTTATGTTTAATTTGTTTTAACTATTTATGTTTAATTTGTTTTAAATATTTATGTTTAGTACACCAGAGAGTGTGCTAGCTGACCCTGTGCTAGAGCGTTATATCAAGTGTATAAAATTTAGATAGACAAGTGTGCTAGCTGACCCTGTGTTAGAGCTTATGCCTAAGATCTAAAGGTTTACTTGTAAATGAATGTACAAATAGTTTTATAAAGAGAAAATAAGTTAATCTCAGCTTATACAAATTTAAGCTATTATGACAATTATGACAATTGTGCTAGAGACTTTACTAGCAGTATATGCCATATAATTTATATCAAAGTTTACTCAAAATAGTGTTTATCCGTAATTTGGTTTTCTTATTTACTTCAAGACAATTGCTATAGAGACTGTACTTGCAGTGTAGTTCTGAAACCCTTATTCTTATCTCAACTATTTTAATCAAAACAAATATACTAGAGACTTTACTAGTAGTGTATGTCTTTTAACTAATCTTCCTCTTTGGCGTTATTTAAACAGGACAAATGTACTAGAAACTTTACTAGTAGCGCATGCCCTATATCCTTATTTATTTAGTAATTTAAACAAAACAGGTGTACTAGACACTTTACTAGTAGCGTATGTTTTGTGTCCCTTTTGCCTTATTTAATATTTATTTAAATTACGTAAAGCAAGACAAGTGTACTAGAGACTTTACTAGTAGCGTATGTCTTCAAGCGACTTGTAAAATAGAGTATATAACAAAGAACTCTCAGATATACCTTTAAAAACCTATAATATAGTGTATAATTTAAACGCAAAAATAGTTTGATTGGCTAAAGTGGACTCTTGACGTTGACAGGCCTTACTTTCTATTAAAATAATAAAATGGCGTGAAAGTGCAGCGTTTTTGAAAGGTTATATAATATTATACACGCGCTGCACGACAGTGCATAAGTACCTTCTTCGTCTTCTCTGGATCTTTACATCCTTTATAGGGTAACTATACTTTCGTATATCGAACAGTTCCACCACAAAAAAAAAATAAATGAAGAATACAATCGTAATACAACAACATTATATACACTATTTACATTTTTTAAGTCTCTATGTGTTTTTTACAAGGGATGTTTACAGGTTTTATTTTAACTTTTACATTGGAAGTTTACAGTTTTTAAGACTTTTTACATGCAAAGTTAGAACTTTTTAGGATTTTTACTTTGACCAGTTATTTTTTATACATGTATATATATATATATATATATATATATTTTTTTTTTTTTTTTTTTTTTGTCTACTGATATTTAATGTGATAACATTTACAGATTAGGTCACATATTCACTTTTTAGATAATTCACAAAATGAAAAAAGACAAGATTTTTGGTCTTTGACCTTAAGGAATTCGCCTTTATATATCTTTAAAGTTAATTTGACTCTAATTTATTCACTGTGTATTAAATAGAAAGATGATGTTTTTACAACTATTTTCAGTTAATTCACAGAATATTTATGAACTGAAACTCTTAAGATTTAATAAGAAGGATTATACTGTTAAGAATAGTATTAAGTAGACTATTTTTTTTCAAATGCAGTTTGTTTAAATTTTACATTGCTGCCCCTCCCATCCTTACACCCACTCTCAGACAGCCTTTTTCGTTGCTTGGTCTTTCATCACCAGTTGATATCGTGCGTTGTGTATGAGGAACACTAGTCTTCTTGGTTGGGATTCTATTTGAGACATCAGGTCAGATGTGACTCTGAATATCTTTTGTATTTTTGTAATGTCCATTAATACTTAAATTGTCATTTCACATGTGAGATCTTCTTCACGCACATTCCCATTTGTGGTTAGTAGGTTCTTAATTGTTTGTAGTATTGCATGGATCTCGCAGGTAATCCCACGCTTCACATTCTATAAGCAAATTTTATAATGTCTCTTAATTCTTTACAGTCACAGGCTATACAATGATCTTCAGTTCCTTGATTCTTTGTATATCTTATATCTTAAAGGTTGTAGCATATACGTTCCAGTTAATAGTTTGATCTTGGTAGGTACTCTCTTGCTGTCTCTTGGAGATTGGTGCTTGATTTGCAATATTGGATGTATTTTTCCTGGCATGATTATATCACTGTTAAGGTATCGAAGGCCGGTATAGAGCTTAGCTAGAGATGTTATTCGCTCAATCCAGTAGGCACTGATACCTTTTTTAGCTTTATTTAACAGTTCATCCTTTTTCATCTGAATATCCAGCCACTCACTTATATATGATAGAACAAGTATGATTTAAGATCACAGGAAACAGCAGTACTCCCAAGAGTTCGAAGTAATAAGTATGGCTTAAGATCGTTTCGCTATAATGCTGCAAAAATCTGGAATAAGCTACCGACCATTGTCGAATAGAAACATCTTTTGACCAATTCAAAAAATTGGTACAAACATATGGAATCCAGGTAACAGCTCATGCCAGTGCAGTGCATGCATATAGTGTTTATGCCTGTTTTATTTTAATTTTATTTTTTTGTGTGACTATATGATTTGTGCAATCTTATTATTAACTTGTGCTATGTTTTAAGTGTACTATATGCTTTTAACTTATATATGTCATTTATGGTATCTTACTATGCATTATATGTTTAAAATTGCCTGTTGTTTTTCATGACTTTTGTATGTGTGTATTGTATTGTGTGTGTGTATTGTATTTTGTTATTAAGTCGATTTGAAAAGCTCACTAGAGCTTTAGTCCAAATAATTATGACGCCTTGGGCGGCTATTTTATAAAAAAATTTGGACGCCCTCCTGCGTCAATGAGGGAACTAAAAAAATCCAAATATAAAAATACCCTCAGAAGACGGCATGATTATCTGGACTAACTAGAGCTTGTGTTATGTAGTTTATTGAATATCGACTCTAAATAAAACTATGAATCTTGAATCTTGAATCACCTGCATCCTAGATCGTATTAAAATTTTAGCATGATTGTTTTACTTCAATAAACCACTAGTACTGTTACTATTCATTGACTCAAGGACGTATAACTAACATATATATACGTCCTTGATTGACTTGATGCACAATTGCCTCCTTGCTAGTTGTTTTTGGGTTGGGTACATACATTTATGAAGTTAAGTGTATTTGTGCTTCTACTGGTAGTATCGCACAGCGGCATGCACGATAGATTTACCCTTAAGTGCCTCTTCTTGCACTGATAGCCAATCAAAAAGCTCCATTCTTTATCAAGTTGAAACGACAAAGAATACAAAATTATTAAAATATAAACTTTTACATTTTCTAACATTACTCGTGAAATAAAACATTTCTATAACAGTTTCCATCAAAATTAAGGTAAAATACTTTATTCTTTTAATCAACCAATGAAATCGCTAGCCTTTCATCTGAGGTAATCTGGTAATGGCGACACATGAGCACTGTCTGTAACAGAAACGAAGATCGACAAGTTTAAGCAAAATGCATAACCTTCAGTGGGGAAAATGTAAATTCTAGAACTCAATTCGAATTTAAAAAAGAGTGTATATAAGTAAGTTTGGCTGTCATTGTCCAAAACTGACAGAAAGTATGTCTAAAGTGATCCCGAAAAAGTTTCAGATGAAAAAGTACGGGAACTTTCTCAAAAATTAACAAGTTTCAAAAATCTGAATATCACAATATTCCTCATTTTCTTCCCATTTGTTGGTACAAGTTTATAAACAAACACAATTCTTAAAGCATTTGCAATGACTAGATAAACATAAAAATATGGAAAGTAATTTTAACAAAATCTTGATGTTTACAATTTATGCAAAAATGAAAACATTCCTGACCTTCTATAAACAATAAACGAACAGTAAAGTCTTATTATCATAGGAACTTAGCACTCATAAAATGTATAGAATAAATAACATTATCAACAATTTTAAACATATATCTTATCTATAACAAGGAAAAAACATATTTACAGCATAATAAGAATTAGTCCAAATAATTATGACGTCTTGAAAGGCTATTATAATTTTTTTCTTTGACGCCTCACTTCGAAAAAAATTGTAATAGCCTTTCAAGACGTCATAATTATTTGGACTAAATAAAAATATAAAATCAAAGTACTGAAGTACTGTACATCAGATGTCCGCAGGTTCTTGTGGATGATCAAAAGCACATGTCACAGACACAGATCACATCTCTATACCTGAAACTGAGGTTAATTTACAGAGATATTTTTTTCTGATACAAGTTCGTGCTTGGATGATGAATAAATGACAGGAAATTCAACCTCACCGTAATAACTATCATATTGTGTATAATAATAGTCCAAGAGAATACACTGGTTTGTTGTTATATATTATAATATGAGGCAGGCATTACCTGTGAATGGGGATGAAGTTTGTTTAAATTAATTTTTTTGTAACTTAAATATTTGTTAAAAAAAAGAAACGAAATACCGTAGCGTTTCCGATTTTGGTTCTGTTGTTAGGGATTTTACTTGTGACATTATTTAAGTTATGCCGTCATGTTCAATGTAAACAAAGAAACACAATGCATCAGGTAACGTTTATTCATACCAAAGACGAAGAATGATTAAAAACCAAATATTGGTATTGTGTTCCTTGAGTTCCTATATTTTACTAGACTAATCAAAGTCTCACGACAACAAAACCGGAAGAAGGAATTAGAGTTATGTGTTCTGCGCAGATCCAGAAATTAAAAAATGCAACAACAAAAAAATTGAACGATTTTGAGTTCATTAGTACAATGAAAAATTTGGGAAATTTTCCCGATTTTTTTTTTTTTTTATTGAATTTTCTACTGTAAAAGGAGACTTCGTCCCCATATTAATATTACAGTTGCATGTCTCATCTATTTATATAATATGAGGCAGGCCTGTGAATGGGGACGAAGTCTATATGAATTATTTTTTTTGTAACTTACATAATTGTTAAAAAAAAGAAACAGAAATACCGTAACAAATTTTTTTATGCATGATGGAAATTTAAGCGATAGCAAGACATTGGAGTGACCTCAAGGTCATCCTCTGTAAAAATATATGCCCTGGGGGTTAATTGTCACAGTACTAAGGGGAGATAATCAATCCAAATAACTTCATAGGGGGTGAACAATAAAGATTTGTTTTATACTGTCAGGTTTGAGGTAACGGTAGGTTATACTTCAGTGATTTTTCAACCCTCATTTTGGGTGCCGAAATTTCAGCCCCATTCCCAAAGAGAAATATGCTCTTTTTTTCCCAATTTTCAGCTCTAAAATTCCCAATCGTATATGGACATCGTCGCGAGATTTTGTTATTGTCGTATCTCCGTATCGTGTATTATTTTGTTGACAATCTCTGAGCGTTCGGGGTATTTCGGGAGTTATCATTATCGTTCACTTAAGACGATGATTGGTTTGCAATCTTTTTTGGATTGCATTGCAATCTACGATATTCTGGTCACGTTTGCGCTTGAAACATCCGAATGAATAATTCAATGACAAAGCAAAAAAATGAGACATAATGTAAACAAAATGAAAGTAGATCATGTCTCATAATTCCAAATATTACACAAATATTACACAAAGAAGCTAAAGGCGGCGGACGGTAGTAAATGCCGGAAGCTGGAAGCTTTTGGATTCAAAAAGTCGTTTCTACTTCCTTCTGATGAAACAAGTGAAAGAAGGAAAAGACTGACTCTCAGATACAGAACTGGAACAACTAGTTGACATGTTTAAAAATAAACATGAAGGAAAACTAAAAAATAAATGCTTCAGATTTCAAATGTGTCTTTTTAGAATTTCTATAGATTCTCATCATTATAAATAGAATCAGAAGGGATAGGTTGAATTTTACCTTTCAAGAGTAAAGTTACAAAGCTTGAGTGCATGCAAATCACATTATGTGTCCTCAGACACATTCAACTTTTATTTTTGATCCTTTTCCTTAAAAAGATAGCTTATTTTGTAGGCAATTCATGCAGTTAATCCTTCTCAGGATGCAGGATTTTGCACCTAATTTTCAAAATTTTCATGGGGGGGGGGGGGGGGGGCATGCCCCCAAACCCCCCTAGCGAGGCGCACAAAAAATTGGTTCTATACTGTTATGTTTGAGGTAATGGTAGGTTATACTTTGTGTATAATGTATTAAGGGGAGATAATGAATCAAATGACATTATAGGTAGTCAAAAACAAAATTGTTTTATACTGTCAGGTTGGAGGTAACGGTAGGTTATACTTTGTGTATAATGTATTAAGGGGAGATAATCAATCCAAATCACTTCATAGGGGGGTGAACAATAAAGATTTGTTTTATACTGTCAGGTTTGAGGTAATGGTAGGTTATACTTTGTGTATAATTTATTAAGGGGAGATAATCAATCCAAATGACTTCATAGGGGGGTGAACAATAAAGATTTGTTTTATACTGTCAGGTTTGAGGTAATGGTAGGTTATACTTTGTGCATAATGTATTAAGGGGAGATAATCAATCCAAATAGGTGGTGAACAATAAAAATTAAATTATACTGTCATGTTTAAGATAACGGTAGGTTATACTTTGTGTATAATGTATTAAGGGGAGATAATGAATCAAATGACATTATAGGTAGTCAACAAAAAAATTGTTTTATACTGTCAGGTTTGAGGTAACGGTAGGTTATACTTTGTGTATAATGTATTTAGGGGAGATAATCAATCCAAATGACTTCATAGGGGGTGAACACAAAAATTGTTTTATACTGTCAGGTTTGAGGTAACGGTAGGTTATACTTTGTGTATAATGTATTAAGGGGAGATAATCAATCCAAATGACTTCATAAGGGGTGAACAATAAAGATTTGTTTTATACTGTCAGGTTTGAGGTAATGGTAGGTTATACTTTGTGTATAATGTATTAAGGGGAGATAATGAATCAAATGACATTATAGGTAGTCAACAAAAAAATTGTTTTATACTGTCAGGTTTGAGGTAACGGTAGGTTATACTTTGTGTATAATGTATTAAAGGGAGATAATCAATCAAAATGACTTCATAGGGGGTGAACACAAAAATTGTTTTATACAGTCAGGTTTGAGGTAACGGTAGATTATACTTTGTGTATAATGTATTAAGTGGAGATAATCAATCCAAATGACTTCATACGTGGTCAACAATAAAAATAAAATTATACTGTCATGTTTAAGGTAACGGTAGGTTATACTTTGTGTATAATGTATTTAGGGGAGATAATCAATCCAAATGACTTCATAGGGGTGAACACAAAAATTGTTTTATACTGTCAGGTTTGAGGTAACGGTATGTTATACTTTGTGTATAATGTACATGTATTAAGGGCAGATAATCAATCCAAATGACTTCATAGGGGGTGAACAATAAAGATTTGTTTTATACTGTCAGGTTTGAGGTAATGGTAGGTTATACTTTGTGTATATTGTATTAAGGGGAGATAATCAATCCAAATAGGTGGTGAACAATAAAAATAAAATTATACTGTCATGTTTAAGGTAACGGTAGGTTATACTTTGTGTATAATGTATTAAGGGGAGATAATGAATTAAATGACATTATAGGTAGTCAACAAAAAAAATTTTTATACTGTCAGGTTTGAGGTAACGGTAGGCTATACTTTGTGTATAATGTATTTAGGGGAGATAATCAATCCAAATGACTTGATAGGGGGTGAACACAAAAATTGTTTTATACTGTCAGGTTTGAGGTAACGGTAGGTTATACTTTGTGTATAATGTATTAAGGGGAGATAATCAATCCAAATGACTTCATAGGGTGGTGAACAATAAAGATTTGTTTTATACTGTCAGGTTTGAGGTAATGGTAGGTTATACTTTGTGTATAATGTATTAAGGGGAGATAATCAATCCAAATGACTTCATAGGTGGTGAACAATAAAAATAAAATTATACTGTCATGTTTAAGGTAACAGTAGGTTATACTTTGTGTATAATGTATTAAGGGGAGCTAATGAATCAAATGACATTATAGGTAGTCAACAAAAAAATTGTTTTATACTGTCAGGTTTGAGGTAACGGTAGGTTATACTTTGTGTATAATGTATTGAGGGGAGATAATCAATCGAAATGACTTCATAGGGGTGAACACAAAAATTGTTTTATACTGTCAGGTTTGAGGTCACGGTAGGTTATACTTTGTGTATAATGTATTAAGGGGAGATAATCAATCCAAATGACTTCATAGGGGGGTGAACAATAAAGATTTGTTTTATACTGTCAGGTTTGAGGTAATGATAGGTTATACTTTGTGTATAATGTATTAAGGGGAGATAATCAATCCAAATGACTTCATAGGTGGTGAACAATAAAAATAAAATTATACTGTCATGTTTAAGGTAACAGTAGGTTATACTTTGTGTATAATGTATTAAGGGGAGATAATGAATCAAATGACATTATAGGTAGTCAACAAAAAAATTGTTTTATACTGTCAGGTTTAAGGTAACGGTAGGTTATACTTTGTGTATAATGTATTAAGGGGAAATAATGAATCAAATGACATTATAGGTAGTCAACAAAAAAATTGTTTTATACTGTCAGGTTTGAAGTAACGGTAGGTTATACTTTGTGTATAATGTATTTAGGGGAGATAATCAATCCAAATGACTTCATAGGGGGTGAACACAAAAATTGTTTTATACTGTCAGGTTTGAGGTAACGGTAGGTTATACTTTGTGTATAATGTATTAAGGGGAGATAATCAATCCAAATGACTTCATAGGGGGGTGAACAATAAAGATTTGTTTTATACTGTCAGGTTTGAGGCAATGGTAGGTTATACTTTGTGTATAATGTATTAAGGGGAGATAATCAATCCAAATGACTTCATAGGTGGTGAACAATAAAAATAAAATTATACTGTCATGTTTAAGGTAACAGTAGGTTATACTTTGTGTATAATGTATTAAGGGGAGATAATGAATCAAATGACATTATAGGTAGTCAACAAAAAAATTGTTTTATACTGTCAGGTTTAAGGTAACGGTAGGTTATACTTTGTGTATAATGTATTAAGGGGAAATAATGAATCAAATGACATTATAGGTAGTCAACAAAAAAATTGTTTTATACTGTCAGGTTTGAAGTAACGGTAGGTTATACTTTGTGTATAATGTATTTAGGGGAGATAATCAATCCAAATGACTTCATAGGGGGTGAACACAAAAATTGTTTTATACTGTCAGGTTTGAGGTAACGGTAGGTTATACTTTGTGTATAATGTATTAAGGGGAGATAATCAATCCAAATGACTTCATAGGGGGGTGAACAATAAAGATTTGTTTTATACTGTCAGGTTTGAGGCAATGGTAGGTTATACTTTGTGTATAATGTATTAAGGGGAGATAATCAATCCAAATGACTTCATAGGTGGTGAACAATAAAAATAAAATTATACTGTCATGTTTAAGGTAACAGTAGGTTATACTTTGTGTATCATGTATTAAGGGGAGATAATGAATCAAATGACATTATAGGTAGTCAACAAAAAAATTGTTTTATACTGTCAGGTTTGAGGTAACGGTAGGTTATACTTTGTGTATAATGTATTTAGGGGAGATAATCAATCCAAATGACTTCATAGGGGGGTGAACAATAAAGATTTGTTTTATACTGTCAGGTTTGAGGTAATGATAGGTTATACTTTGTGTATAATGTATTAAGGGGAGATAATCAATCCAAATGACTTCATAGGTGGTGAACAATAAAAATAAAATTATACTGTCATGTTTAAGGTAACAGTAGGTTATACTTTGTGTATAATGTATTAAGGGGAGATAATGAATCAAATGACATTATAGGTAGTCAACAAAAAAATTGTTTTATACTGTCAGGTTTGAGGTAATGGTAGGTTATACTTTGTGTATAATGTATTAAGGGGAGATAATCAATCCAAATGACTTCATAGGGGGGTGAACAATAAAGATTTGTTTTAAACTGTCAGGTGTGAGGTAATGGTAGGTTATACTTTGTGTATAATGTATTAAGGGGAGATAATCAATCTAAATGACTTCATAGGGGGTGAACACAAAAATTGTTTTATACTGTCAGGTTTAAGGTAACGGTAAGTTATACTTTGTGTATAATGTATTAAGGGGAGATAATGAATCAAATGACATTATAGGTAGTCAACAAAAAAAATGTTTTATACTGTCAGGTTTAAGGTAACAGTAGGTTATACTTTGTGTATAATGTATTAAGGGGAAATAATGAATCAAATGACTTCATAGGTAGTCAACAAAAAAATTGTTTTATACTGTCAGGTTTGAGGTAACGGTAGGTTATACTTTGTGTGTAATGTATTTAGGGGAGATAATCAATCCAAATGACTTCATAGGGGGTGAACACTAAAATTGTTTTATACTGTCAGGTTTGAGGTAACGGTAGGTTATACTTTGTGTATAATGTATTAAGGGGAGATAATCAATCCAAATGACTTCATAGGTAGTGAACAATAAAAATAAAATTATACTGTCATGTTTAAGGTAACGGTAGGTTATACTTTGTGTATAATGTATTAAGGGGAGATAATCAATCCAAATGACTTCATAGGTGGTGAACAATAAAAATAAAATTATACTGTCATGTTTAAGGTAACAGTAGGTTATACTTTGTGTATCATGTATTAAGGGGAGATAATGAATCAAATGACATTATAGGTAGTCAACAAAAAAATTGTTTTATACTGTCAGGTTTGAGGTAACGGTAGGTTATACTTTGTGTATAATGTATTTAGGGGAGATAATCAATCCAAATGACTTCATAGGGGGGTGAACAATAAAGATTTGTTTTATACTGTCAGGTTTGAGGTAATGATAGGTTATACTTTGTGTATAATGTATTAAGGGGAGATAATCAATCCAAATGACTTCATAGGTGGTGAACAATAAAAATAAAATTATACTGTCATGTTTAAGGTAACAGTAGGTTATACTTTGTGTATAATGTATTAAGGGGAGATAATGAATCAAATGACATTATAGGTAGTCAACAAAAAAATTGTTTTATACTGTCAGGTTTGAGGTAATGGTAGGTTATACTTTGTGTATAATGTATTAAGGGGAGATAATCAATCCAAATGACTTCATAGGGGGGTGAACAATAAAGATTTGTTTTAAACTGTCAGGTGTGAGGTAATGGTAGGTTATACTTTGTGTATAATGTATTAAGGGGAGATAATCAATCTAAATGACTTCATAGGGGGTGAACACAAAAATTGTTTTATACTGTCAGGTTTAAGGTAACGGTAAGTTATACTTTGTGTATAATGTATTAAGGGGAGATAATGAATCAAATGACATTATAGGTAGTCAACAAAAAAATTGTTTTATACTGTCAGGTTTAAGGTAACAGTAGGTTATACTTTGTGTATAATGTATTAAGGGGAAATAATGAATCAAATGACTTCATAGGTAGTCAACAAAAAAATTGTTTTATACTGTCAGGTTTGAGGTAACGGTAGGTTATACTTTGTGTGTAATGTATTTAGGGGAGATAATCAATCCAAATGACTTCATAGGGGGTGAACACTAAAATTGTTTTATACTGTCAGGTTTGAGGTAACGGTAGGTTATACTTTGTGTATAATGTATTAAGGGGAGATAATCAATCCAAATGACTTCATAGGGGGGTGAACAATAAAGATTTGTTTTATACTGTCAGGTTTGAGGTAATGGTAGGTTATACTTTGTGTATAATGTATTAAGGGGAGATAATCAATCCAAATGACTTCATAGGTGGTGAACAATAAAAATAAAATTATACTGTCATGTTTAAGGTAACAGTAGGTTATACTTTGTGTATCATGTATTAAGGGGAGATAATGAATCAAATGACATTATAGGTAGTCAACAAAAAAATTGTTTTATACTGTCAGGTTTGAGGTAACGGTAGGTTATACTTTGTGTATAATGTATTTAGGGGAGATAATCAATCCAAATGACTTCATAGGGGGGTGAACAATAAAGATTTGTTTTATACTGACAGGTTTGAGGTAATGATAGGTTATACTTTGTGTATAATGTATTAAGGGGAGATAATCAATCCAAATGACTTCATAGGTAGTGAACAATAAAAATAAAATTATACTGTCATGTTTAAGGTAACAGTAGGTTATACTTTGTGTATAATGTATTAAGGGGAGATAATGAATCAAATGACATTATAGGTAGTCAACAAAAAAATTGTTTTATACTGTCAGGTTTGAGGTAATGGTAGGTTATACTTTGTGTATAATGTATTAAGGGGAGATAATCAATCCAAATGACTTCATAGGGGGGTGAACAATAAAGATATGTTTTAAACTGTCAGGTGTGAGGTAATGGTAGGTTATACTTTGTGTATAATGTATTAAGGGGAGATAATCAATCTAAATGACTGCATAGGGGGTGAACACAAAAATTGTTTTATACTGTCAGGTTTGAGGTAACGGTAGGCTATACTTTGTGTATAATGTATTTAGGGGAGATAATCAATCCAAATGACTTGATAGGGGGTGAACACAAAAATTGTTTTATACTGTCAGGTTTGAGGTAACGGTAGGTTATACTTTGTGTATAATGTATTAAGGGGAGATAATCAATCCAAATAGGTGGTGAACAATAAAAATGAAATTATACTGTCATGTTTAAGGTAACGGTAGGTTATACTTTGTGTATAATGTATTAAGGGGAGATAATGAATCAAATGACATTATAGGTAGTCAAAAAAAAAATTGTTTTATACTGTCAGGTTGGAGGTAACAGTAGGTTATGCTTTGTGTATAATGTATTAAGGGGATATAATCAATCCAAATGACTTCATAGGGGGGTGAACAATAAAGATTTGTTTTATACTGTCAGGTTTGAGGTAACGGTAGGTTATACTTTGTGTATAATGTATAAAGGGGAGATAATCAATCCAAATGACTTCATAGGGGGGTGAACAATAAAGATTTGTTTTATACTGTCAGGTTTGAGGTAATGGTAGGTTATACTTTGTATATAATTTATTAAGGGGAGATAATCAATCCAAATGACTTCATAGGGGGGGTGAACAATAAAGATTTGTTTTATACTGTCAGGTTTGAGGTAATGGTAGGTTATACTTTGTGTATAATGTAATAAGGGGAGATAATCAATCCAAATGACTTCATAATGGTTGAACACAAAAATTGTTTTATACTGTCAGGTTTGAGGTAACGGTAGGTTATACTTTGTGTATAATGTATTAAGGGGAGATAATCAATCCAAATTACTTCATAGGGGGGTGAACAATAAAGATTTGTTTTATACTGTCAGGTTTGAGGTAATGGTAGGTACATTGTGTAATGTATTAAGGGGAGATAATCAATCCAAATGACTTCATAGGGGGGTGAACAATAAAGATTTGTTTTATACTGTCAGGTTTGAGGTAATGGTAGGTACATTGTGTAATGTATTAAGGGGAGATAATCAATTCAAATGACTTCATAGGGGGGTGAACAATAAAGATTTGTTTTATACTGTCAGGTTTGAGGTAATGGTAGGTACATTGTGTATAATGTATTAAGGGGAGATAATCAATCCAAATGACTTCATAGGGGGGTGAACAATAAATATTTGTTTTATACTGTCAGGTTTGAGGTAACGGTAGGTTATACTTTGTGTATAATGTATAAAGGGGAGATAATCAATCCAAATGACTTCATAGGGGGGTGAACAATAAAGATTTGTTTTATACTGTCAGGTTTGAGGTAATGGTAGGTTATACTTTGTATATAATTTATTAAGGGGAGATAATCAATCCAAATGACTTCATAGGGGGGGTAAACAATAAAGATTTGTTTTATACTGTCAGGTTTGAGGTAATGGTAGGTTATACTTTGTGTATAATGTAATAAGGGGAGATAATCAATCCAAATGACTTCATAATGGGTGAACACAAAAATTGTTTTATACTGTCAGGTTTGAGGTAACGGTAGGTTATACTTTGTGTATAATGTATTAAGGGGAGATAATCAATCCAAATTACTTCATAGGGGGGTGAACAATAAAGATTTGTTTTATACTGTCAGGTTTGAGGTAATGGTAGGTACATTGTGTAATGTATTAAGGGGAGATAATCAATCCAAATGACTTCATAGGGGGGTGAACAATAAAGATTTGTTTTATACTGTCAGGTTTGAGGTAATGGTAGGTACATTGTGTATAATGTATTAAGGGGAGATAATCAATCCAAATGACTTCATAGGGGGGTGAACAATAAAGATTTGTTTTATACTGTCAGGTTTGAGGTAATGGTAGGTTATACTTTGTGTATAATGTAATAAGGGGAGATAATCAATCCAAATGACTTCATAATTGGTGAACACAAAAATTGTTTTATACTGTCAGGTTTGAGGTAACAGTAGGTTATACTTTGTGTATAATGTATTAAGGGGAGATAATCAATCCAAATTACTTCATAGGGGGGTGAACAATAAAGATTTGTTTTATACTGTCAGGTTTGAGGTAATGGTAGGTACATTGTGTAATGTATTAAGGGGAGATAATCAATCCAAATGACTTCATAGGGGGGTGAACAATAAAGATTTGTTTTATACTGTCAGGTTTGAGGTAATGGTAGGTACATTGTGTATAATGTATTAAGGGGAGATAATCAATCCAAATGATTTCATAGGGGGGTGAACAATAAAGATTTGTTTTATACTGTCAGGTTTGAGGTAATGGTAGGTTATACTTTGTGTATAATGTATTAAGGGGAGATAATCAATCCAAATAGGTGGTGAACAGTAAAAATAAAATTATACTGTCATGTTTAAGGTAACGGTAGGTTATACTTTGTGTATAATGTATTAAGGGAGATACAGTTGGGTGCAGACCAAGCATTACATGTAGACGGGCTGAAAATGTTAACGCGGCGTTTACTCGCGTGCACTTCATGTAAACGCCGCGTTAACTGTGCGTTAACTCCGAAATTGCAGTAGACATTAAAAGTAAACGGGCGTTTACTTTCGCGTTTACCTCCGCGTTAACGCAAAAACGGCGCGTCTTCTAATTTTGTAAAGAGTAAACGGGCGTTTACTTTCCCGTTTACCTCCGCGTTAACGTGGAAAAATGCGCGTCTTCTATTTTCCTAAAAAGTATAAACGCGCGTTTACTGTTTGTAGTAAACGGCCGTTAACCTAGATTGTCATCGTAACCTGGATACACTGACCTAAAATATGAAATGATAAGGAACATCAAAATTAATTGACTGACCGGTCATTTCTGCTTGACATATTGACGATAAAAGTTATTTAAAAATGTCACACATTTGTATTTAATTGAACAATAATTATAGTAAATTTCTTGTTCATCTTAGACAGACTGACTCGTTAAACAAAATTATTTGATATCATTAACCAAAACTGACAATATTTACCTCTTAACAAGTTATCTTATTCTATATAGAAGTAATTCAGTTATATTTTCATGCCATAATTGACCATATAATACGTAACAATTGACAGCAATTTTTGTACCAGCCTGACGGACATGAACTCTTTTTATTTAAAATATTGAAAAGTAAACAAAATTCAGTAGTTTTCATACATCAGACTAACTCGTAATATATAATTATTTGTTTGCAACACCAAAACTGACCATATAAGCAATTTATTGTGTAAATCTATATAGCCGGCATAGTAAATGAGTTATATTTTGATATAAAGATTGATTGTATAATAAAAAAGGAAGCAATATTTAAATATTATGACATAATTTTTTTTTTTTTGCATCAATTTAGAGTGACAGCATGTCCTTTTTCATTCAAAATATTGAATCCCAAACAAAATTCAATAGTTTTCTTACCTTAGACTGACTCGTATAATAAAAGTATTTGTCCGCAACACTCAAAACTGACCATATAAGCATTTCATTGTGTAAATCTATATAGCCGCACAGTAAATGAGATATATTTTCATGTAAGAATTGATTGTATAAGAAAATAGGTAGCAATATTTGAATATTATGACTAAAAAATTTTGTTCGCATCAATTTAGAGTGCCAGCATGTACTTTTTTATTCAAAATATTGAATCGTAAACAAAATTCAGTAGTTTTCATACCTCAGACTGACTCATATAATAAAATTATTTGTCCGCAACAACCAAAACTGACCATATAAGCATTCTTGTATTTAAATCTATATAGCCGCATAGTAAATTAGTTATATTTTCATGTAAGAATTGATTGTATAATAAAATAGGTAGCAATATTTGAATATTATGAATTAAAAATTTAGTTCGCATCAATTTAGAGGGCCAGCATGTCCTTTTTTTATTCAAAATATTGAATCGTAAACAAAATTCAGTAGTTTTCATACCTCAGACTGACTCATATAATAAAATTGTTTGTCCGCAACAACCAAAACTGACCATATAAGCATTCTAGTATTTAAATCTATATAGCCGCATAGTAAATGAGTTATATTTTCATGTATGGATTGATTGTATAATAAAATAGGTAGCAATATTTGAATATTATGACTAAAAAAATTTGTTCGCATCAATTTAGAGGGCCAGCATGTCCTTTTTTTATTCAAAATATTGAATCATAAACAAAATTCAGTAGTTTTCATACCTCAGACTGACTCATATAATAAAATTATTTGTCGGCAACAACACAAACTGACCATATAAGCATTTAATTATGTAAATCTATATAGCCGCATAGTAAATGAGTTATATTTTTATGTAAGGATTGATTGTATAAGAAAATAGGTAGCAATATTTGAATATTATGACTAAAAAATTTTGTTCGCATCAATTTAAAGTGCCAGCATGTACTTTTTTTATTCAAAATATTGAATCATAAAAAAATTCAGTAGTTTTCATACCTCAGACTGACTCATATAATAAAATTATTTGTTCGCAACAACCAAAACTGACCATATAAGCATTCTTGTATGTAAATCTATATAGCTGCATAGTACATGAGTTATATTTTCATATAAGGATTGATTGTATAATAAAATAGGTAGCAATATTTGAATATTATGACTAAAAAATTTGGTCGCTTCAATTTACATGTAGGTTGCCAGCATGTCCCTTTTTTATTCAAAATATTGAATCGTAAACCAAATTCAGTAGTTTTCATACCTCAGACTGACTCATATAATAAAATTATTTGTCTGCAACAACCAAAACTGACCATATAAGCATTCTAGTATTTAAATCTATATAGCCGCATAGTAAATGAGTTATATTTTCATGTATGGATGGATTGTATAATAAAATAGGTAGCAATATTTGAATATTATGACTAAAAAATTTAGTTCGCATCAATTTAGAGGGCCAGCATGTCCTTTTTTTATTCAAAATATTGAATCGTAAACAAAATTCAGTAGTTTTCATACCTCAGACTGACTCATATAATAAAATTGTTTGTCCGCAACAACCAAAACTGACCATATAAGCATTCTAGTATTTAAATCTATATAGCCGCATAGTAAATGAGTTATATTTTCATGTATGGATTGATTGTATAATAAAATAGGTAGCAATATTTGAATATTATGACTAAAAAAATTTGTTCGCATCAATTTAGAGGGCCAGCATGTCCTTTTTTTATTCAAAATATTGAATCATAAACAAAATTCAGTAGTTTTCATACCTCAGACTGACTCATATAATAAAATTATTTGTCGGCAACAACACAAACTGACCATATAAGCATTTAATTATGTAAATCTATATAGCCGCATAGTAAATGAGTTATATTTTTATGTAAGGATTGATTGTATAAGAAAATAGGTAGCAATATTTGAATATTATGACTAAAAAAATTTGTTCGCATCAATTTAGAGGGCCAGCATGTCCTTTTTTTATTCAAAATATTGAATCATAAACAAAATTCAGTAGTTTTCATACCTCAGACTGACTCATATAATAAAATTATTTGTCGGCAACAACACAAACTGACCATATAAGCATTCTATTATGTAAATCTATATAGCTGCATAGTAAATGAGTTATATTTTCATGTAAGGATTGATTGTATAAGAAAATAGGTAGCAATATTTGAATATTATGACTAAAAAATTTTGTTCGCATCAATTTAGAGTGCCAGCATGTACTTTTTTATTCAAAATATTGAATCGTAAACAAAATTCAGTAGTTTTCATACCTCAGACTGACTCATATACTAAAATTATTTGTCCGCAACAACCAAAACTGACCATATAAGCATTCTAGTATTTAAATCTATATAGCCGCATAGTAAATGAGTTATATTTTCATGTAAGAATTGATTGTATAATAAAATAGGTAGCAATATTTGAATATTATGACTAAAAAATTTTGTTCGCATCAATTTAGAGGGCCAGCATGTCCTTTTTTTATTCAAAATATTGAATCATAAACAAAATTCTGTAGTTTTCATACCTCAGACTGACTCATATAATAAAATTATTTGTCCGCAACAACAAAAACTGACCATATAAGCATTTAATTATGTAAATCTATATAGCCGCATAGAAAATGAGTTATATTTTTATGTAAGGATTGATTGTATAAGAAAATAGGTAGCAATATTTGAATATTATGACTAAAAAATTTTGTTCGCATCAATTTAGAGTGCCAGCATGTACTTTTTTATTCAAAATATTCAATCATAAAAAAATTCAGTAGTTTTCATACCTCAGACTGACTCATATAATAAGATTATTTGTTCGCAACAACCAAAACTGACCATATAAGCATTCTATTATGTAAATCTATATAGCTGCATAGTACATGAGTTATATTTTCATGTAAGGATTGATTGTATAATGAAAAAGGTAGCAATATTTGAATAATTATGACTAAAAAATTTTGTTTGCATCAATTTAGAGTGCCAGCATGTACTTTTTTTATTCAAAATATTGAATATTGAAACAAATTTTAGTAGTTTTCTAACATCAGACTGACTCGAATTTTAACCAAAACAGACCATATTAGCACTATATATAGCTGCATAGTAAATTAGTTTATTATATCCATGTAAAGATAGCAATATTTGAACATTTAAATTGACGAGATGACCGGTACAAATGTACATACTTATATTACCCTTTATCGATATCCCTTTCAATACACTGTACAATTTACGTCTTTTTTTTATCATTTGTCAAAACAGAATCTTATCATGTAAATCCAAGGCAAACAAGGTGAATTTCGATTAAAAATAATGGTTTTAAATACCCCGAGTTATAGTAGGAATTCGAAGAGACAATTATGAATGGGGAACGAAACAATAAAAACCATGATGTTTATATCCCATCATATTGAAATATTCTCCCGATGTCTCGGATAACCTTTCTTTTCGTATCGATATTTACACATGTAACTTTTGGAAGAAAAATATAGAAAATCTGCCTATCAGTAAAGTTAATGGACTTAATGAAAGTGATTTTGTGTAATTTAATATTTCGAATTAAAAGAGTTTTTGAATTGTTCTGGTTTGAAACACATATACGTAAAATATTAAGACTAAAGGTCGTTTTTATAAAATAAATGTGCAAATGAACTTGAAGTTTATTTCTAAATTTACCCAATCAGTTAACGCGAAAAGTAAACGTGCGTTTACTTTCAAGTGCACGTAAAAATATACTTGTAAAATCTGTACTAAACGCCCGTTTACTTTTAAGTGCACGTAAAAATAAATTTGAAGAATTCTGAAGTAAACGCCCGTTTACTACTGACTAAACGGACACATAGTAAACGCCCGTTTACTAAGGTAGACATTAGAAATTTCCATTTCAGCCACGTTAACGTAATTATAGTAAACGTGCGTTTACTAGTAAACGGGAGATTTGAAGTTAACTAACGAAATATGTGCACGCGGCGTTAACTTGCGTTTACTTTATGTAATGCTTGGTCTGCACCCAACTGTAATGAATCAAATGACATTAAAGGTAGTCAGCAAAAAAATTGTTTTATACTGTCAGGTTTGAGGTAACGGTAGGTTATACTTTGTGTATAATGTATTTAGGGGAGATAATCAATCCAAATGACTTGATAGGGGGTGAACACAAAAATTGTTTTATACTGTCAGGTTTGAGGTAACGGTAGGTTATACTTTGTGTATAATGTATTTAGGGGAGATAATCAATCCAAATGACTTGATAGGGGGTGAACAATAAAGATTTGTTTTATACTGTCAAGTTTGAGGTAATGGTAGGTTATACTTTGTGTATAATGTATTAAGGGGAGATAATCAATCCCAATAGGTGGTGAACAATAAAAATAAAATTATACTGTCATGTTTAAGGTAAAGTTAGGTTATACTTTGTGTATAATGTATTAAGGGGAGATAATCAATCCAAATGACTTCATAGGGGGTGAACAATAAAGATTTGTTTTATACTGTCAGGTTTGAGGTAATGGTAGGTTATACTTTGTGTATAATGTATTAAGGGGAGATAATCAATCCAAATAGGTGGTGAACAATAAAAATGAAATTATACTGTCATGTTTAAGGTAACGGTAGGTTATACTTTGTGTATAATGTATTAAGGGGAGATAATGAATCAAATGACATTATAGGTAGTCAAAAAAAAAATTGTTTTATACTGTCAGGTTGGAGGTAACAGTAGGTTATGCTTTGTGTATAATGTATTAAGGGGATATAATCAATCCAAATGACTTCATAGGGGGGTGAACAATAAAGATTTGTTTTATACTGTCAGGTTTGAGGTAACGGTAGGTTATACTTTGTGTATAATGTATTACGGGGAGATAATCAATCCAAATGACTTCATAGGGGGGTGAACAATAAAGATTTGTTTTATACTGTCAGGTTTGAGGTAATGGTAGGTTATACTTTGTGTATAATGTATTAAGGGGAGATAATCAATCCAAATGACTTCATAGGTGGTGAACAATAAAATAAAATTATACTGTCATGTTTAAGGTAACAGTAGGTTATACTTTGTGTATAATGTATTAAGGGGAGATAATGAATCAAATGACATTATAGGTAGTCAACAAAAAAATTGTTTTATACTGTCAGGTTTGATGTAACGGTAGGTTATACTTTGTGTATAATGTATTTAGGGGAGATAATCAATCCAAATGACTTCATAGGGGGTGAACACAAAAATTGTTTTATACTGTCAGGTTTGAGGTAACAGTAGGTTATACTTTGTGTATAATGTATTAAGGGGAGATAATCAATCCAAATGACTTCATAGGGGGTGAACAATAAAGATTTGTTTTATACTGTCAGGTTTGAGGTAATGATAAGTTATACTTTGTGTATAATGTATTAAGGGGAGATAATCAATCCAAATGACTTCATAGGTGGTGAACAATAAAAATAAAATTATACTGTCATGTTTAAGGTAATGGTAGGTTATACTTTGTGTATAATGTATTAAGGGGAGATAATCAATCCAAATGACTTCATAGGGGGGTGAACAATAAAGATTTGTTTTAAACTGTCAGGTGTGAGGTAATGGTAGGTTTTACTTTGTGTATAATGTATTAAGGGGAGATAATCAATCTAAATGATTTCATAGGGGGTGAACACAAAAATTGTTTTATACTGTCAGGTTTGAGGTAACGGTAGGTTATACTTTGTGTATAATGTATTAAGGGGAGATAATCAATCCAAATGACTTCATAGGGGGATGAACAATAAAGATTTCTTTTATACTGTCAGGTTTGAGGTAATGATAAGTTATACTTTGTGTATAATGTATTAAGGGGAGATAATCAATCCAAATGACTTCATAGGTGGTGAACAATAAAAATAAAATTATACTGTCATGTTTAAGGTAATGGTAGGTTATACTTTGTGTATAATGTATTAAGGGGAGATAATCAATCCAAATGACTTCATAGGGGGTGAACACAAAAATTGTTTTATACTGTCAGGTTTGAGGTAACGGTAGTTTATACTTTGTGTATAATGTATTAAGGGGAGATAATCAATCCAAATGACTTCATAGGGGGGTGAACAATAAAGATTTCTTTTATACTGTCAGGTTTGAGGTAATGGTAGGTTATACTTTGTGTATAATGTATTAAGGGGAGATAATCAATCCAATTGACTTCATAGGGGGGTGAACAATAAAGATTTGTTTTAAACTGTCAGGTGTGAGGTAATGGTAGGTTATACTTTGTGTATAATGTATTAAGGGGAGATAATCAATCTAAATGACTTCATAGGGGGGTGAACACAAAAATTGTTTAATACTGTCAGGTTTGAGGTAACGGTAGGTTATACTTTGTGTATGATGTATTAAGGGGAGATAATCAATCCAAATGACTTCATAGGGGGTGAACACAAAAATTGTTTAATACTGTCAGGTTTGAGGTAACAGTAGGTTATACTTTGTGTATAATGTATTAAGGGGAGATAATCAATCCAAATGACTTCATAGGTGGTGAACAATTAAAATAAAATTATACTGTCATGTTTAAGGTAACGGTAGGTTATACTTTGTGTATAATGTATTAAGGGGAGATAATGAATCAAATGACATGATAGGTAGTCAACAAAAAAATTGTTTTATACTGTCAGGTTTGAGGTAACGGTAGGTTATACTTTGTGCATAATGTATTAAGGGGAGATAATCAATCCAAATGACTTCATAGGGGGTGAACACAAAAATTGTTTAATACTGTCAGGTTTGAGGTAACAGTAGGTTATACTTTGTGTATAATGTATTAAGGGGAAATAATCAATCCAAATTACTTCATAGGGAGGTGAACTATAAAGATTTGTTTTATACTGTCAGGTTTGAGGTAGTGGTAGGTTATACTTTGTGTATAATGTATTAAGGGGAGATAATCAATCCAAATGACTTCATAGGTGGTGAACAATAAAAATAAAATTATACTGTCATGTTTAAGGTAACGGTAGGTTATACTTTGTGTATAATGTATTAAGGGGAGATAATGAATCAAATAACATTATAGGTAGTCAACAAAAAAATTGTTTTATACTGTCAGGTTTGAGGTAACGGTAGGTTATACTTTGTGTATAATGTATTAAGGGGAGATAAT
Organism: Mytilus edulis; assembly: GCF_963676685.1. Taxonomy (NCBI): domain Eukaryota; kingdom Metazoa; phylum Mollusca; class Bivalvia; order Mytilida; family Mytilidae; genus Mytilus; species Mytilus edulis. The sequence continues at coordinate 64,689,768 of NC_092353.1, read as the reverse complement.
CAATCCAAATGACTTCATAGGGGGGTGAACAATAAAGATTTGTTTTATACTGTCAGGTTTGAGGTAATGGTAGGTTATACTTTGTGTATAATGTATTAAGGGGAGATAATCAATCCAAATGACTTCATAGGTGGTGAACAATAAAATAAAATTATACTGTCATGTTTAAGGTAACAGTAGGTTATACTTTGTGTATAATGTATTAAGGGGAGATAATGAATCAAATGACATTATAGGTAGTCAACAAAAAAATTGTTTTATACTGTCAGGTTTGAGGTAACGGTAGGTTATACTTTGTGTATAATGTATTTAGTGGAGATAATCAATCCAAATGACTTTATAGGGGGTGAACACAAAAATTGTTTTATACTGTCAGGTTTGAGGTAACAGTAGGTTATACTTTGTGTATAATGTATTAAGGGGAGATAATCAATCCAAATGACTTCATAGGGAGGTGAACAATAAAGATTTGTTTTATACTGTCAGGTTTGAGGTAATGATAGGTTATACTTTGTGTATAATGTATTAAGGGGAGATAATCAATCCAAATGACTTCATAGGTGGTGAACAATAAAATAAAATTATACTGTCATGTTTAAGGTAACAGTAGGTTATACTTTGTGTATAATGTATTAAGGGGAGATAATGAATCAAATGACATTATAGGTAGTCAACAAAAAAATTGTTTTATACTGTCAGGTTTGATGTAACGGTAGGTTATACTTTGTGTATAATGTATTTAGGGGAGATAATCAATCCAAATGACTTCATAGGGGGTGTACACAAAAATTGTTTTATACTGTCAGGTTTGAGGTAACGGTAGGTTATACTTTGTGTATAATGTATTAACCCTTTCGCCGACGAGTCCCGGTTTACCGGGATTCACGCTTCAGACAGCTGACGATGAGTCCCGTTTTACCGGGATCGGAATACCTCTTTTATGTTTCCCGCTCAAACAGTGCAAACGTGGGTTATCTTTCTTTGATGGATAACCCGGATGAAAGTGTAAACATGCCGGTTCCGTTTGTTGAAAACCGTGTCAAAATCAGAGGAAATTTACGGAATTTTCGAGAATTTGAAATGAGGGAACATTTTTTTTGAAAGAATATGGAAGAATTGAAGCCAAACTAGTATACTTTTTTGACATAAAATGTCGTTTTATGTACAAAACAGTTGGAATGGACATCGATCAGTGTGAGGAATTTGTACAGCCTCATAAAATTTTTCAAAATTTTGCCGTTTTGGGTTAAAAAATTACGATTTGGGGTGAAAGAGTCGAATTTTGAGAATTTCACCTTGATAATGACGAAAATTTGAAAATTTTGATATTTTATGAAGAAAAAATTGTCAAAACATGAACAAAACTGTGAACATGGTCTTAGTGAATAAAATAAATACACAAATACATATAAACAAGTTTTTATTGACATTTATTATGAATATTTCCAACTTGAGTAATAGTAGCCAGGGACGCCATCGTCTCAGAGTAGCTTCTGTCTGGGCAGCAATCGGTGAAAGGGTTAAGGGGAGATAATCAATCCAAATGACTTCATACGGGGGTGAACAATAAAAATTTGTTTTATACTGTCAGGTTTGAGGTAATGGTAGGTTATACTTTGTGTATAATGTATTAAGGGAAGATAATCAATCCAAATGACTTCATAGGGGGGTGAACAATAAAGATTTGTTTTATACTGTTAGGTTTGAGGTAATGGTAGGTTATACTTTGTGTATAATGTATTAAGGGGAGATAATCAATCCAAATAACTTCATAGGTGGTGAACAATTAAAATAAAATTATACTGTCATGTTTGAGGTAACGGTAGGTTATACTTTGTGTATAATGTATTTAGGGGAGATAATCAATCCAAATGACTTCATAGGGGGTGTACACAAAAATTGTTTTATACTGTCAGGTTTGAGGTAACGGTAGGTTATACTTTGTGTATAATGTATTAAGGGGAGATAATCAATCCAAATGACTTCATAGGGGGGTGAACAATAAAAATTTGTTTTATACTGTCAGGTTTGAGCTAATGGTAGGTTATACTTTGTGTATAATGTATTAAGGGGAGATAATCAATCCAAATGACTTCATAGGGGGGTGAACAATAAAGATTTGTTTTATACTGTCAGGTTTGAGCTAATGGTAGGTTATACTTTGTGTATAATGTATAAAGGGGAGATAATCAATCCAAATGACTTCATAGGGGGGTGAACAATAAAGATTTGTTTTATACTGTCAGGTTTGAGGTAACGGTAGGTTATACTTTGTGCATAATGTATTAAGGGGAGATAATCAATCCAAATGACTTCATAGGGGGTGAACACAAAAATTGTTTTATACTGTCAGGTTTGAGGTAACGGTAGGTTATACTTTGTGTATAATGTATTAAGGGGAGATAATCAATCCAAATGACTTCATAGGGGGTGAACACAAAAATTGTTTTATACTGTCAGGTTTGAGGTAATGGTAGGTTATACTTTGTGTATAATGTATTAAGGGGAGATAATCAATCCAAATGACTTCATAGGGGGGTGAACAATAAAAATTTGTTTTATACTGTCAGGTTTGAGGTAATGGTAGGTTATACTTTGTGTATAATGTATTAAGGGGAGATAATCAATCCAAATGACTTCATAGGGGGGGGGGGGGTGAACAATAAAGATTTGTTTTATACTGTCAGGTTTGAGGTAATGGTAGGTTATACTTTGTGTATAATGTATTAAGGGGAGATAATCAATCTAAATGACTTCATAGGGGGGTGATCAATAAAGATTTGTTTTAAACTGTCAGGTGTGAGGTAATGGTAGGTTATACTTTGTGTATAATGTATTAAGGGGAGATAATCAATCTAAATGACTTCATAGGGGGTGAACACAAAAATTGTTTTATACTGTCAGGTTTGAGGTAACGGTAGGTTATACTTTGTGTATAATGTATTAAGGGGAGATAATCAATCCAAATGACTTCATAGGGGGGTGAACAATAAAGATTTCTTTTATACTGTCAGGTTTGAGGTAATGGTAGGTTATACTTTGTGTATAATGTATTAAGGGGAGATAATCAATCCAATTGACTTCATAGGGGGGTGAACAATAAAGATTTGTTTTAAACTGTCAGGTGTGAGGTAATGGTAGGTTATACTTTGTGTATAATGTATTAAGGGGAGATAATCAATCTAAATGACTTCATAGGGGGTGAACACAAAAATTGTTTAATACTGTCAGGTTTGAGGTAACGGTAGGTTATACTTTGTGTATAATGTATTAAGGGGAGATAATCAATCCAAATGACTTCATAGGGGGTGAACACAAAAATTGTTTAATACTGTCAGGTTTGAGGTAACAGTAGGTTATACTTTGTGTATAATGTATTAAGGGGAGATAATCAATCCAAATGACTTCATAGGTGGTGAACAATTAAAATAAAATTATACTGTCATGTTTAAGGTAACGGTAGGTTATACTTTGTGTATAATGTATTAAGGGGAGATAATGAATCAAATGACATGATAGGTAGTCAACAAAAAAATTGTTTTATACTGTCAGGTTTGAGGTAACGGTAGGTTATACTTTGTGCTTAATGTATTAAGGGGAGATAATCAATCCAAATGACTTCATAGAGGGTGAACACAAAAATTGTTTAATACTGTCAGGTTTGAGGTAACAGTAGGTTATACTTTGTGTATAATGTATTAAGGGGAGATAATGAATCAAATGACATTATAGGTAGTCAACAAAAAAATTGTTTTATACTGTCAGGTTTGAGGTAACGGTAGGTTATACTTTGTGCATAATGTATTAAGGGGAGATAATCAATCCAAATGACTTCATAGGGAGTGAACACAAAAATTGTTTTATACTGTCAGGTTTGAGGTAACGGTAAGTTATACTTTGTGTATAATGTATTAAGAGGAGATCATCAATCCAAATGACTTCATAGGGGGGTGAACAATAAAGATTTGTTTTATACTGTCAAGTTTGCGGTAATGGTAGGTTATACTTTGTGTATAATGTATTAAGGGGAGATAATCAATCCAAATAGGTGGTGAACAATAAAAATAAAATTATACTGTCATGTTTAAGGTAAAGTTAGGTTATACTTTGTGTATAATGTATTAAGGGGAGATAATGAATCAAATGACATTATAGGTAGTCAACTAAAAAATTGTTTTATACTGTCAGGTTTGAGGTAACGGTAGGTTATACTTTGTGTATAATGTATTAAGGGGAGATAATCAATCCAAATGACTTCATAGGGGGTGAACACAAAAATTGTTTTATACTGTCAGGTTTGAGGTAACGGTAGGTTATACTTTGTGTATAATGTATTAAGGGGAGATAATCAATCAAAATAACTTCATAGGGGGTGAACAATAAAGATTTGTTTTATACTGTCAGGTTTGAGGTAATGGTAGGTTATACTTTGTGTATAATGTATAAAGGGGAGATAATCAATCCAAATGACTTCATAGGTGGTGAACAATAAAAATAAAATTATACTGTCATGTTTAAGGTAACGGTAGGTTATACTTTGTGTATAATGTTTTAAGGGGAGATAATGAATCAAATGACATGATAGGTAGTCAACAAAAAAATTGTTTTATACTGTCAGGTTTGAGGTAACGGTAGGTTATACTTTGTGCATAATGTATTAAGGGGAGATAATCAATCCAAATGACTTCATAAGGGGTGAACACAAAAATTGTTTAATACTGTCAGGTTTGAGGTAACAGTAAGTTATACTTTGTGTATAATGTATTAATGGGAGATAATCAATCCAAATGACTTCATAGGGGGGTGAACTATAAAAATTTGTTTTATACTGTCAGGTTTGAGGTAATGGTAGGTTATACTTTGTGTATAATGTATTAAGGGGAGATAATCAATCCAAATAGGTGGTGAACAATAAAAATAAAATTATACTGTCATGTTTAAGGTAAAGTTAGGTACTGTTACCTCAAACCTGACAGTATTAAACAATTTATACTTTGTGTATAATGTATTAATGGGAGATAATCAATCCAAATGACTTCATAGGGGGGTGAACTATAAAAATTTGTTTTATACTGTCAGGTTTGAGGTAATGGTAGGTTATACTTTGTGTATTATGTATTAAGGGGAGATAATCAATCCAAATAGGTGGTGAACAATAAAAATAAAATTATACTGTCATGTTTAAGGTAAAGTTAGGTTATACTTTGTCTATAATGTATTAAGGGGAGATAATGAATCAAATGACATTATAGGTAGTCAACTAAAAAATTGTTTTATACTGTCAGCTTTGAGGTAACGGTAGGTTATACTTTGTGTATAATGTATTAAGGGGAGATAATCAATTCAAATTACTTTATAGGGGGGTGAACAATAAAGATTTCTTTTAAACTGTCAGGTTTGAGGTAATGATGGTAGGTTATTCTTTGTGTATAATGTATTAAGGGGAGATAATCAATCCAAATGACTTCATAGGTGGTGAACAATAAAAATAAAATTATACTGTCATGTTTAAGGTAACGGTAGGTTATACTTTGTGTATAATGTATTAAGGGGAGATAATGAATCAAATGACATTATAGGTAGTCAACAAAAAAATTGTTTTATACTGTCAGGTTTGAGGTAACGGTAGGTTATACTTTGTGCATAATGTATTAAGGGGAGATAATCAATCCAAATGACTTCATAGGGAGTGAACACAAAAATTGTTTTATACTGTCAGGTTTGAGGTAACGGTAAGTTATACTTTGTGTATAATGTATTAAGAGGAGATCATCAATCCAAATGACTTCATAGGGGGGTGAACAATAAAGATTTGTTTTATACTGTCAAGTTTGAGGTAATGGTAGGTTATACTTTGTGTATAATGTATTAAGGGGAGATAATCAATCCAAATAGGTGGTGAACAATAAAAATAAAATTATACTGTCATGTTTAAGGTAAAGTTAGGTTATACTTTGTGTATAATGTATTAAGGGGAGATAATGAATCAAATGACATTATAGGTAGTCAACTAAAAAATTGTTTTATACTGTCAGGTTTGAGGTAACGGTAGGTTATACTTTGTGTATAATGTATTAAAGGGAGATAATCAATCCAAATGACTTCATAGGGGGTGAACACAAAAATTGTTTTATACTGTCAGGTTTGAGGTAACGGTAGGTTATACTTTGTGTATAATGTATTAAGGGGAGATAATCAATCAAAATAACTTCATAGGGGGTGAACAATAAAGATTTGTTTTATACTGTCAGGTTTGAGGTAATGGTAGGTTATACTTTGTGTATAATGTATTAAGGGGAGATAATCAATCCAAATGACTTCATAGGTGGTGAAGAATAAAAATAAAATTATACTGTCATGTTTAAGGTAACGGTAGGTTATACTTTGTGTATAATGTTTTAAGGGGAGATAATGAATCAAATGACATGATAGGTAGTCAACAAAAAAATTGTTTTATACTGTCAGGTTTGAGGTAACGGTAGGTTATACTTTGTGCATAATGTATTAAGGGGAGATAATCAATCCAAATGACTTCATAAGGGGTGAACACAAAAATTGTTTAATACTGTCAGGTTTGAGGTAACAGTAGGTTATACTTTGTGTATAATGTATTAATGGGAGATAATCAATCCAAATGACTTCATAGGGGGTGAACTATAAAAATTTGTTTTATACTGTCAGGTTTGAGGTAATGGTAGGTTATACTTTGTGTATAATGTATTAAGGGGAGATAATCAATCCAAATAGGTGGTGAACAATAAAAATAAAATTATACTGTCATGTTTAAGGTAAAGTTAGGTTATACTTTGTCTATAATGTATTAAGGGGAGATAATGAATCAAATGACATTATAGGTAGTCAACTAAAAAATTGTTTTATACTGTCAGCTTTGAGGTAACGGTAGGTTATACTTTGTGTATAATGTATTAAGGGGAGATAATCAATTCAAATTACTTTATAGGGGGGTGAACAATAAAGATTTCTTTTAAACTGTCAGGTTTGAGGTAATGGTAGGTTATACTTTGTGTATAATGTATTCAGGGGAGATAATCAATCCAAATGACTTCATAGGTGGTGAACAATAAAAATAAAATTATACTGTCATGTTTAAGGTAACGGTAGCTTATACTTTGTGTATAATCTATTAAGGGGAGATAATGAATCAAATGACATTATAGGTAGTCAACAAAAAAATTGTTTTATACTGTCAGGTTTGATGTAACGGTAGGTTATACTTTGTGTATAATGTATTTAGGGGAGATAATCAATCCAAATGACTTCATAGGGGGTGTACACAAAAATTGTTTTATACTGTCAGGTTTGAGGTAACGGTAGGTTATACTTTGTGTATAATGTATTAAGGGGAGATAATCAATCCAAATGACTTCATAGGGGGGTGAACAATAAAGATTTGTTTTATACTGTCAGGTTTGAGGTAATGGTAGGTTATACTTTGTGTATAATGTATTAAGGGGAGATAATCAATCCAAATGACTTCATAGGTGGTGAACAATAAAACTTAAATTATACTGTCATGTTTAAGGTAAAAGTAGGTTATACTTTGTGTATAATGTATTAAGGGGAGATAATCAATCAAATGACATTATAGGTAGTCAACTAAAAAATTGTTTTATACTGTCAGGTTTGAGGTAACGGTAGGTTATACTTTGTGTATAATGTATTAAGTGGAAATAATGAATCAAATGACATTATAGGTAGTCAACAACAAAATTGTTTTATACTGTCAGGTTTGAGGTAACGGTAGGTTATACTTTGTGCATAATGTATTAAGGGGAGATAATCAATCCAAATGACTTCATAGGGGGTGAACACAAAAATTGTTTTATACTGTCAGGTTTGAGGTAACGGTAGGTTATACTTTGTGTATAATGTATTAAGGGGAGATAATCAATCCAAATGACTTCATAGGGGGTGAACACAAAAATTGTTTTATACTGTCAGGTTTGAGGTAACGGTAGGTTATACTTTGTGTATAATGTATTAAGGGGAGATAATCAATCCAAATGACTTCATAGGGGGTGAACACAAAAATTGTTTTATACTGTCAGGTTTGAGGTACCGGTAGGTTATACTTTGTGTATAATGTATTAAGGGGAGATAATCAATCCAAATGACTTCATAGGGGGGTGAACAATAAAAATTTGTTTTATACTGTCAGGTTTGAGGTATTGGTAGGTTATACTTTGTGTATAATGTATTAAGGGGAGATAATCAATCCAAATGACTTCATAGGGGGGTGAACAATAAAGATTTGTTTTATACTGTCAGGTTTGAGGTAATGGTAGGTTATACTTTGTGTATAATGTATTAAGGGGAGATAATCAATCCAAATGACTTCATAGGGGGGTGAACCATAAAGATTTGTTTTATACTGTCAGGTTGGAGGTAATGGTAGGTTATACTTTGTGTATAATGTATTAAGGGGAGATAATCAATCCAAATGACTTCATAGGTGGTGAACAATTAAAATAAAATTATACTGTCATGTTTAAGGTAACGGTAGGTTATACTTTGTGTATAATGTATTAAGGGGAGATAATGAATCAAATGACATGATAGGTAGTCAACAAAAAAATTGTTTTATACTGTCAGGTTTGAGGTAACGGTAGGTTATACTTTGTGCATAATGTATTAAGGGGAGATAATCAATCCAAATGACTTCATAGGGGGTGAACACAAAAATTGTTTAATACTGTCAGGTTTGAGGTAACAGTAGGTTATACTTTGTGTATAATGTATTAAGGGGAGATAATCAATCCAAATGACTTCATAGGGGGGTGAACTATAAAAATTTGTTTTATACTGTCAGGTTTGAGGTAATGGTAGGTTATACTTTGTGTATAATGTATTAAGGGGAGATAATCAATCCAAATAGGTGGTGAACAATAAAAACAAAATTATACTGTCATGTTTAAGGTAACGGTAGCTTATACTTTGTGTATAATCTATTAAGGGGAGATAATGAATCAAATGACATTATAGGTAGTCAACAAAAAAATTGTTTTATACTGTCAGGTTTGATGTAACGGTAGGTTATACTTTGTGTATAATGTATTTAGGGGAGATAATCAATCCAAATGACTTCATACGGGGGTGAACAATAAAAATTTGTTTTATACTGTCAGGTTTGAGGTAATGGTAGGTTATACTTTGTGTATAATGTATTAAGGGAAGATAATCAATCCAAATGACTTCATAGGGGGGTGAACAATAAAGATTTGTTTTATACTGTTAGGTTTGAGGTAATGGTAGGTTATACTTTGTGTATAATGTATTAAGGGGAGATAATCAATCCAAATAACTTCATAGGTGGTGAACAATTAAAATAAAATTATACTGTCATGTTTGAGGTAACGGTAGGTTATACTTTGTGTATAATGTATTTAGGGGAGATAATCAATCCAAATGACTTCATAGGGGGTGTACACAAAAATTGTTTTATACTGTCAGGTTTGAGGTAACGGTAGGTTATACTTTGTGTATAATGTATTAAGGGGAGATAATCAATCCAAATGACTTCATAGGGGGGTGAACAATAAAAATTTGTTTTATACTGTCAGGTTTGAGCTAATGGTAGGTTATACTTTGTGTATAATGTATTAAGGGGAGATAATCAATCCAAATGACTTCATAGGGGGGTGAACAATAAAGATTTGTTTTATACTGTCAGGTTTGAGGTAATGGTAGGTTATACTTTGTGTATAATGTATAAAGGGGAGATAATCAATCCAAATGACTTCATAGGGGGGTGAACAATAAAGATTTGTTTTATACTGTCAGGTTTGAGGTAACGGTAGGTTATACTTTGTGCATAATGTATTAAGGGGAGATAATCAATCCAAATGACTTCATAGGGGGTGAACACAAAAATTGTTTTATACTGTCAGGTTTGAGGTAACGGTAGGTTATACTTTGTGTATAATGTATTAAGGGGAGATAATCAATCCAAATGACTTCATAGGGGGTGAACACAAAAATTGTTTTATACTGTCAGGTTTGAGGTAATGGTAGGTTATACTTTGTGTATAATGTATTAAGGGGAGATAATCAATCCAAATGACTTCATAGGGGGGTGAACAATAAAAATTTGTTTTATACTGTCAGGTTTGAGGTAATGGTAGGTTATACTTTGTGTATAATGTATTAAGGGGAGATAATCAATCCAAATGACTTCATAGGGGGGGTGAACAATAAAGATTTGTTTTATACTGTCAGGTTTGAGGTAATGGTAGGTTATACTTTGTGTATAATGTATTAAGGGGAGATAATCAATCCAAATGACTTCATAGGTGGTGAACAATTAAAATAAAATTATACTGTCATGTTTAAGGTAACGGTAGGTTATACTTTGTGTATAATGTATTAAGGGGAGATAATGAATCAAATGACATGATAGGTAGTCAACAAAAAAATTGTTTTATACTGTCAGGTTTGAGGTAACGGTAGGTTATACTTTGTGCATAATGTATTAAGGGGAGATAATCAATCCAAATGACTTCATAGGGGGTGAACACAAAAATTGTTTAATACTGTCAGGTTTGAGGTAACAGTAGGTTATACTTTGTGTATAATGTATTAAGGGGAGATAATCAATCCAAATGACTTCATAGGGGGGTGAACAATAAAGATTTGTTTTATGCTGTCAGGTTTGAGGTAACGGTAGGTTATACTTTGTGCATAATGTATTAAGGGGAGATAATCAATCCAAATGACTTCATAGGGGTGAACACAAAAATTGTTTAATACTGTCAAGTTTGAGGTAATGGTAGGTTATACTTTGTGTATAATGTATTAAGGGGAGATAATCAATCCAAATAGGTGGTGAACAATAAAAATAAAATTGTACTGTCATGTTTAAGGTAAAGTTAGGTTATACTTTGTGTATAATGTATTCAGGGGAGATAATGAATCAAATGACATTACAGGTAGTCAACTAAAAAATTGTTTTATACTGTCAGGTTTGAGGTAATGGTAGGTTATACTTTGTGTATAATGTATTAAGGGGAGATAATCAATTCAAATTACTTTATAGGGGGGTGAACAATAAAGATTTCTTTTAAACTGTCAGGTTTGAGGTAATGGTAGGTTATACTTTGTGTATAATGTATTCAGGGGAGATAATGAATCAAATGACTTCATAGGTAGTCAACAAAAAAATTGTTTTATACTGTCAGGTTTGAGGTAACGGTAGGTTATACTTTGTGTATAATCTATTAAGGGGAGATAATGAATCAAATGACATTATAGGTAGTCAACAAAAAAATTGTTTTATACTGTCAGGTTTGAGGTAACGGTAGGTTATACTTTGTGCATAATGTATTAAGGGGAGATAATCAATCCAAATGACTTCATAGGGGGTGAACACAAAAATTGTTTAATACTGTCAGGTTTGAGGTAACGGTAGGTTATACTTTGTGTATAATGTATTAAGGGGAGATAATCAATCCAAATGACTTCATAGGGGGGTGAACTATAAAGATTTGTTTTATACTGTCAGGTTTGAGGTAATGGTAGGTTATACTTTGTGTATAATGTATTAAGGGGAGATAATCAATCCAAATGACTTCATAAGTGGCGAACAATTAAAATAAAATTATACTGTCATGTTTAAGGTAACGGTAGGTTATACTTTGTGTATAATGTATTAAGGGGAGATAATGAATCAAATGACATGATAGGTAGTCAACAAAAAAATTGTTTTATACTGTCAGGTTTGAGGTAACGGTAGGTTATACTTTGTGCATAATGTATTAAGGAGCGATAATCAATCCAAATGACTTCATAGGGGGTGAACACAAAAATTGTTTTATACTGTCAGGTTTGAGGTAACGGTAGGTTATACTTTGTGTATAATGTATTAAGGGGAGATAATCAATCCAAATGACTTCATAGGGGGTGAACAATAAAAATTTGTTTTATACTGTCAGGTTTGAGGTAATGGTAGGTTATACTTTGTGTATAATGTATTAAGGGGAGATAACCAATCCAAATGACTTCATAGGGGGGTGAACAATAAAGATTTGTTTTATACTGTCAGGTTTGAGGTAATGGTAGGTTATACTTTGTGTATAATGTATTAAGGGGAGATAATCAATCCAAATGACTTCATAGGTGGTGAACAATTAAAATAAAATTATACTGTCATGTTTAAGGTAACGGTAGGTTATACTTTGTGTATAATGTATTAAGGGGAGATAATGAATCAAATGACATGATAGGTAGTCAACAAAAAAATTGTTTTATACTGTCAGGTTTGAGGTAACGGTAGGTTATACTTTGTGCATAATGTATTAAGGGGAGATAATCAATCCAAATGACTTCATAGGGAGTGAACACAAAAATTGTTTAATACTGTCAGGTTTGAGGTAACGGTAGGTTATACTTTGTGTATAATGTATTAAGGGGAGATAATCAATCCAAATGACTTCATAGGGGGGTGAACTATAAAGATTTGTTTTATACTGTCAGGTTTGAGGTAATGGTAGGTTATACTTTGTGTATAATGTATTAAGGGGAGATAATCAATCCAAATGACTTCATAGGTGTTGAACAATAAAAATAAAATTATACTGTCATGTTTAAGGTAACGGTAGGTTATACTTTGTGTATAATGTATTAAGGGGAGATAATCAATTAAAATGACTTCATAGGGGGTGAACAATAAAGATTTGTTTTATACTGTCAGGTTTGAGGTAATGGTAGGTTATACTTTGTGTATAATGTATTAAGGGGAGATAATCAATCCAAATGACTTCATAGGGGTGAACACAAAAATTGTTTAATACTGTCAAGTTTGAGGTAATGGTAGGTTATACTTTGTGTATAATGTATTAAGGGGAGATAATCAATCCAAATAGGTGGTGAACAATAAAAATAAAATTGTACTGTCATGTTTAAGGTAAAGTTAGGTTATACTTTGTGTATAATGTATTCAGGGGAGATAATGAATCAAATGACATTACAGGTAGTCAACTAAAAAATTGTTTTATACTGTCAGGTTTGAGGTAACAGTAGGTTATACTTTGTGTATAATGTATTAAGGGGAGATAATCAATTCAAATTACTTTATAGGGGGGTGAACAATAAAGATTTCTTTTAAACTGTCAGGTTTGAGGTAATGGTAGGTTATACTTTGTGTATAATGTATTCAGGGGAGATAATGAATCAAATGACTTCATAGGTAGTCAACAAAAAAATTGTTTTATACTGTCAGGTTTGAGGTAACGGTAGGTTATACTTTGTGTATAATCTATTAAGGGGAGATAATGAATCAAATGACATTATAGGTAGTCAACAAAAAAATTGTTTTATACTGTCAGGTTTGAGGTAACGGTAGGTTATACTTTGTGCATAATGTATTAAGGGGAGATAATCAATCCAAATGACTTCATAGGGGGTGAACACAAAAATTGTTTAATACTGTCAGGTTTGAGGTAACGGTAGGTTATACTTTGTGTATAATGTATTAAGGGGAGATAATCAATCCAAATGACTTCATAGGGGGGTGAACTATAAAGATTTGTTTTATACTGTCAGGTTTGAGGTAATGGTAGGTTATACTTTGTGTATAATGTATTAAGGGGAGATAATCAATCCAAATGACTTCATAAGTGGCGAACAATTAAAATAAAATTATACTGTCATGTTTAAGGTAACGGTAGGTTATACTTTGTGTATAATGTATTAAGGGGAGATAATGAATCAAATGACATGATAGGTAGTCAACAAAAAAAATGTTTTATACTGTCAGGTTTGAGGTAACGGTAGGTTATACTTTGTGCATAATGTATTAAGGGGAGATAATCAATCCAAATGACTTCATAGGGGGTGAACACAAAAATTGTTTTATACTGTCAGGTTTGAGGTAACGGTAGGTTATACTTTGTGTATAATGTATTAAGGGGAGATAATCAATCCAAATGACTTCATAGGGGGGTGAACAATAAAAATTTGTTTTATACTGTCAGGTTTGAGGTAATGGTAGGTTATACTTTGTGAATAATGTATTAAGGGGAGATAATCAATCCAAATGACTTCATAGGGGGGGTGAACAATAAAGATTTGTTTTATACTGTCAGGTTTGAGGTAATGGTAGGTTATACTTTGTGTATAATGTATTAAGGGGAGATAATCAATCCAAATGACTTCATAGGTGGTGAACAATTAAAATAAAATTATACTGTCATGTTTAAGGTAATGGTAGGTTATACTTTGTGTATAATGTATTAAGGGGTGATAATCAATCCAAATGACTTCATAGGGGGGTGAACAATAAAAATTTGTTTTATACTGTCAGGTTTGAGGTAATGGTAGGTTATACTTTGTGTATAATGTATTAAGGGGAGATAATCAATCCAAATGACTTCATAGGGGGGTGAACAATAAAAATTTGTTTTATACTGTCAGGTTTGAGGTAATGGTAGGTTATACTTTGTGTATAATGTATTAAGGGGAGATAATCAATCCAAATGACTTCATAGGGGGGTGAACAATAAAGATTTGTTTTATACTGTCAGGTTTGAGGTAATGGTAGGTTATACTTTGTGTATAATGTATTAAGGGGAGATAATCAATCCAAATGACTTCATAGGTGGTGAACAATTAAAATAAAATTATACTGTCATGTTTAAGGTAACGGTAGGTTATACTTTGTGTATAATGTATTAAGGGGAGATAATGAATCAAATGACATGATAGGTAGTCAACAAAAAAATTGTTTTATACTGTCAGGTTTGAGGTAACGGTAGGTTATACTTTGTGCATAATGTATTAAGGGGAGATAATCAATCCAAATGACTTCATAGGGGGTGAACACAAAAATTGTTTAATACTGTCAGGTTTGAGGTAACGGTAGGTTATACTTTGTGTATAATGTATTAAGGGGAGATAATCAATCCAAATGACTTCATAGGGGGGTGAACTATAAAGATTTGTTTTATACTGTCAGGTTTGAGGTAATGGTAGGTTATACTTTGTGTATAATGTATTAAGGGGAGATAATCAATCCAAATGACTTCATAGGTGTTGAACAATAAAAATAAAATTATACTGTCATGTTTAAGGTAACGGTAGGTTATACTTTGTGTATAATGTATTAAGGGGAGATAATCAATTAAAATGACTTCATAGGGGGTGAACAATAAAGATTTGTTTTATACTGTCAGGTTTGAGGTAATGGTAGGTTATACTTTGTGTATAATGTATTAAGGGGAGATAATCAATCCAAATGACTTCATAGGTGGTGAAAATAAAAATTAAATTATACTGTCATGTTTAAGGTAAAGTTAGGTTATACTTTGTGTATAATGTATTAAGGGGAGATATTGAATCAAATGACATTATAGGTAGTCAACTAAAAAATTGTTTTATACTGTCAGGTTTAAGGTAACGGTAGGTTATACTTTGTGTATAATGTATTAAGGGGAAATAAAATGAATCAAATGACATTATAGGTAGTCAACAAAAAAATTGTTTTATACTGTCAGGTTTGTGGTAACGGTAGGTTATACTTTGTGCATTATGTATTAAGGGGAGATAATCAATCCAAATGACTTCATAGGTGGTGAACACAAAAATTGTTTTTTACTGTCAGGTTTGAGGTAATGGTAGGTTATACTTTGTGTATAATGTATTAAGGGGAGATAATCAATCCAAATGACTTCATAGGGGGGTGAACTATAAAAATTTGTTTTATACTGTCAGGTTTGAGGTAATGGTAGGTTATTCTTTGTGTATAATGTATTAAGGGGAGATAATCAATCCAAATAGGTGGTGAACAATAAAAATAAAATTATACTGTCATGTTTAAGGTAACGGTAGGTTATACTTTGTGTATAATCTATTAAGGGGAGATAATGAATCAAATGACATTATAGGTAGTCAACAAAAAAATTGTTTTATACTGTCAGGTTTGAGGTAATGGTAGGGTTATACTTTGTGTATAATGTATTAAGGGGAGATAATCAATCCAAATGACTTCATAGGGGGTGTACACAAATATTGTTTTATACTGTCAGGTTTGAGGTAACGGTAGGTTATACTTTGTGTATAATGTATTAAGGGGAGACAACCAATCCAAATGACTTCATAGGGGGGTGAACAATAAAGATTTGTTTTATACTGTCAGGTTTGAGGTAATGGTAGGTTATACTTTGTGTATAATGTATTAAGGGGAGATAATCCAAATGACTTCATAGGTGGTGAACAATAAAAATTAAATTATACTGTCATGTTTAAGGTCACGGTAGGTTATACTTTGTGTATAATGTATTAAGGGGAGATAATGAATCAAATGACATTATAGGTAGTCAACAAAAAAATTGTTTTATACTGTCAGGTTTGAGGTAACGGTAGGTTATTCTTTGTGTATAATGTATTAAGGGGAGATAATCAATCCAAATGACTTCATAGGGGGTGAACAATAAAAATTTGTTTTATACTGTCAGGTTTGAGGTAATGGTAGGTTATACTTTGTGTATAATGTATTAAGGGGAGATAATCAATCCAAATGACTTCATAGGGGGGTGAACAATAAAGATTTGTTTTATACTGTCAGGTTTGAGGTAATGGTAGGTTATACTTTGTGTATAATGTATTAAGGGGAGATAATCAATCCAAATGACTTCATAGGTGGTGAACAATTAAAATAAAATTATACTGTCATGTTTAAGGTAACGGTAGGTTATACTTTGTGTATAATGTATTAAGGGGAGATAATGAATCAAATGACATGATAGGTAGTCAACAAAAAAATTGTTTTATACTGTCAGGTTTGAGGTAACGGTAGGTTATACTTTGTGCATAATGTATTAAGGGGAGATAATCAATCCAAATGACTTCATAGGGGGTGAACACAAAAATTGTTTAATACTGTCAGGTTTGAGGTAACGGTAGGTTATACTTTGTGTATAATGTATTAAGGGGAGATAATCAATCCAAATGACTTCATAGGGGGGTGAACTATAAAGATTTGTTTTATACTGTCAGGTTTGAGGTAATGGTAGGTTATACTTTGTGTATAATGTATTAAGGGGAGATAATCAATCCAAATGACTTCATAGGTGTTGAACAATAAAAATAAAATTATACTGTCATGTTTAAGGTAACGGTAGGTTATACTTTGTGTATAATGTATTAAGGGGAGATAATCAATTAAAATGACTTCATAGGGGGTGAACAATAAAGATTTGTTTTATACTGTCAGGTTTGAGGTAATGGTAGGTTATACTTTGTGTATAATGTATTAAGGGGAGATAATCAATCCAAATGACTTCATAGGGGTGAACACAAAAATTGTTTAATACTGTCAAGTTTGAGGTAATGGTAGGTTATACTTTGTGTATAATGTATTAAGGGGAGATAATCAATCCAAATAGGTGGTGAACAATAAAAATAAAATTGTACTGTCATGTTTAAGGTAAAGTTAGGTTATACTTTGTGTATAATGTATTCAGGGGAGATAATGAATCAAATGACATTACAGGTAGTCAACTAAAAAATTGTTTTATACTGTCAGGTTTGAGGTAACAGTAGGTTATACTTTGTGTATAATGTATTAAGGGGAGATAATCAATTCAAATTACTTTATAGGGGGGTGAACAATAAAGATTTCTTTTAAACTGTCAGGTTTGAGGTAATGGTAGGTTATACTTTGTGTATAATGTATTCAGGGGAGATAATGAATCAAATGACTTCATAGGTAGTCAACAAAAAAATTGTTTTATACTGTCAGGTTTGAGGTAACGGTAGGTTATACTTTGTGCATAATGTATTAAGGGGAGATAATCAATCCAAATGACTTCATAGGGGGTGAACACAAAAATTGTTTAATACTGTCAGGTTTGAGGTAACGGTAGGTTATACTTTGTGTATAATGTATTAAGGGGAGATAATCAATCCAAATGACTTCATAGGGGGGTGAACTATAAAGATTTGTTTTATACTGTCAGGTTTGAGGTAATGGTAGGTTATACTTTGTGTATAATGTATTAAGGGGAGATAATCAATCCAAATGACTTCATAAGTGGCGAACAATTAAAATAAAATTTTACTGTCATGTTTAAGGTAACGGTAGGTTATACTTTGTGTATAATGTATTAAGGGGAGATAATGAATCAAATGACATGATAGGTAGTCAACAAAAAAATTGTTTTATACTGTCAGCTTTGAGGTAACGGTAGGTTATACTTTGTGCATAATGTTTTAAGGGGA
Organism: Mytilus edulis; assembly: GCF_963676685.1. Taxonomy (NCBI): domain Eukaryota; kingdom Metazoa; phylum Mollusca; class Bivalvia; order Mytilida; family Mytilidae; genus Mytilus; species Mytilus edulis. The sequence continues at coordinate 64,671,537 of NC_092353.1, read as the reverse complement.
GATAATCAATCCAAATGACTTCATAGGGGGTGAACACAAAAATTGTTTTATACTGTCAGGTTTGAGGTAACGGTAGGTTATACTTTGTGTATAATGTATTAAGGGGAGATAATCAATCCAAATGACTTCATAGGGGGGTGAACAATAAAAATTTGTTTTATACTGTCAGGTTTGAGGTAATGGTAGGTTATACTTTGTGTATAATGTATTAAGGGGAGATAATCAATCCAAATGACTTCATAGGGGGTGAACAATAAAGATTTGTTTTATACTGTCAGGTTTGAGGTAATGGTAGGTTATACTTTGTGTATAATGTATTAAGGGGAGATAATCAATCCAAATGACTTCATAGGTGGTGAACAATTAAAATAAAATTATACTGTCATGTTTAAGGTAACGGTAGGTTATACTTTGTGTATAATGTATTAAGGGGAGATAATGAATCAAATGACATGATAGGTAGTCAACAAAAAAATTGTTTTATACTGTCAGGTTTGAGGTAACGGTAGGTTATACTTTGTGCATAATGTATTAAGGGGAGATAATCAATCCAAATGACTTCATAGGGGGTGAACACAAAAATTGTTTAATACTGTCAGGTTTGAGGTAACGGTAGGTTATACTTTGTGTATAATGTATTAAGGGGAGATAATCAATCCAAATGACTTCATAGGGGGGTGAACTATAAAGATTTGTTTTATACTGTCAGGTTTGAGGTAATGGTAGGTTATACTTTGTGTATAATGTATTAAGGGGAGATAATCAATCCAAATGACTTCATAGGTGTTGAACAATAAAAATAAAATTATACTGTCATGTTTAAGGTAACGGTAGGTTATACTTTGTGTATAATCTATTAAGGGGAGATAATGAATCAAATGACATTATAGGTAGTCAACAAAAAAATTGTTTTATACTGTCAGGTTTGAGGTAATGGTAGGGTTATACTTTGTGTATAATGTATTTAGGGGAGATAATCAATCCAAATGACTTCATAGGGGGTGTACACAAAAATTGTTTTATACTGTCAGGTTTGAGGTAACGGTAGGTTATACTTTGTGTATAATGTATTAAGGGGAGACAACCAATCCAAATGACTTCATAGGGGGGTGAACAATAAAGATTTGTTTTATACTGTCAGGTTTGAGGTAATGGTAGGTTATACTTTGTGTATAATGTATTAAGGGGAGATAATCCAAATGACTTCATAGGTGGTGAACAATAAAAATTAAATTATACTGTCATGTTTAAGGTCACGGTAGGTTATACTTTGTGTATAATGTATTAAGGGGAGATAATGAATCAAATGACATAGGAAGTCAACAAAAAAATTGTTTTATACTGTCAGGTTTGAGGTAACGGTAGGTTATTCTTTGTGTATAATGTATTAAGGGGAGATAATCAATCCAAATGACTTCATAGGGGGTGAACAATAAAAATTTGTTTTATACTGTCAGGTTTGAGGTAATGGTAGGTTATACTTTGTGTATAATGTATTAAGGGGAGATAATCAATCCAAATGACTTCATAGGGGGGTGAACAATAAAGATTTGTTTTATACTGTCAGGTTTGAGGTAATGGTAGGTTATACTTTGTGTATAATGTATTAAGGGGAGATAATCAATCCAAATGACTTCATAGGTGGTGAACAATTAAAATAAAATTATACTGTCATGTTTAAGGTAACGGTAGGTTATACTTTGTGTATAATGTATTAAGGGGAGATAATGAATCAAATGACATGATAGGTAGTCAACAAAAAAATTGTTTTATACTGTCAGGTTTGAGGTAACGGTAGGTTATACTTTGTGCATAATGTATTAAGGGGAGATAATCAATCCAAATGACTTCATAGGGGGTGAACACAAAAACTGTTTAATACTGTCAGGTTTGAGGTAACGGTAGGTTATACTTTGTGTATAATGTATTAAGGGGAGATAATCAATCCAAATGACTTCATAGGGGGGTGAACTATAAAGATTTGTTTTATACTGTCAGGTTTGAGGTAATGGTAGGTTATACTTTGTGTATAATGTATTAAGGGGAGATAATCAATCCAAATGACTTCATAGGTGTTGAACAATAAAAATAAAATTATACTGTCATGTTTAAGGTAACGGTAGGTTATACTTTGTGTATAATGTATTAAGGGGAGATAATCAATTAAAATGACTTCATAGGGGGTGAACAATAAAGATTTGTTTTATACTGTCAGGTTTGAGGTAATGGTAGGTTATACTTTGTGTATAATGTATTAAGGGGAGATAATCAATCCAAATGACTTCATAGGGGTGAACACAAAAATTGTTTAATACTGTCAAGTTTGAGGTAATGGTAGGTTATACTTTGTGTATAATGTATTAAGGGGAGATAATCAATCCAAATGACTTCATAGGGGGGTGAACTATAAAGATTTGTTTTATACTGTCAGGTTTGAGGTAATGGTAGGTTATACTTTGTGTATAATGTATTAAGGGGAGATAATCAATCCAAATGACTTCATAGGTGTTGAACAATAAAAATAAAATTATACTGTCATGTTTAAGGTAACGGTAGGTTATACTTTGTGTATAATGTATTAAGGGGAGATAATCAATTAAAATGACTTCATAGGGGGTGAACAATAAAGATTTGTTTTATACTGTCAGGTTTGAGGTAATGGTAGGTTATACTTTGTGTATAATGTATTAAGGGGAGATAATCAATCCAAATGACTTCATAGGGGTGAACACAAAAATTGTTTAATACTGTCAAGTTTGAGGTAATGGTAGGTTATACTTTGTGTATAATGTATTAAGGGGAGATAATCAATCCAAATAGGTGGTGAACAATAAAAATAAAATTGTACTGTCATGTTTAAGGTAAAGTTAGGTTATACTTTGTGTATAATGTATTCAGGGGAGATAATGAATCAAATGACATTACAGGTAGTCAACTAAAAAATTGTTTTATACTGTCAGGTTTGAGGTAACAGTAGGTTATACTTTGTGTATAATGTATTAAGGGGAGATAATCAATTCAAATTACTTTATAGGGGGGTGAACAATAAAGATTTCTTTTAAACTGTCAGGTTTGAGGTAATGGTAGGTTATACTTTGTGTATAATGTATTCAGGGGAGATAATGAATCAAATGACTTCATAGGTAGTCAACAAAAAAATTGTTTTATACTGTCAGGTTTGAGGTAACGGTAGGTTATACTTTGTGTATAATCTATTAAGGGGAGATAATGAATCAAATGACATTATAGGTAGTCAACAAAAAAATTGTTTTATACTGTCAGGTTTGAGGTAACGGTAGGTTATACTTTGTGCATTATGTATTAAGGGGAGATAATCAATCCAAATGACTTCATAGGGGGTGAACACAAAAATTGTTTAATACTGTCAGGTTTGAGGTAACGGTAGGTTATACTTTGTGTATAATGTATTAAGGGGAGATAATCAATCCAAATGACTTCATAGGGGGGTGAACTATAAAGATTTGTTTTATACTGTCAGGTTTGAGGTAATGGTAGGTTATACTTTGTGTATAATGTATTAAGGGGAGATAATCAATCCAAATGACTTCATAAGTGGCGAACAATTAAAATAAAATTATACTGTCATGTTTAAGGTAACGGTAGGTTATACTTTGTGTATAATGTATTAAGGGGAGATAATGAATCAAATGACATGATAGGTAGTCAACAAAAAAATTGTTTTATACTGTCAGGTTTGAGGTAACGGTAGGTTATACTTTGTGCATAATGTATTAAGGGGAGATAATCAATCCAAATGACTTCATAGGGGGTGAACACAAAAATTGTTTTATACTGTCAGGTTTGAGGTAACGGTAGGTTATACTTTGTGTATAATGTATTAAGGGGAGATAATCAATCCAAATGACTTCATAGGGGGGTGAACAATAAAAATTTGTTTTATACTGTCAGGTTTGAGGTAATGGTAGGTTATACTTTGTGTATAATGTATTAAGGGGAGATAATCAATCCAAATGACTTCATAGGGGGGTGAACAATAAAGATTTGTTTTATACTGTCAGGTTTGAGGTAATGGTAGGTTATACTTTGTGTATAATGTATTAAGGGGAGATAATCAATCCAAATGACTTCATAGGTGGTGAACAATTAAAATAAAATTATACTGTCATGTTTAAGGTAACGGTAGGTTATACTTTGTGTATAATGTATTAAGGGGAGATAATGAATCAAATGACATGATAGGTAGTCAACAAAAAAATTGTTTTATACTGTCAGGTTTGAGGTAACGGTAGGTTATACTTTGTGCATAATGTATTAAGGGGAGATAATCAATCCAAATGACTTCATAGGGGGTGAACACAAAAATTGTTTAATACTGTCGGGTTTGAGGTAACGGTAGGTTATACTTTGTGTATAATGTATTAAGGGGAGATAATCAATCCAAATGACTTCATAAGTGGCGAACAATTAAAATAAAATTATACTGTCATGTTTAAGGTAACGGTAGGTTATACTTTGTGTATAATGTATTAAGGGGAGATAATGAATCAAATGACATGATAGGTAGTCAACAAAAAAATTGTTTTATACTGTCAGGTTTGAGGTAACGGTAGGTTATACTTTGTGTATAATGTATTAAGGGGAGATAATCAATCCAAATGACTTCATAGGGGGGTGAACAATAAAAATTTGTTTTATACTGTCAGGTTTGAGGTAATGGTAGGTTATACTTTGTGTATAATGTATTAAGGGGAGATAATCAATCCAAATGACTTCATAGGGGGGTGAACAATAAAGATTTGTTTTATACTGTCAGGTTTGAGGTAATGGTAGGTTATACTTTGTGTATAATGTATTAAGGGGAGATAATCAATCCAAATGACTTCATAGGTGGTGAACAATTAAAATAAAATTATACTGTCATGTTTAAGGTAACGGTAGGTTATACTTTGTGTATAATGTATTAAGGGGAGATAATGAATCAAATGACATGATAGGTAGTCAACAAAAAAATTGTTTTATACTGTCAGGTTTGAGGTAACGGTAGGTTATACTTTGTGCATAATGTATTAAGGGGAGATAATCAATCCAAATGACTTCATAGGGGGTGAACACAAAAATTGTTTAATACTGTCAGGTTTGAGGTAACGGTAGGTTATACTTTGTGTATAATGTATTAAGGGGAGATAATCAATCCAAATGACTTCATAGGGGGGTGAACTATAAAGATTTGTTTTATACTGTCAGGTTTGAGGTAATGGTAGGTTATACTTTGTGTATAATGTATTAAGGGGAGATAATCAATCCAAATGACTTCATAGGTGTTGAACAATAAAAATAAAATTATACTGTCATGTTTAAGGTAACGGTAGGTTATACTTTGTGTATAATGTATTAAGGGGAGATAATCAATTAAAATGACTTCATAGGGGGTGAACAATAAAGATTTGTTTTATACTGTCAGGTTTGAGGTAATGGTAGGTTATACTTTGTGTATAATGTATTAAGGGGAGATAATCAATCCAAATGACTTCATAGGGGTGAACACAAAAATTGTTTAATACTGTCAAGTTTGAGGTAATGGTAGGTTATACTTTGTGTATAATGTATTAAGGGGAGATAATCAATCCAAATAGGTGGTGAACAATAAAAATAAAATTGTACTGTCATGTTTAAGGTAAAGTTAGGTTATACTTTGTGTATAATGTATTCAGGGGAGATAATGAATCAAATGACATTACAGGTAGTCAACTAAAAAATTGTTTTATACTGTCAGGTTTGAGGTAACAGTAGGTTATACTTTGTGTATAATGTATTAAGGGGAGATAATCAATTCAAATTACTTTATAGGGGGGTGAACAATAAAGATTTCTTTTAAACTGTCAGGTTTGAGGTAATGGTAGGTTATACTTTGTGTATAATGTATTCAGGGGAGATAATGAATCAAATGACTTCATAGGTAGTCAACAAAAAAATTGTTTTATACTGTCAGGTTTGAGGTAACGGTAGGTTATACTTTGTGCATAATGTATTAAGGGGAGATAATCAATCCAAATGACTTCATAGGGGGTGAACACAAAAATTGTTTAATACTGTCAGGTTTGAGGTAACGGTAGGTTATACTTTGTGTATAATGTATTAAGGGGAGATAATCAATCCAAATGACTTCATAGGGGGGTGAACTATAAAGATTTGTTTTATACTGTCAGGTTTGAGGTAATGGTAGGTTATACTTTGTGTATAATGTATTAAGGGGAGATAATCAATCCAAATGACTTCATAAGTGGCGAACAATTAAAATAAAATTTTACTGTCATGTTTAAGGTAACGGTAGGTTATACTTTGTGTATAATGTATTAAGGGGAGATAATGAATCAAATGACATGATAGGTAGTCAACAAAAAAATTGTTTTATACTGTCAGCTTTGAGGTAACGGTAGGTTATACTTTGTGCATAATGTTTTAAGGGGAGATAATCAATCCAAATGACTTCATAGGGGGTGAACACAAAAATTGTTTTATACTGTCAGGTTTGAGGTAACGGTAGGTTATACTTTGTGTATAATGTATTAAGGGGAGATAATCAATCCAAATGACTTCATAGGGGGGTGAACAATAAAAATTTGTTTTATACTGTCAGGTTTGAGGTAATGGTAGGTTATACTTTGTGTATAATGTATTAAGGGGAGATAATCAATCCAAATGACTTCATAGGGGGTGAACAATAAAGATTTGTTTTATACTGTCAGGTTTGAGGTAATGGTAGGTTATACTTTGTGTATAATGTATTAAGGGGAGATAATCAATCCAAATGACTTCATAGGTGGTGAACAATTAAAATAAAATTATACTGTCATGTTTAAGGTAACGGTAGGTTATACTTTGTGTATAATGTATTAAGGGGAGATAATGAATCAAATGACATGATAGGTAGTCAACAAAAAAATTGTTTTATACTGTCAGGTTTGAGGTAACGGTAGGTTATACTTTGTGCATAATGTATTAAGGGGAGATAATCAATCCAAATGACTTCATAGGGGGTGAACACAAAAATTGTTTAATACTGTCAGGTTTGAGGTAACGGTAGGTTATACTTTGTGTATAATGTATTAAGGGGAGATAATCAATCCAAATGACTTCATAGGGGGGTGAACTATAAAGATTTGTTTTATACTGTCAGGTTTGAGGTAATGGTAGGTTATACTTTGTGTATAATGTATTAAGGGGAGATAATCAATCCAAATGACTTCATAGGTGTTGAACAATAAAAATAAAATTATACTGTCATGTTTAAGGTAACGGTAGGTTATACTTTGTGTATAATCTATTAAGGGGAGATAATGAATCAAATGACATTATAGGTAGTCAACAAAAAAATTGTTTTATACTGTCAGGTTTGAGGTAATGGTAGGGTTATACTTTGTGTATAATGTATTTAGGGGAGATAATCAATCCAAATGACTTCATAGGGGGTGTACACAAAAATTGTTTTATACTGTCAGGTTTGAGGTAACGGTAGGTTATACTTTGTGTATAATGTATTAAGGGGAGACAACCAATCCAAATGACTTCATAGGGGGGTGAACAATAAAGATTTGTTTTATACTGTCAGGTTTGAGGTAATGGTAGGTTATACTTTGTGTATAATGTATTAAGGGGAGATAATCCAAATGACTTCATAGGTGGTGAACAATAAAAATTAAATTATACTGTCATGTTTAAGGTCACGGTAGGTTATACTTTGTGTATAATGTATTAAGGGGAGATAATGAATCAAATGACATAGGAAGTCAACAAAAAAATTGTTTTATACTGTCAGGTTTGAGGTAACGGTAGGTTATTCTTTGTGTATAATGTATTAAGGGGAGATAATCAATCCAAATGACTTCATAGGGGGTGAACAATAAAAATTTGTTTTATACTGTCAGGTTTGAGGTAATGGTAGGTTATACTTTGTGTATAATGTATTAAGGGGAGATAATCAATCCAAATGACTTCATAGGGGGGTGAACAATAAAGATTTGTTTTATACTGTCAGGTTTGAGGTAATGGTAGGTTATACTTTGTGTATAATGTATTAAGGGGAGATAATCAATCCAAATGACTTCATAGGTGGTGAACAATTAAAATAAAATTATACTGTCATGTTTAAGGTAACGGTAGGTTATACTTTGTGTATAATGTATTAAGGGGAGATAATGAATCAAATGACATGATAGGTAGTCAACAAAAAAATTGTTTTATACTGTCAGGTTTGAGGTAACGGTAGGTTATACTTTGTGCATAATGTATTAAGGGGAGATAATCAATCCAAATGACTTCATAGGGGGTGAACACAAAAACTGTTTAATACTGTCAGGTTTGAGGTAACGGTAGGTTATACTTTGTGTATAATGTATTAAGGGGAGATAATCAATCCAAATGACTTCATAGGGGGGTGAACTATAAAGATTTGTTTTATACTGTCAGGTTTGAGGTAATGGTAGGTTATACTTTGTGTATAATGTATTAAGGGGAGATAATCAATCCAAATGACTTCATAGGTGTTGAACAATAAAAATAAAATTATACTGTCATGTTTAAGGTAACGGTAGGTTATACTTTGTGTATAATGTATTAAGGGGAGATAATCAATTAAAATGACTTCATAGGGGGTGAACAATAAAGATTTGTTTTATACTGTCAGGTTTGAGGTAATGGTAGGTTATACTTTGTGTATAATGTATTAAGGGGAGATAATCAATCCAAATGACTTCATAGGGGTGAACACAAAAATTGTTTAATACTGTCAAGTTTGAGGTAATGGTAGGTTATACTTTGTGTATAATGTATTAAGGGGAGATAATCAATCCAAATGACTTCATAGGGGGGTGAACTATAAAGATTTGTTTTATACTGTCAGGTTTGAGGTAATGGTAGGTTATACTTTGTGTATAATGTATTAAGGGGAGATAATCAATCCAAATGACTTCATAGGTGTTGAACAATAAAAATAAAATTATACTGTCATGTTTAAGGTAACGGTAGGTTATACTTTGTGTATAATGTATTAAGGGGAGATAATCAATTAAAATGACTTCATAGGGGGTGAACAATAAAGATTTGTTTTATACTGTCAGGTTTGAGGTAATGGTAGGTTATACTTTGTGTATAATGTATTAAGGGGAGATAATCAATCCAAATGACTTCATAGGGGTGAACACAAAAATTGTTTAATACTGTCAAGTTTGAGGTAATGGTAGGTTATACTTTGTGTATAATGTATTAAGGGGAGATAATCAATCCAAATAGGTGGTGAACAATAAAAATAAAATTGTACTGTCATGTTTAAGGTAAAGTTAGGTTATACTTTGTGTATAATGTATTCAGGGGAGATAATGAATCAAATGACATTACAGGTAGTCAACTAAAAAATTGTTTTATACTGTCAGGTTTGAGGTAACAGTAGGTTATACTTTGTGTATAATGTATTAAGGGGAGATAATCAATTCAAATTACTTTATAGGGGGGTGAACAATAAAGATTTCTTTTAAACTGTCAGGTTTGAGGTAATGGTAGGTTATACTTTGTGTATAATGTATTCAGGGGAGATAATGAATCAAATGACTTCATAGGTAGTCAACAAAAAAATTGTTTTATACTGTCAGGTTTGAGGTAACGGTAGGTTATACTTTGTGTATAATCTATTAAGGGGAGATAATGAATCAAATGACATTATAGGTAGTCAACAAAAAAATTGTTTTATACTGTCAGGTTTGAGGTAACGGTAGGTTATACTTTGTGCATTATGTATTAAGGGGAGATAATCAATCCAAATGACTTCATAGGGGGTGAACACAAAAATTGTTTAATACTGTCAGGTTTGAGGTAACGGTAGGTTATACTTTGTGTATAATGTATTAAGGGGAGATAATCAATCCAAATGACTTCATAGGGGGGTGAACTATAAAGATTTGTTTTATACTGTCAGGTTTGAGGTAATGGTAGGTTATACTTTGTGTATAATGTATTAAGGGGAGATAATCAATCCAAATGACTTCATAAGTGGCGAACAATTAAAATAAAATTATACTGTCATGTTTAAGGTAACGGTAGGTTATACTTTGTGTATAATGTATTAAGGGGAGATAATGAATCAAATGACATGATAGGTAGTCAACAAAAAAATTGTTTTATACTGTCAGGTTTGAGGTAACGGTAGGTTATACTTTGTGCATAATGTATTAAGGGGAGATAATCAATCCAAATGACTTCATAGGGGGTGAACACAAAAATTGTTTTATACTGTCAGGTTTGAGGTAACGGTAGGTTATACTTTGTGTATAATGTATTAAGGGGAGATAATCAATCCAAATGACTTCATAGGGGGGTGAACAATAAAAATTTGTTTTATACTGTCAGGTTTGAGGTAATGGTAGGTTATACTTTGTGTATAATGTATTAAGGGGAGATAATCAATCCAAATGACTTCATAGGGGGGTGAACAATAAAGATTTGTTTTATACTGTCAGGTTTGAGGTAATGGTAGGTTATACTTTGTGTATAATGTATTAAGGGGAGATAATCAATCCAAATGACTTCATAGGTGGTGAACAATTAAAATAAAATTATACTGTCATGTTTAAGGTAACGGTAGGTTATACTTTGTGTATAATGTATTAAGGGGAGATAATGAATCAAATGACATGATAGGTAGTCAACAAAAAAATTGTTTTATACTGTCAGGTTTGAGGTAACGGTAGGTTATACTTTGTGCATAATGTATTAAGGGGAGATAATCAATCCAAATGACTTCATAGGGGGTGAACACAAAAATTGTTTAATACTGTCGGGTTTGAGGTAACGGTAGGTTATACTTTGTGTATAATGTATTAAGGGGAGATAATCAATCCAAATGACTTCATAAGTGGCGAACAATTAAAATAAAATTATACTGTCATGTTTAAGGTAACGGTAGGTTATACTTTGTGTATAATGTATTAAGGGGAGATAATGAATCAAATGACATGATAGGTAGTCAACAAAAAAATTGTTTTATACTGTCAGGTTTGAGGTAACGGTAGGTTATACTTTGTGTATAATGTATTAAGGGGAGATAATCAATCCAAATGACTTCATAGGGGGGTGAACAATAAAAATTTGTTTTATACTGTCAGGTTTGAGGTAATGGTAGGTTATACTTTGTGTATAATGTATTAAGGGGAGATAATCAATCCAAATGACTTCATAGGGGGGTGAACAATAAAGATTTGTTTTATACTGTCAGGTTTGAGGTAATGGTAGGTTATACTTTGTGTATAATGTATTAAGGGGAGATAATCAATCCAAATGACTTCATAGGTGGTGAACAATTAAAATAAAATTATACTGTCATGTTTAAGGTAACGGTAGGTTATACTTTGTGTATAATGTATTAAGGGGAGATAATGAATCAAATGACATGATAGGTAGTCAACAAAAAAATTGTTTTATACTGTCAGGTTTGAGGTAACGGTAGGTTATACTTTGTGCATAATGTATTAAGGGGAGATAATCAATCCAAATGACTTCATAGGGGGTGAACACAAAAATTGTTTAATACTGTCAGGTTTGAGGTAACGGTAGGTTATACTTTGTGTATAATGTATTAAGGGGAGATAATCAATCCAAATGACTTCATAGGGGGGTGAACTATAAAGATTTGTTTTATACTGTCAGGTTTGAGGTAATGGTAGGTTATACTTTGTGTATAATGTATTAAGGGGAGATAATCAATCCAAATGACTTCATAGGTGTTGAACAATAAAAATAAAATTATACTGTCATGTTTAAGGTAACGGTAGGTTATACTTTGTGTATAATGTATTAAGGGGAGATAATCAATTAAAATGACTTCATAGGGGGTGAACAATAAAGATTTGTTTTATACTGTCAGGTTTGAGGTAATGGTAGGTTATACTTTGTGTATAATGTATTAAGGGGAGATAATCAATCCAAATGACTTCATAGGTGGTGAAAATAAAAATTAAATTATACTGTCATGTTTAAGGTAAAGTTAGGTTATACTTTGTGTATAATGTATTAAGGGGAGATATTGAATCAAATGACATTATAGGTAGTCAACTAAAAAATTGTTTTATACTGTCAGGTTTAAGGTAACGGTAGGTTATACTTTGTGTATAATGTATTAAGGGGAAATAAAATGAATCAAATGACATTATAGGTAGTCAACAAAAAAATTGTTTTATACTGTCAGGTTTGTGGTAACGGTAGGTTATACTTTGTGCATTATGTATTAAGGGGAGATAATCAATCCAAATGACTTCATAGGTGGTGAACACAAAAATTGTTTTTTACTGTCAGGTTTGAGGTAATGGTAGGTTATACTTTGTGTATAATGTATTAAGGGGAGATAATCAATCCAAATGACTTCATAGGGGGGTGAACTATAAAAATTTGTTTTATACTGTCAGGTTTGAGGTAATGGTAGGTTATTCTTTGTGTATAATGTATTAAGGGGAGATAATCAATCCAAATAGGTGGTGAACAATAAAAATAAAATTATACTGTCATGTTTAAGGTAACGGTAGGTTATACTTTGTGTATAATCTATTAAGGGGAGATAATGAATCAAATGACATTATAGGTAGTCAACAAAAAAATTGTTTTATACTGTCAGGTTTGAGGTAATGGTAGGGTTATACTTTGTGTATAATGTATTAAGGGGAGATAATCAATCCAAATGACTTCATAGGGGGTGTACACAAATATTGTTTTATACTGTCAGGTTTGAGGTAACGGTAGGTTATACTTTGTGTATAATGTATTAAGGGGAGACAACCAATCCAAATGACTTCATAGGGGGGTGAACAATAAAGATTTGTTTTATACTGTCAGGTTTGAGGTAATGGTAGGTTATACTTTGTGTATAATGTATTAAGGGGAGATAATCCAAATGACTTCATAGGTGGTGAACAATAAAAATTAAATTATACTGTCATGTTTAAGGTCACGGTAGGTTATACTTTGTGTATAATGTATTAAGGGGAGATAATGAATCAAATGACATTATAGGTAGTCAACAAAAAAATTGTTTTATACTGTCAGGTTTGAGGTAACGGTAGGTTATTCTTTGTGTATAATGTATTAAGGGGAGATAATCAATCCAAATGACTTCATAGGGGGTGAACAATAAAAATTTGTTTTATACTGTCAGGTTTGAGGTAATGGTAGGTTATACTTTGTGTATAATGTATTAAGGGGAGATAATCAATCCAAATGACTTCATAGGGGGGTGAACAATAAAGATTTGTTTTATACTGTCAGGTTTGAGGTAATGGTAGGTTATACTTTGTGTATAATGTATTAAGGGGAGATAATCAATCCAAATGACTTCATAGGTGGTGAACAATTAAAATAAAATTATACTGTCATGTTTAAGGTAACGGTAGGTTATACTTTGTGTATAATGTATTAAGGGGAGATAATGAATCAAATGACATGATAGGTAGTCAACAAAAAAATTGTTTTATACTGTCAGGTTTGAGGTAACGGTAGGTTATACTTTGTGCATAATGTATTAAGGGGAGATAATCAATCCAAATGACTTCATAGGGGGTGAACACAAAAATTGTTTAATACTGTCAGGTTTGAGGTAACGGTAGGTTATACTTTGTGTATAATGTATTAAGGGGAGATAATCAATCCAAATGACTTCATAGGGGGGTGAACTATAAAGATTTGTTTTATACTGTCAGGTTTGAGGTAATGGTAGGTTATACTTTGTGTATAATGTATTAAGGGGAGATAATCAATCCAAATGACTTCATAGGTGTTGAACAATAAAAATAAAATTATACTGTCATGTTTAAGGTAACGGTAGGTTATACTTTGTGTATAATGTATTAAGGGGAGATAATCAATTAAAATGACTTCATAGGGGGTGAACAATAAAGATTTGTTTTATACTGTCAGGTTTGAGGTAATGGTAGGTTATACTTTGTGTATAATGTATTAAGGGGAGATAATCAATCCAAATGACTTCATAGGGGTGAACACAAAAATTGTTTAATACTGTCAAGTTTGAGGTAATGGTAGGTTATACTTTGTGTATAATGTATTAAGGGGAGATAATCAATCCAAATAGGTGGTGAACAATAAAAATAAAATTGTACTGTCATGTTTAAGGTAAAGTTAGGTTATACTTTGTGTATAATGTATTCAGGGGAGATAATGAATCAAATGACATTACAGGTAGTCAACTAAAAAATTGTTTTATACTGTCAGGTTTGAGGTAACAGTAGGTTATACTTTGTGTATAATGTATTAAGGGGAGATAATCAATTCAAATTACTTTATAGGGGGGTGAACAATAAAGATTTCTTTTAAACTGTCAGGTTTGAGGTAATGGTAGGTTATACTTTGTGTATAATGTATTCAGGGGAGATAATGAATCAAATGACTTCATAGGTAGTCAACAAAAAAATTGTTTTATACTGTCAGGTTTGAGGTAACGGTAGGTTATACTTTGTGCATAATGTATTAAGGGGAGATAATCAATCCAAATGACTTCATAGGGGGTGAACACAAAAATTGTTTAATACTGTCAGGTTTGAGGTAACGGTAGGTTATACTTTGTGTATAATGTATTAAGGGGAGATAATCAATCCAAATGACTTCATAGGGGGGTGAACTATAAAGATTTGTTTTATACTGTCAGGTTTGAGGTAATGGTAGGTTATACTTTGTGTATAATGTATTAAGGGGAGATAATCAATCCAAATGACTTCATAAGTGGCGAACAATTAAAATAAAATTTTACTGTCATGTTTAAGGTAACGGTAGGTTATACTTTGTGTATAATGTATTAAGGGGAGATAATGAATCAAATGACATGATAGGTAGTCAACAAAAAAATTGTTTTATACTGTCAGCTTTGAGGTAACGGTAGGTTATACTTTGTGCATAATGTTTTAAGGGGAGATAATCAATCCAAATGACTTCATAGGGGGTGAACACAAAAATTGTTTTATACTGTCAGGTTTGAGGTAACGGTAGGTTATACTTTGTGTATAATGTATTAAGGGGAGATAATCAATCCAAATGACTTCATAGGGGGGTGAACAATAAAAATTTGTTTTATACTGTCAGGTTTGAGGTAATGGTAGGTTATACTTTGTGTATAATGTATTAAGGGGAGATAATCAATCCAAATGACTTCATAGGGGGTGAACAATAAAGATTTGTTTTATACTGTCAGGTTTGAGGTAATGGTAGGTTATACTTTGTGTATAATGTATTAAGGGGAGATAATCAATCCAAATGACTTCATAGGTGGTGAACAATTAAAATAAAATTATACTGTCATGTTTAAGGTAACGGTAGGTTATACTTTGTGTATAATGTATTAAGGGGAGATAATGAATCAAATGACATGATAGGTAGTCAACAAAAAAATTGTTTTATACTGTCAGGTTTGAGGTAACGGTAGGTTATACTTTGTGCATAATGTATTAAGGGGAGATAATCAATCCAAATGACTTCATAGGGGGTGAACACAAAAATTGTTTAATACTGTCAGGTTTGAGGTAACGGTAGGTTATACTTTGTGTATAATGTATTAAGGGGAGATAATCAATCCAAATGACTTCATAGGGGGGTGAACTATAAAGATTTGTTTTATACTGTCAGGTTTGAGGTAATGGTAGGTTATACTTTGTGTATAATGTATTAAGGGGAGATAATCAATCCAAATGACTTCATAGGTGTTGAACAATAAAAATAAAATTATACTGTCATGTTTAAGGTAACGGTAGGTTATACTTTGTGTATAATCTATTAAGGGGAGATAATGAATCAAATGACATTATAGGTAGTCAACAAAAAAATTGTTTTATACTGTCAGGTTTGAGGTAATGGTAGGGTTATACTTTGTGTATAATGTATTTAGGGGAGATAATCAATCCAAATGACTTCATAGGGGGTGTACACAAAAATTGTTTTATACTGTCAGGTTTGAGGTAACGGTAGGTTATACTTTGTGTATAATGTATTAAGGGGAGACAACCAATCCAAATGACTTCATAGGGGGGTGAACAATAAAGATTTGTTTTATACTGTCAGGTTTGAGGTAATGGTAGGTTATACTTTGTGTATAATGTATTAAGGGGAGATAATCCAAATGACTTCATAGGTGGTGAACAATAAAAATTAAATTATACTGTCATGTTTAAGGTCACGGTAGGTTATACTTTGTGTATAATGTATTAAGGGGAGATAATGAATCAAATGACATAGGAAGTCAACAAAAAAATTGTTTTATACTGTCAGGTTTGAGGTAACGGTAGGTTATTCTTTGTGTATAATGTATTAAGGGGAGATAATCAATCCAAATGACTTCATAGGGGGTGAACAATAAAAATTTGTTTTATACTGTCAGGTTTGAGGTAATGGTAGGTTATACTTTGTGTATAATGTATTAAGGGGAGATAATCAATCCAAATGACTTCATAGGGGGGTGAACAATAAAGATTTGTTTTATACTGTCAGGTTTGAGGTAATGGTAGGTTATACTTTGTGTATAATGTATTAAGGGGAGATAATCAATCCAAATGACTTCATAGGTGGTGAACAATTAAAATAAAATTATACTGTCATGTTTAAGGTAACGGTAGGTTATACTTTGTGTATAATGTATTAAGGGGAGATAATGAATCAAATGACATGATAGGTAGTCAACAAAAAAATTGTTTTATACTGTCAGGTTTGAGGTAACGGTAGGTTATACTTTGTGCATAATGTATTAAGGGGAGATAATCAATCCAAATGACTTCATAGGGGGTGAACACAAAAACTGTTTAATACTGTCAGGTTTGAGGTAACGGTAGGTTATACTTTGTGTATAATGTATTAAGGGGAGATAATCAATCCAAATGACTTCATAGGAGGGTGAACTATAAAGATTTGTTTTATACTGTCAGGTTTGAGGTAATGGTAGGTTATACTTTGTGTATAATGTATTAAGGGGAGATAATCAATCCAAATGACTTCATAGGTGTTGAACAATAAAAATAAAATTATACTGTCATGTTTAAGGTAACGGTAGGTTATACTTTGTGTATAATGTATTAAGGGGAGATAATCAATTAAAATGACTTCATAGGGGGTGAACAATAAAGATTTGTTTTATACTGTCAGGTTTGAGGTAATGGTAGGTTATACTTTGTGTATAATGTATTAAGGGGAGATAATCAATCCAAATGACTTCATAGGGGTGAACACAAAAATTGTTTAATACTGTCAAGTTTGAGGTAATGGTAGGTTATACTTTGTGTATAATGTATTAAGGGGAGATAATCAATCCAAATAGGTGGTGAACAATAAAAATAAAATTGTACTGTCATGTTTAAGGTAAAGTTAGGTTATACTTTGTGTATAATGTATTCAGGGGAGATAATGAATCAAATGACATTACAGGTAGTCAACTAAAAAATTGTTTTATACTGTCAGGTTTGAGGTAACAGTAGGTTATACTTTGTGTATAATGTATTAAGGGGAGATAATCAATTCAAATTACTTTATAGGGGGGTGAACAATAAAGATTTCTTTTAAACTGTCAGGTTTGAGGTAATGGTAGGTTATACTTTGTGTATAATGTATTCAGGGGAGATAATGAATCAAATGACTTCATAGGTAGTCAACAAAAAAATTGTTTTATACTGTCAGGTTTGAGGTAACGGTAGGTTATACTTTGTGCATAATGTATTAAGGGGAGATAATCAATCCAAATGACTTCATAGGGGGTGAACACAAAAATTGTTTAATACTGTCAGGTTTGAGGTAACGGTAGGTTATACTTTGTGTATAATGTATTAAGGGGAGATAATCAATCCAAATGACTTCATAGGGGGGTGAACTATAAAGATTTGTTTTATACTGTCAGGTTTGAGGTAATGGTAGGTTATACTTTGTGTATAATGTATTAAGGGGAGATAATCAATCCAAATGACTTCATAAGTGGCGAACAATTAAAATAAAATTTTACTGTCATGTTTAAGGTAACGGTAGGTTATACTTTGTGTATAATGTATTAAGGGGAGATAATGAATCAAATGACATGATAGGTAGTCAACAAAAAAATTGTTTTATACTGTCAGCTTTGAGGTAACGGTAGGTTATACTTTGTGCATAATGTTTTAAGGGGAGATAATCAATCCAAATGACTTCATAGGGGGTGAACACAAAAATTGTTTTATACTGTCAGGTTTGAGGTAACGGTAGGTTATACTTTGTGTATAATGTATTAAGGGGAGATAATCAATCCAAATGACTTCATAGGGGGGTGAACAATAAAAATTTGTTTTATACTGTCAGGTTTGAGGTAATGGTAGGTTATACTTTGTGTATAATGTATTAAGGGGAGATAATCAATCCAAATGACTTCATAGGGGGTGAACAATAAAGATTTGTTTTATACTGTCAGGTTTGAGGTAATGGTAGGTTATACTTTGTGTATAATGTATTAAGGGGAGATAATCAATCCAAATGACTTCATAGGTGGTGAACAATTAAAATAAAATTATACTGTCATGTTTAAGGTAACGGTAGGTTATACTTTGTGTATAATGTATTAAGGGGAGATAATGAATCAAATGACATGATAGGTAGTCAACAAAAAAATTGTTTTATACTGTCAGGTTTGAGGTAACGGTAGGTTATACTTTGTGCATAATGTATTAAGGGGAGATAATCAATCCAAATGACTTCATAGGGGGTGAACACAAAAATTGTTTAATACTGTCAGGTTTGAGGTAACGGTAGGTTATACTTTGTGTATAATGTATTAAGGGGAGATAATCAATCCAAATGACTTCATAGGGGGGTGAACTATAAAGATTTGTTTTATACTGTCAGGTTTGAGGTAATGGTAGGTTATACTTTGTGTATAATGTATTAAGGGGAGATAATCAATCCAAATGACTTCATAGGTGTTGAACAATAAAAATAAAATTATACTGTCATGTTTAAGGTAACGGTAGGTTATACTTTGTGTATAATCTATTAAGGGGAGATAATGAATCAAATGACATTATAGGTAGTCAACAAAAAAATTGTTTTATACTGTCAGGTTTGAGGTAATGGTAGGGTTATACTTTGTGTATAATGTATTTAGGGGAGATAATCAATCCAAATGACTTCATAGGGGGTGTACACAAAAATTGTTTTATACTGTCAGGTTTGAGGTAACGGTAGGTTATACTTTGTGTATAATGTATTAAGGGGAGACAACCAATCCAAATGACTTCATAGGGGGGTGAACAATAAAGATTTGTTTTATACTGTCAGGTTTGAGGTAATGGTAGGTTATACTTTGTGTATAATGTATTAAGGGGAGATAATCCAAATGACTTCATAGGTGGTGAACAATAAAAATTAAATTATACTGTCATGTTTAAGGTCACGGTAGGTTATACTTTGTGTATAATGTATTAAGGGGAGATAATGAATCAAATGACATAGGAAGTCAACAAAAAAATTGTTTTATACTGTCAGGTTTGAGGTAACGGTAGGTTATTCTTTGTGTATAATGTATTAAGGGGAGATAATCAATCCAAATGACTTCATAGGGGGTGAACAATAAAAATTTGTTTTATACTGTCAGGTTTGAGGTAATGGTAGGTTATACTTTGTGTATAATGTATTAAGGGGAGATAATCAATCCAAATGACTTCATAGGGGGGTGAACAATAAAGATTTGTTTTATACTGTCAGGTTTGAGGTAATGGTAGGTTATACTTTGTGTATAATGTATTAAGGGGAGATAATCAATCCAAATGACTTCATAGGTGGTGAACAATTAAAATAAAATTATACTGTCATGTTTAAGGTAACGGTAGGTTATACTTTGTGTATAATGTATTAAGGGGAGATAATGAATCAAATGACATGATAGGTAGTCAACAAAAAAATTGTTTTATACTGTCAGGTTTGAGGTAACGGTAGGTTATACTTTGTGCATAATGTATTAAGGGGAGATAATCAATCCAAATGACTTCATAGGGGGTGAACACAAAAACTGTTTAATACTGTCAGGTTTGAGGTAACGGTAGGTTATACTTTGTGTATAATGTATTAAGGGGAGATAATCAATCCAAATGACTTCATAGGGGGGTGAACTATAAAGATTTGTTTTATACTGTCAGGTTTGAGGTAATGGTAGGTTATACTTTGTGTATAATGTATTAAGGGGAGATAATCAATCCAAATGACTTCATAGGTGTTGAACAATAAAAATAAAATTATACTGTCATGTTTAAGGTAACGGTAGGTTATACTTTGTGTATAATGTATTAAGGGGAGATAATCAATTAAAATGACTTCATAGGGGGTGAACAATAAAGATTTGTTTTATACTGTCAGGTTTGAGGTAATGGTAGGTTATACTTTGTGTATAATGTATTAAGGGGAGATAATCAATCCAAATGACTTCATAGGGGTGAACACAAAAATTGTTTAATACTGTCAAGTTTGAGGTAATGGTAGGTTATACTTTGTGTATAATGTATTAAGGGGAGATAATCAATCCAAATGACTTCATAGGGGGGTGAACTATAAAGATTTGTTTTATACTGTCAGGTTTGAGGTAATGGTAGGTTATACTTTGTGTATAATGTATTAAGGGGAGATAATCAATCCAAATGACTTCATAGGTGTTGAACAATAAAAATAAAATTATACTGTCATGTTTAAGGTAACGGTAGGTTATACTTTGTGTATAATGTATTAAGGGGAGATAATCAATTAAAATGACTTCATAGGGGGTGAACAATAAAGATTTGTTTTATACTGTCAGGTTTGAGGTAATGGTAGGTTATACTTTGTGTATAATGTATTAAGGGGAGATAATCAATCCAAATGACTTCATAGGGGTGAACACAAAAATTGTTTAATACTGTCAAGTTTGAGGTAATGGTAGGTTATACTTTGTGTATAATGTATTAAGGGGAGATAATCAATCCAAATAGGTGGTGAACAATAAAAATAAAATTGTACTGTCATGTTTAAGGTAAAGTTAGGTTATACTTTGTGTATAATGTATTCAGGGGAGATAATGAATCAAATGACATTACAGGTAGTCAACTAAAAAATTGTTTTATACTGTCAGGTTTGAGGTAACAGTAGGTTATACTTTGTGTATAATGTATTAAGGGGAGATAATCAATTCAAATTACTTTATAGGGGGGTGAACAATAAAGATTTCTTTTAAACTGTCAGGTTTGAGGTAATGGTAGGTTATACTTTGTGTATAATGTATTCAGGGGAGATAATGAATCAAATGACTTCATAGGTAGTCAACAAAAAAATTGTTTTATACTGTCAGGTTTGAGGTAACGGTAGGTTATACTTTGTGTATAATCTATTAAGGGGAGATAATGAATCAAATGACATTATAGGTAGTCAACAAAAAAATTGTTTTATACTGTCAGGTTTGAGGTAACGGTAGGTTATACTTTGTGCATTATGTATTAAGGGGAGATAATCAATCCAAATGACTTCATAGGGGGTGAACACAAAAATTGTTTAATACTGTCAGGTTTGAGGTAACGGTAGGTTATACTTTGTGTATAATGTATTAAGGGGAGATAATCAATCCAAATGACTTCATAGGGGGGTGAACTATAAAGATTTGTTTTATACTGTCAGGTTTGAGGTAATGGTAGGTTATACTTTGTGTATAATGTATTAAGGGGAGATAATCAATCCAAATGACTTCATAAGTGGCGAACAATTAAAATAAAATTATACTGTCATGTTTAAGGTAACGGTAGGTTATACTTTGTGTATAATGTATTAAGGGGAGATAATGAATCAAATGACATGATAGGTAGTCAACAAAAAAATTGTTTTATACTGTCAGGTTTGAGGTAACGGTAGGTTATACTTTGTGCATAATGTATTAAGGGGAGATAATCAATCCAAATGACTTCATAGGGGGTGAACACAAAAATTGTTTTATACTGTCAGGTTTGAGGTAACGGTAGGTTATACTTTGTGTATAATGTATTAAGGGGAGATAATCAATCCAAATGACTTCATAGGGGGGTGAACAATAAAAATTTGTTTTATACTGTCAGGTTTGAGGTAATGGTAGGTTATACTTTGTGTATAATGTATTAAGGGGAGATAATCAATCCAAATGACTTCATAGGGGGGTGAACAATAAAGATTTGTTTTATACTGTCAGGTTTGAGGTAATGGTAGGTTATACTTTGTGTATAATGTATTAAGGGGAGATAATCAATCCAAATGACTTCATAGGTGGTGAACAATTAAAATAAAATTATACTGTCATGTTTAAGGTAACGGTAGGTTATACTTTGTGTATAATGTATTAAGGGGAGATAATGAATCAAATGACATGATAGGTAGTCAACAAAAAAATTGTTTTATACTGTCAGGTTTGAGGTAACGGTAGGTTATACTTTGTGCATAATGTATTAAGGGGAGATAATCAATCCAAATGACTTCATAGGGGGTGAACACAAAAATTGTTTAATACTGTCGGGTTTGAGGTAACGGTAGGTTATACTTTGTGTATAATGTATTAAGGGGAGATAATCAATCCAAATGACTTCATAAGTGGCGAACAATTAAAATAAAATTATACTGTCATGTTTAAGGTAACGGTAGGTTATACTTTGTGTATAATGTATTAAGGGGAGATAATGAATCAAATGACATGATAGGTAGTCAACAAAAAAATTGTTTTATACTGTCAGGTTTGAGGTAACGGTAGGTTATACTTTGTGTATAATGTATTAAGGGGAGATAATCAATCCAAATGACTTCATAGGGGGGTGAACAATAAAAATTTGTTTTATACTGTCAGGTTTGAGGTAATGGTAGGTTATACTTTGTGTATAATGTATTAAGGGGAGATAATCAATCCAAATGACTTCATAGGGGGGTGAACAATAAAGATTTGTTTTATACTGTCAGGTTTGAGGTAATGGTAGGTTATACTTTGTGTATAATGTATTAAGGGGAGATAATCAATCCAAATGACTTCATAGGTGGTGAACAATTAAAATAAAATTATACTGTCATGTTTAAGGTAACGGTAGGTTATACTTTGTGTATAATGTATTAAGGGGAGATAATGAATCAAATGACATGATAGGTAGTCAACAAAAAAATTGTTTTTTACTGTCAGGTTTGAGGTAACGGTAGGTTATACTTTGTGCATAATGTATTAAGGGGAGATAATCAATCCAAATGACTTCATAGGGGGTGAACACAAAAATTGTTTAATACTGTCGGGTTTGAGGTAACGGTAGGTTATACTTTGTGTATAATGTATTAAGGGGAGATAATCAATCCAAATGACTTCATAGGGGGGTGAATTATAAAGATTTGTTTTATACTGTCAGGTTTGAGGTAATGGTAGGTTATACTTTGTGTATAATGTATTAAGGGGAGATAATCAATCCAAATGACTTCATAGGTGTTGAACAATAAAAATAAAATTATACTGTCATGTTTAAGGTAACGGTAGGTTATACTTTGTGTATAATGTATTAAGGGGAGATAATCAATTAAAATGACTTCATAGGGGGTGAACAATAAAGATTTGTTTTATACTGTCAGGTTTGAGGTAATGGTAGGTTATACTTTGTGTATAATGTATTAAGGGGAGATAATCAATCCAAATGACTTCATAGGGGTGAACACAAAAATTGTTTAATACTGTCAAGTTTGAGGTAATGGTAGGTTATACTTTGTGTATAATGTATTAAGGGGAGATAATCAATCCAAATAGGTGGTGAACAATAAAAATAAAATTGTACTGTCATGTTTAAGGTAAAGTTAGGTTATACTTTGTGTATAATGTATTCAGGGGAGATAATGAATCAAATGACATTACAGGTAGTCAACTAAAAAATTGTTTTATACTGTCAGGTTTGAGGTAATGGTAGTTTATACTTTGTGTATAATGTATTAAGGGGAGATAATCAATTCAAATTACTTTATAGGGGGGTGAACAATAAAGATTTCTTTTAAACTGTCAGGTTTGAGGTAATGGTAGGTTATACTTTGTGTATAATGTATTCAGGGGAGATAATGAATCAAATGACTTCATAGGTAGTCAACAAAAAAATTGTTTTATACTGTCAGGTTTGAGGTAACGGTAGGTTATACTTTGTGTATAATCTATTAAGGGGAGATAATGAATCAAATGACATTATAGGTAGTCAACAAAAAAATTGTTTTATACTGTCAGGTTTGAGGTAACGGTAGGTTATACTTTGTGCATAATGTATTAAGGGGAGATAATCAATCCAAATGACTTCATAGGGGGTGAACACAAAAATTGTTTAATACTGTCAGGTTTGAGGTAACGGTAGGTTATACTTTGTGTATAATGTATTAAGGGGAGATAATCAATCCAAATGACTTCATAGGGGGGTGAACTATAAAGATTTGTTTTATACTGTCAGGTTTGAGGTAATGGTAGGTTATACTTTGTGTATAATGTATTAAGGGGAGATAATCAATCCAAATGACTTCATAAGTGGCGAACAATTAAAATAAAATTATACTGTCATGTTTAAGGTAACGGTAGGTTATACTTTGTGTATCATGTATTAAGGGGAGATAATGAATCAAATGACATGATAGGTAGTCAACAAAAAAATTGTTTTATACTGTCAGGTTTGAGGTAACGGTAGGTTATACTTTGTGCATAATGTATTAAGGGGAGATAATCAATCCAAATGACTTCATAGGGGGTGAACACAAAAATTGTTTTATACTGTCAGGTTTGAGGTAACGGTAGGTTATACTTTGTGTATAATGTATTAAGGGGAGATAATCAATCCAAATGACTTCATAGGGGGGTGAACAATAAAAATTTGTTTTATACTGTCAGGTTTGAGGTAATGGTAGGTTATACTTTGTGTATAATGTATTAAGGGGAGATAATCAATCCAAATGACTTCATAGGGGGGTGAACAATAAAGATTTGTTTTATACTGTCAGGTTTGAGGTAATGGTAGGTTATACTTTGTGTATAATGTATTAAGGGGAGATAATCAATCCAAATGACTTCATAGGTGGTGAACAATTAAAATAAAATTATACTGTCATGTTTAAGGTAACGGTAGGTTATACTTTGTGTATAATGTATTAAGGGGAGATAATCAATTAAAATGACTTCATAGGGGGTGAACAATAAAGATTTGTTTTATACTGTCAGGTTTGAGGTAATGGTAGGTTATACTTTGTGTATAATGTATTAAGGGGAGATAATCAATCCAAATGACTTCATAGGTGGTGAACAATAAAAATTAAATTATACTGTCATGTTTAAGGTAAAGTTAGGTTATACTTTGTGTATAATGTATTAAGGGGAGATATTGAATCAAATGACATTATAGGTAGTCAACTAAAAAATTGTTTTATACTGTCAGGTTTAAGGTAACGGTAGGTTATACTTTGTGTATAATGTATTAAGGGGAAATAAAATGAATCAAATGACATTATAGGTAGTCAACAAAAAAATGTTTTATACTGTCAGGTTTGAGGTAACGGTAGGTTATACTTTGTGCATTATGTATTAAGGGGAGATAATCAATCCAAATGACTTCATAGGTGGTGAACACAAAAATTGTTTTTTACTGTCAGGTTTGAGGTAATGGTAGGTTATACTTTGTGTATAATGTATTAAGGGGAGATAATCAATCCAAATGACTTCATAGGGGGGTGAACTATAAAAATTTGTTTTATACTGTCAGGTTTGAGGTAATGGTAGGTTATTCTTTGTGTATAATGTATTAAGGGGAGATAATCAATCCAAATAGGTGGTGAACAATAAAAATAAAATTATACTGTCATGTTTAAGGTAATGGTAGGTTATACTTTGTGTATAATCTATTAAGGGGAGATAATGAATCAAATGACATTATAGGTAGTCAACAAAAAAATTGTTTTATACTGTCAGGTTTGAGGTAATGGTAGGGTTATACTTTGTGTATAATGTATTTAGGGGAGATAATCAATCCAAATGACTTCATAGGGGGTGTACACAAAAATTGTTTTATACTGTCAGGTTTGAGGTAACGGTAGGTTATACTTTGTGTATAATGTATTAAGGGGAGACAACCAATCCAAATGACTTCATAGGGGGGTGAACAATAAAGATTTGTTTTATACTGTCAGGTTTGAGGTAATGGTAGGTTATACTTTGTGTATAATGTATTAAGGGGAGATAATCCAAATGACTTCATAGGTGGTGAACAATAAAAATTAAATTATACTGTCATGTTTAAGGTCACGGTAGGTTATACTTTGTGTATAATGTATTAAGGGGAGATAATGAATCAAATGACATTATAGGTAGTCAACAAAAAAATTGTTTTATACTGTCAGGTTTGAGGTAACGGTAGGTTATTCTTTGTGTATAATGTATTAAGGGGAGATAATCAATCCAAATGACTTCATAGGGGGGTGAACAATAAAAATTTGTTTTATACTGTCAGGTTTGAGGTAATGGTAGGTTATACTTTGTGTATAATGTATTAAGGGGAGATAATCAATCCAAATGACTTCATAGAGGGGTGAACAATAAAGATTTGTTTTATACTGTCAGGTTTGAGGTAATGGTAGGTTATACTTTGTGTATAATGTATTAAGGGGAGATAATCAATCCAAATGACTTCATAGGTGGTGAACAATTAAAATAAAATTATACTGTCATGTTTAAGGTAACGGTAGGTTATACTTTGTGTATAATGTATTAAGGGGAGATAATGAATCAAATGACATGATAGGTAGTCAACAAAAAAATTGTTTTATACTGTCAGGTTTGAGGTAACGGTAGGTTATACTTTGTGCATAATGTATTAAGGGGAGATAATCAATCCAAATGACTTCATAGGGGGTGAACACAAAAATTGTTTAATACTGTCAGGTTTGAGGTAACGGTAGGTTATACTTTGTGTATAATGTATTAAGGGGAGATAATCAATCCAAATGACTTCATAGGGGGGTGAACTATAAAGATTTGTTTTATACTGTCAGGTTTGAGGTAATGGTAGGTTATACTTTGTGTATAATGTATTAAGGGGAGATAATCAATCCAAATGACTTCATAGGTGTTGAACAATAAAAATAAAATTATACTGTCATGTTTAAGGTAACGGTAGGTTATACTTTGTGTATAATGTATTAAGGGGAGATAATCAATTAAAATGACTTCATAGGGGGTGAACAATAAAGATTTGTTTTATACTGTCAGGTTTGAGGTAATGGTAGGTTATACTTTGTGTATAATGTATTAAGGGGAGATAATCAATCCAAATGACTTCATAGGTGGTGAACAATAAAAATTAAATTATACTGTCATGTTTAAGGTAAAGTTAGGTTATACTTTGTGTATAATGTATTAAGGGGAGATATTGAATCAAATGACATTATAGGTAGTCAACTAAAAAATTGTTTTATACTGTCAGGTTTAAGGTAACGGTAGGTTATACTTTGTGTATAATGTATTAAGGGGAAATAAAATGAATCAAATGACATTATAGGTAGTCAACAAAAAAATTGATTTATACTGTCAGGTTTGAGGTAACGGTAGGTTATACTTTGTGCATAATGTATTAAGGGGAGATAATCAATCCAAATGACTTCATAGGTGGTGAACACAAAAATTGTTTTTTACTATCAGGTTTGAGGTAATGGTAGGTTATACTTTGTGTATAATGTATTAAGGGGAGATAATCAATCCAAATGACTTCATAGGGGGGTGAACTATAAAAAATTGTTTTATACTGTCAGGTTTGAGGTAACGGTAAGTTATTCTTTGTGTATAATGTATTAAGGGGAGATAATCAATCCAAATGACTTCATAGGGGGTGAACACAAAAATTGTTTTATACTGTCAGGTTTAAGGTAACGGAAGGTTATACTTTGTGTATAATGTATTAAGGGGAGATAATCAATCCAAATGACTTCATAGGGGGTGAACAATAAAGATTTGTTTTAAACTGTCAGGTTTGAGGTAATGATAGGTTATTCTTTGTGTATAATGTATTAAGGGGAGATAATCAATCCAAATGACTTCATGGGTGGTGAACAATAAAAATAAAATTATACTGTCTTGTTTAAGTTCACGATAGGTTATACTTTGTGTATAATGTATTAAGTGGAGAAAATCAATCCAAATGACATTATAGGTAGTCAACAAAAAAATTGTTTTATACTGTCAGGTTTGAGGTAACAGTAGGTTATACTTTGTGTATAATGTATTTAGGGGAGATAATCAATCCAAATGACTTCATAGGGGGTGAACACAAAAATTGTTTTATACTGTCAGGTTTGAGGTAATGGTAGGTTATACTTTGTGTATAATGTATTAAGGGGAGATAATGCAAATGACTTCATAGGGGGGTGAACAATAAAGATTTGTTTTAAACTGTCAGGTTTGAGGTAATGGTAGGTTATACTTTGTGTATAATGTATTAAGGGGAGATAATCAATCCAAATGACTTCATAGGGGGTGAACACAAAAATTGTTTTATACTGTCAGGTTTAAGGTAGCGGAAGGTTATACTTTGTGTATAATGTATTAAGGGGAGATAATCAATCCAAATGACTTCATAAGGGGGTGAACAATAAAGATTTGTTTTAAACTGTCAGGTTTGAGGTAACGGTAGGTTATTCTTTGTGTATAATGTATTATGGGGAGATAATTAATCCAAATGACTTCATAGGGGTGAACACAAAAATTGTTTTATACTGTCAGGTTTGAGGTAACGGTAGGTTATACTTTGTGTATAATGTATTAAGGGGAGATAATCCAAATGACTTCATAAGGGGGTGAACAATAAAGATTTGTTTTAAACTGTCAGGTTTAAGGTAACGATAGGTTATACTTTGTGTATAATGTATTAAGGGGAGATAATGAATCAAATGACATTATAGGTAATCAACTAAAAAATTGTTTTATACTGTCAGGTTTGAGGTAACGGTAGGTTATACTTTGTGTATAATGTATTTAGGGGAGATCATCAATCCAAATGACTTCATAGGGGGTGAACACAAAAATTGTTTTATACTGTCAGGTTTGAGGTAACGGTAGGTTATACTTTGTGTATAATGTATTAAGGGGAGATAATCCAAATGACTTCATAAGGGGGTGAACAATAAAGATTTGTTTTATACTGTCAGGTTTGAGGTAATTGTAGTTTATATACTTTGTGTATAATGTATTAAGGTGAGATAATCAATCCAAATAGGTGGTGAACAATAAAAATAAAATTATACTGTCATGTTTAAGGTAAAGTTAGGTTATACTTTGTGTATAATGTATTAAGGGGAGATAATGAATCAAATGACATTATTGGTAGTCAACTAAAAAATAGTTTTATACTGTCAGGTTTGAGGTAACAGTAGGTTATACTTTGTGTATTATGTATTAAGGGGAGATAATCAATTCAAATGACTTTATAGGGGGGGTGAACAATAAAGATTTCTTTTAAACTGTCAGGTTTGAGGTAACAGTAGGTTATACTTTGTGTATAATGTATTAAGGGGAGATAATCAATTCAAATGACTTTATAGGGGGGTGAACAATAAAGATTTCTTTTAAACTGTCAGGTTTGAGGTAATGGTAGGTTATACTTTGTGTATAATGTATTAAGGGGAGATGATCAATCCAAATGACTTCATAGGTGGTGAACAATAAAAATAAAATTATACTGTCATGTTTAAGGTAACGGTAGCTTATACTTTGTGTATAATCTATTAAGGGGAGATAATCAATCCAAATGACATTATAGGTAGTCAACAAAAAAAATGTTTTATACTGTCAGGTTTGAGGTAACAGTAGGTTATACTTTGTGTATAATGTATTTAGGGGAGATAATCAATCCAAATGACTTCATAGGGGGTGAACACAAAAATTGTTTTATACTGTCAGGTTTGAGGTAATGGTAGGTTATACTTTGTGTATAATGTATTAAGGGGAGATAATGCAAATGACTTCATAGGGGGGTGAACAATAAAGATTTGTTTTAAACTGTCAGGTTTGAGGTAATGGTAGGTTATACTTTGTGTATAATGTATTAAGGGGAGATAATCAATCCAAATGACTTCATAGGGGGTGAACACAAAAATTGTTTTATACTGTCAGGTTTAAGGTAACGGAAGGTTATACTTTGTGTATAATGTATTAAGGGGAGATAATCAATCCAAATGACTTCATAAGGGGGTGAACAATAAAGATTTGTTTTAAACTGTCAGGTTTGAGGTAACGGTAGGTTATTCTTTGTGTATAATGTATTAAGGGGAGATAATTAATCCAAATGACTTCATAGGGGTGAACACAAAAATTGTTTTATACTGTCAGGTTTGAGGTAACGGTAGGTTATACTTTGTGTATAATGTATTAAGGGGAGATAATCCAAATGACTTCATAAGGGGGTGAACAATAAAGATTTGTTTTAAACTGTCAGGTTTAAGGTAACGATAGGTTATACTTTGTGTATAATGTATTAAGGGGAGATAATGAATCAAATGACATTATAGGTAATCAACTAAAAAATTGTTTTATACTGTCAGGTTTGAGGTAACGGTAGGTTATACTTTGTGTATAATGTATTTAGGGGAGATCATCAATCCAAATGACTTCATAGGGGGTGAACACAAAAATTGTTTTATACTGTCAGGTTTGAGGTAACGGTAGGTTATACTTTGTGTATAATGTATTAAGGGGAGATAATCCAAATGACTTCATAAGGGGGTGAACAATAAAGATTTGTTTTATACTGTCAGGTTTGAGGTAATTGTAGTTTATATACTTTGTGTATAATGTATTAAGGGGAGATAATCAATCCAAATAGGTGGTGAACAATAAAAATAAAATTATACTGTCATGTTTAAGGTAAAGTTAGGTTATACTTTGTGTATAATGTATTAAGGGGAGATAATGAATCAAATGACATTATTGGTAGTCAACTAAAAAATAGTTTTATACTGTCAGGTTTGAGGTAACAGTAGGTTATACTTTGTGTATTATGTATTAAGGGGAGATAATCAATTCAAATGACTTTATAGGGGGGGTGAACAATAAAGATTTCTTTTAAACTGTCAGGTTTGAGGTAACAGTAGGTTATACTTTGTGTATAATGTATTAAGGGGAGATAATCAATTCAAATGACTTTATAGGGGGGTGAACAATAAAGATTTCTTTTAAACTGTCAGGTTTGAGGTAATGGTAGGTTATACTTTGTGTATAATGTATTAAGGGGAGATGATCAATCCAAATGACTTCATAGGTGGTGAACAATAAAAATAAAATTATACTGTCATGTTTAAGGTAACGGTAGCTTATACTTTGTGTATAATCTATTAAGGGGAGATAATCAATCCAAATGACATTATAGGTAGTCAACAAAAAAAATGTTTTATACTGTCAGGTTTGAGGTAACAGTAGGTTATACTTTGTGTATAATGTATTTAGGGGAGATAATCAATCCAAATGACTTCATAGGGGGTGAACACAAAAATTGTTTTATACTGTCAGGTTTGAGGTAATGGTAGGTTATACTTTGTGTATAATGTATTAAGGGGAGATAATGCAAATGACTTCATAGGGGGGTGAACAATAAAGATTTGTTTTAAACTGTCAGGTTTGAGGTAATGGTAGGTTATACTTTGTGTATAATGTATTAAGGGGAGATAATCAATCCAAATGACTTCATAGGGGGTGAACACAAAAATTGTTTTATACTGTCAGGTTTAAGGTAACGGAAGGTTATACTTTGTGTATAATGTATTAAGGGGAGATAATGCAAATGACTTCATAGGGGGGTGAACAATAAAGATTTGTTTTAAACTGTCAGGTTTGAGGTAATGGTAGGTTATACTTTGTGTATAATGTATTAAGGGGAGATAATCAATCCAAATGACTTCATAGGGGGTGAACACAAAAATTGTTTTATACTGTCAGGTTTAAGGTAACGGAAGGTTATACTTTGTGTATAATGTATTAAGGGGAGATAATCAATCCAAATGACTTCATAAGGGGGTGAACAATAAAGATTTGTTTTAAACTGTCAGGTTTGAGGTAACGGTAGGTTATTCTTTGTGTATAATGTATTAAGGGGAGATAATTAATCCAAATGACTTCATAGGGGTGAACACAAAAATTGTTTTATACTGTCAGGTTTGAGGTAACGGTAGGTTATACTTTGTGTATAATGTATTAAGGGGAGATAATCCAAATGACTTCATAAGGGGGTGAACAATAAAGATTTGTTTTAAACTGTCAGGTTTAAGGTAACGATAGGTTATACTTTGTGTATAATGTATTAAGGGGAGATAATGAATCAAATGACATTATAGGTAATCAACTAAAAAATTGTTTTATACTGTCAGGTTTGAGGTAACGGTAGGTTATACTTTGTGTATAATGTATTTAGGGGAGATCATCAATCCAAATGACTTCATAGGGGGTGAACACAAAAATTGTTTTATACTGTCAGGTTTGAGGTAACGGTAGGTTATACTTTGTGTATAATGTATTAAGGGGAGATAATCCAAATGACTTCATAAGGGGGTGAACAATAAAGATTTGTTTTATACTGTCAGGTTTGAGGTAATTGTAGTTTATATACTTTGTGTATAATGTATTAAGGGGAGATAATCAATCCAAATAGGTGGTGAACAATAAAAATAAAATTATACTGTCATGTTTAAGGTAAAGTTAGGTTATACTTTGTGTATAATGTATTAAGGGGAGATAATGAATCAAATGACATTATTGGTAGTCAACTAAAAAATAGTTTTATACTGTCAGGTTTGAGGTAACAGTAGGTTATACTTTGTGTATTATGTATTAAGGGGAGATAATCAATTCAAATGACTTTATAGGGGGGGTGAACAATAAAGATTTCTTTTAAACTGTCAGGTTTGAGGTAACAGTAGGTTATACTTTGTGTATAATGTATTAAGGGGAGATAATCAATTCAAATGACTTTATAGGGGGGTGAACAATAAAGATTTCTTTTAAACTGTCAGGTTTGAGGTAATGGTAGGTTATACTTTGTGTATAATGTATTAAGGGGAGATGATCAATCCAAATGACTTCATAGGTGGTGAACAATAAAAATAAAATTATACTGTCATGTTTAAGGTAACGGTAGCTTATACTTTGTGTATAATCTATTAAGGGGAGATAATCAATCCAAATGACATTATAGGTAGTCAACAAAAAAAATGTTTTATACTGTCAGGTTTGAGGTAACAGTAGGTTATACTTTGTGTATAATGTATTTAGGGGAGATAATCAATCCAAATGACTTCATAGGGGGTGAACACAAAAATTGTTTTATACTGTCAGGTTTGAGGTAATGGTAGGTTATACTTTGTGTATAATGTATTAAGGGGAGATAATGCAAATGACTTCATAGGGGGGTGAACAATAAAGATTTGTTTTAAACTGTCAGGTTTGAGGTAATGGTAGGTTATACTTTGTGTATAATGTATTAAGGGGAGATAATCAATCCAAATGACTTCATAGGGGGTGAACACAAAAATTGTTTTATACTGTCAGGTTTAAGGTAACGGAAGGTTATACTTTGTGTATAATGTATTAAGGGGAGATAATCAATCCAAATAGGTGGTGAACAATAAAAATAAAATTATACTGTCATGTTTAAGGTAAAGTTAGGTTATACTTTGTGTATAATGTATTAAGGGGAGATAATCCAAATGACTTCATAAGGGGGTGAACAATAAAGATTTGTTTTATACTGTCAGGTTTGAGGTAATTGTAGTTTATATACTTTGTGTATAATGTATTAAGGGGAGATAATCAATCCAAATAGGTGGTGAACAATAAAAATAAAATTATACTGTCATGTTTAAGGTAAAGTTAGGTTATACTTTGTGTATAATGTATTAAGGGGAGATAATGAATCAAATGACATTATTGGTAGTCAACTAAAAAATAGTTTTATACTGTCAGGTTTGAGGTAACAGTAGGTTATACTTTGTGTATTATGTATTAAGGGGAGATAATCAATTCAAATGACTTTATAGGGGGGGTGAACAATAAAGATTTCTTTTAAACTGTCAGGTTTGAGGTAACAGTAGGTTATACTTTGTGTATAATGTATTAAGGGGAGATAATCAATTCAAATGACTTTATAGGGGGGTGAACAATAAAGATTTCTTTTAAACTGTCAGGTTTGAGGTAATGGTAGGTTATACTTTGTGTATAATGTATTAAGGGGAGATGATCAATCCAAATGACTTCATAGGTGGTGAACAATAAAAATAAAATTATACTGTCATGTTTAAGGTAACGGTAGCTTATACTTTGTGTATAATGTATTAAGGGGAGATAATCAATCCAAATGACTTCATAGGGGGTGAACACAAAAATTGTTTTATACTGTCAGGTTTAAGGTAACGGAAGGTTATACTTTGTGTATAATGTATTAAGGGGAGATAATCAATCCAAATAGGTGGTGAACAATAAAAATAAAATTATACTGTCATGTTTAAGGTAAAGTTAGGTTATACTTTGTGTATAATGTATTAAGGGGAGATAATGAATCAAATGACATTATTGGTAGTCAACTAAAAAATAGTTTTATACTGTCAGGTTTGAGGTAACAGTAGGTTATACTTTGTGTATTATGTATTAAGGGGAGATAATCAATTCAAATGACTTGATAGGGGGGGTGAACAATAAAGATTTCTTTTAAACTGTCAGGTTTGAGGTAACAGTAGGTTATACTTTGTGTATAATGTATTAAGGGGAGATAATCAATTCAAATGACTTTATAGGGGGGTGAACAATAAAGATTTCTTTTAAACTGTCAGGTTTGAGGTAATGGTAGGTTATACTTTGTGTATAATGTATTAAGGGGAGATGATCAATCCAAATGACTTCATAGGTGGTGAACAATAAAAATAAAATTATACTGTCATGTTTAAGGTAACGGTAGCTTATACTTTGTGTATAATCTATTAAGGGGAGATAATCAATCCAAATGACTTCATAGGGGGGTGAACAATAAAGATTTGTTTTATACTGTCAGGTTTGAGGTAATGGTAGGTTATACTTTGTGTATAATGTATTAAGGGGAGATAATCAATCCAAATGACTTCATAGGGGGTGAACACAAAAATTGTTTTATACTGTCAGGTTTAAGGTAACGGAAGGTTATACTTTGTGTATAATGTATTAAGGGGAGATAATCAATCCAAATGACTTCATAAGGGGGTGAACAATAAAGATTTGTTTTAAACTGTCAGGTTTGAGGTAACGGTAGGTTATTCTTTGTGTATAATGTATTAAGGGGAGATAATTAATCCAAATGACTTCATAGGGGTGAACACAAAAATTGTTTTATACTGTCAGGTTTGAGGTAACGGTAGGTTATACTTTGTGTATAATGTATTAAGGGGAGATAATCCAAATGACTTCATAAGGGGGTGAACAATAAAGATTTGTTTTAAACTGTCAGGTTTAAGGTAACGATAGGTTATACTTTGTGTATAATGTATTAAGGGGAGATAATGAATCAAATGACATTATAGGTAATCAACTAAAAAATTGTTTTATACTGTCAGGTTTGAGGTAACGGTAGGTTATACTTTGTGTATAATGTATTTAGGGGAGATCATCAATCCAAATGACTTCATAGGGGGTGAACACAAAAATTGTTTTATACTGTCAGGTTTGAGGTAACGGTAGGTTATACTTTGTGTATAATGTATTAAGGGGAGATAATCCAAATGACTTCATAAGGGGGTGAACAATAAAGATTTGTTTTATACTGTCAGGTTTGAGGTAATTGTAGTTTATATACTTTGTGTATAATGTATTAAGGGGAGATAATCAATCCAAATAGGTGGTGAACAATAAAAATAAAATTATACTGTCATGTTTAAGGTAAAGTTAGGTTATACTTTGTGTATAATGTATTAAGGGGAGATAATGAATCAAATGACATTATTGGTAGTCAACTAAAAAATAGTTTTATACTGTCAGGTTTGAGGTAACAGTAGGTTATACTTTGTGTATTATGTATTAAGGGGAGATAATCAATTCAAATGACTTGATAGGGGGGGTGAACAATAAAGATTTCTTTTAAACTGTCAGGTTTGAGGTAACAGTAGGTTATACTTTGTGTATAATGTATTAAGGGGAGATGATCAATTCAAATGACTTTATAGGGGGGTGAACAATAAAGATTTCTTTTAAACTGTCAGGTTTGAGGTAATGGTAGGTTATACTTTGTGTATAATGTATTAAGGGGAGATGATCAATCCAAATGACTTCATAGGTGGTGAACAATAAAAATAAAATTATACTGTCATGTTTAAGGTAACGGTAGCTTATACTTTGTGTATAATCTATTAAGGGGAGATAATCAATCCAAATGACTTCATAGGGGGGTGAACAATAAAGATTTGTTTTATACTGTCAGGTTTGAGGTAATGGTAGGTTATACTTTGTGTATAATGTATTAAGGGGAGATAATCAATCCAAATGACTTCATAGGGGGTGAACACAAAAATTGTTTTATACTGTCAGGTTTAAGGTAACGGAAGGTTATACTTTGTGTATAATGTATTAAGGGGAGATAATCAATCCAAATGACTTCATAAGGGGGTGAACAATAAAGATTTGTTTTAAACTGTCAGGTTTGAGGTAACGGTAGGTTATTCTTTGTGTATAATGTATTAAGGGGAGATAATTAATCCAAATGACTTCATAGGGGTGAACACAAAAATTGTTTTATACTGTCAGGTTTGAGGTAACGGTAGGTTATACTTTGTGTATAATGTATTAAGGGGAGATAATCCAAATGACTTCATAAGGGGGTGAACAATAAAGATTTGTTTTAAACTGTCAGGTTTAAGGTAACGATAGGTTATACTTTGTGTATAATGTATTAAGGGGAGATAATGAATCAAATGACATTATAGGTAATCAACTAAAAAATTGTTTTATACTGTCAGGTTTGAGGTAACGGTAGGTTATACTTTGTGTATAATGTATTTAGGGGAGATCATCAATCCAAATGACTTCATAGGGGGTGAACACAAAAATTGTTTTATACTGTCAGGTTTGAGGTAACGGTAGGTTATACTTTGTGTATAATGTATTAAGGGGAGATAATCCAAATGACTTCATAAGGGGGTGAACAATAAAGATTTGTTTTATACTGTCAGGTTTGAGGTAATTGTAGTTTATATACTTTGTGTATAATGTATTAAGGGGAGATAATCAATCCAAATAGGTGGTGAACAATAAAAATAAAATTATACTGTCATGTTTAAGGTAAAGTTAGGTTATACTTTGTGTATAATGTATTAAGGGGAGATAATGAATCAAATGACATTATTGGTAGTCAACTAAAAAATAGTTTTATACTGTCAGGTTTGAGGTAACAGTAGGTTATACTTTGTGTATTATGTATTAAGGGGAGATAATCAATTCAAATGACTTGATAGGGGGGGTGAACAATAAAGATTTCTTTTAAACTGTCAGGTTTGAGGTAACAGTAGGTTATACTTTGTGTATAATGTATTAAGGGGAGATAATCAATCCAAATAGGTGGTGAACAATAAAAATAAAATTATACTGTCATGTTTAAGGTAAAGTTAGGTTATACTTTGTGTATAATGTATTAAGGGGAGATAATGAATCAAATGACATTATTGGTAGTCAACTAAAAAATAGTTTTATACTGTCAGGTTTGAGGTAACAGTAGGTTATACTTTGTGTATTATGTATTAAGGGGAGATAATCAATTCAAATGACTTTATAGGGGGGGTGAACAATAAAGATTTCTTTTAAACTGTCAGGTTTGAGGTAACAGTAGGTTATACTTTGTGTATAATGTATTAAGGGGAGATAATCAATTCAAATGACTTTATAGGGGGGTGAACAATAAAGATTTCTTTTAAACTGTCAGGTTTGAGGTAATGGTAGGTTATACTTTGTGTATAATGTATTAAGGGGAGATGATCAATCCAAATGACTTCATAGGTGGTGAACAATAAAAATAAAATTATACTGTCATGTTTAAGGTAACGGTAGCTTATACTTTGTGTATAATCTATTAAGGGGAGATAATCAATCCAAATGACATTATAGGTAGTCAACAAAAAAATTGTTTTATACTGTCAGGTTTGAGGTAACAGTAGGTTATACTTTGTGTATAATGTATTTAGGGGAGATAATCAATCCAAATGACTTCATAGGGGGTGAACACAAAAATTGTTTTATACTGTCAGGTTTGAGGTAATGGTAGGTTATACTTTGTGTATAATGTATTAAGGGGAGATAATGCAAATGACTTCATAGGGGGGTGAACAATAAAGATTTGTTTTAAACTGTCAGGTTTGAGGTAATGGTAGGTTATACTTTGTGTATAATGTATTAAGGGGAGATAATCAATCCAAATGACTTCATAGGGGGTGAACACAAAAATTGTTTTATACTGTCAGGTTTAAGGTAACGGAAGGTTATACTTTGTGTATAATGTATTAAGGGGAGATAATCAATCCAAATGACTTCATAAGGGGGTGAACAATAAAGATTTGTTTTAAACTGTCAGGTTTGAGGTAACGGTAGGTTATTCTTTGTGTATAATGTATTAAGGGGAGATAATTAATCCAAATGACTTCATAGGGGTGAACACAAAAATTGTTTTATACTGTCAGGTTTGAGGTAACGGTAGGTTATACTTTGTGTATAATGTATTAAGGGGAGATAATCCAAATGACTTCATAAGGGGGTGAACAATAAAGATTTGTTTTAAACTGTCAGGTTTAAGGTAACGATAGGTTATACTTTGTGTATAATGTATTAAGGGGAGATAATGAATCAAATGACATTATAGGTAATCAACTAAAAAATTGTTTTATACTGTCAGGTTTGAGGTAGCGGTAGGTTATACTTTGTGTATAATGTATTTAGGGGAGATAATCAATCCAAATGACTTCATAGGGGGTGAACACAAAAATTGTTTTATACTGTCAGGTTTGAGGTAACGGTAGGTTATACTTTGTGTATAATGTATTAAGGGGAGATAATCCAAATGACTTCATAAGGGGGTGAACAATGAAGATTTGTTTTATACTGTCAGGTTTGAGGTAATTGTAGTTTATATACTTTGTGTATAATGTATTAAGGGGAGATAATCAATCCAAATAGGTGGTGAACAATAAAAATAAAATTATACTGTCATGTTTAAGGTAAAGTTAGGTTATACTTTGTGTATAATGTATTAAGGGGAGATAATGAATCAAATGACATTATTGGTAGTCAACTAAAAAATAGTTTTATACTGTCAGGTTTGAGGTAACAGTAGGTTATACTTTGTGTATTATGTATTAAGGGGAGATAATCAATTCAAATGACTTGATAGGGGGGGTGAACAATAAAGATTTCTTTTAAACTGTCAGGTTTGAGGTAACAGTAGGTTATACTTTGTGTATAATGTATTAAGGGGAGATAATCAATTCAAATGACTTTATAGGGGGGTGAACAATAAAGATTTCTTTTAAACTGTCAGGTTTGAGGTAATGGTAGGTTATACTTTGTGTATAATATATTAAGGGGAGATGATCAATCCAAATGACTTCATAGGTGGTGAACAATAAAAATAAAATTATACTGTCATGTTTAAGGTAACGGTAGCTTATACTTTGTGTATAATCTATTAAGGGGAGATAATCAATCCAAATGACTTCATAGGGGGGTGAACAATAAAGATTTGTTTTATACTGTCAGGTTTGAGGTAATGGTAGGTTATACTTTGTGTATAATGTATTAAGGGGAGATAATCAATTCAAATGACTTCATAGGTGGTGAACAATAAAAATAAAATTATACTGTCTCCCGAGAAATATATACACACTTTATCAGTAATATATTGTCATGCTTCTGCATATTCACATTTTTTATGCCATCACCAAAATTATTTATCATTGGAAATTTCACTTACATAGGGTTTATTAATATAGAGTAATTTTGGTAAGTAGGGCTTATTAATTATAATGTTCTCGAGATGTGCTTTTCTAGACATTTTTGACGGTCAGTTTAATCCCATTTATCTCAATATTATCTCCGATGACAGAAATGTCAACCCGACCTATTCGTGTCAAAATCTATTTGATGAACTAATTTCTTCTAAAACTACACGTGCAGTAATTCTGTATTATTTGATAATCAATCACATTCACGTTACACGTTTGCATGATAATGGGTTCTGTATGAGTGAACTGTAGTGTTGCAAGATCAATGCAAAAGATTGGGACCGCTTCATGGACTGACATGCGTTAGCAACTCGAATATGATACAATAATCTTGGACTGTAGTCTTTTTGATTGGTACTATGTGTTAGAGAAAAATGACATAAATTTGGTGGAATCAATCGTTACTCGCTCCATGAAAAGCGTAGTGCGCTCCTTGAAAGTAAATAAACATTTAAAAGTAGTAAGGTTTACCAAACTCATAGGCTGTAAATAGATAAGATTGTTTAAAGATAATGTATAGTGACTGGAAACAGATGTAAATATAAAGTAACAAAATTTTACTGGATGATTCCAGGTTCTCCTGATAGAGGAGGGATCTACAGAAGGTAACAGGTAACAGTGAGCTTACACGTGACATTATTATTTGTAAACAAACCGGCTCCTCATGTAACACGTGTCTGAATTATGCATTTGAAGTGCAATCAATCTTTTAATCACTATTTTTTGTTATTTATGTGTCTGTTTTTAGCTTTGCATATCAGCTGATCAGTAGTCGAAGTAAATTAGACATAGTACTATTTAATCCTGTTCTGAGTTGTGATTTTTATATAGTACTAGAACACACCCGTGATATCGCGGGTCCGTGACTGAATTAAAGTATATAACTACGTGCAAGCCTTATCTTAGTATTAGTACTGTCATCTGATAAAGTCATGCCGATTATAAGATACACAATTTTCTTTGCTTTCAAATCTTTCTGTTTGAACCCGTCGAACTGGAACTTATCAATTATTGGTAATATTAAATATTTGGAAAACAAAAGATCCTGGAATGGAGTATTTTTTAATCAACAGCATTGTCCTATATTAGTTATAAATAAAGTTGAATTCTTTGATTCGTTGTTTTACGTCATGCCCGCTAACAAATTGAAACTTATTTTTAGTCCAGATTTTTAGTATTCGTATTGTTATGTATATTAGAATTAGTGATTATACTATTGGTTTCGGTATCGGACTCGACCCAGAACTTCCTAATTACTGGCGATATTAATTACGTGGAAAACAAAAGGGCCTGAATTGGTGTAATTTTTAATCTACACCTTTGTACTATATTAGTTGTATATAAAGTTGAATTCTTTGATTCGTCGTTTTTACGTGATGACGGCTGACAAATTGGACCTCGTAATTTTAGTATTATAGATTAGAAGGTAAGCATGGTAAGTCTAATTAAGTCCTGATCCAGAAATCCTGAAATTAAAAACATGAAATCCCGAAGTCACGAATTTAAAAAATATCAAATCCCGCCATCCCGAAATTCAAAATAGACATCCCGGATCCCAAAAGGGTCAATAGAACATGGGTTTTTAGGTCAGGTTTGTACGCATGAAATCTATAGTAAAAAAATGCCAGTGATAGAAAGATAAACAGATAAGCAACTGTCAGGGCCAAATAAGGGAGGGGAAGAAAGCCAGTATTAGTACTATTTCACAGAACGATAAACAGATGCATTCATAGACGATCATAGACAGACCCAGGGAGTGGGAAAAGTTTAGTTGATTATATATGAAATCATCGAAACATGACGGGAGTGGGCAACCCTCTGGTCAGTCAGAGCCCTCACCCCTTTATGGAAAGTTCTGGATCCGCCACTGAGATTTGCAGGTTTTGTAAAGATACCTTAAAATATCACCAACTCTGACTGAGCACACAGTTTGATTCATGTTAGCTCATTAGCTGGGTTCACTGGCTAAAAATTTTCATTACGGTTCACTGGCAAATATTTTATGATATTCATGTGTAGATAATCTGATAATCTACATGTGTGTGAGGAAAAGTTAATATCAAGCTGGCTTTTGTCTGTAAAAAATGTCATAGGCCAAGTTATGGAGGTGAAAAGCCAGTTACAGAACGATGAACAGATGATCAGGTTTTCTTCGTATAGATCCCTTAAAATTCCCCCCAATGAGGACACAATTTGATTTACATTAGCTCATTAGCTGCACTCACTCGCCATTAAGTTCATTGTGGCTCACTGGCTTATATTTAGAAAAGCTGATAACATGTACATACATGAGGGTGTTAATTCCCTTTACTGTCAGGTGTCAAACAGTCATTCTCGGCTACTGTTAGCTTCAAATTGGTTAAAATATAACTGTGATTAGTCAAAATATCCTTAAGGTGATTTGACAGATGTCTCAAATAATTATCATTACTGTTATTTTTGGAAAACAAATAGCGTGATTTTTCAAATTCAGCTGATTTTTTTTTCGTCTGAAAAAAAGTTTACATTTTATCTTCATGTCTAAAAATTACCGTTTAATCTTCATTTGGCTTTGGCAAGAATACTTCAATAAGGTACCACCATTACTACCCTCATACATGTACATGTATATGGTCAGATCATATGTTATCGTATGTCATTTGAATTTGTACTTTGCATGCCTTTTCAAATAAAATTGTAATGCTAGAATGCATTCTTAATAGAACAATAACCTATGAGAAGAGGACACATATGTCAACCAAAATTTTTGCAGCCACGTCAAAACCCTATCAAGCTTGCGCTCATGTTGTGTTAAAACTTTTTTAGGAAGCTGAAAAATACCAACAATAGAAAAATAAACAGATAATTGATATTGTAAAATATCAATGCGGTGAAAAGCCAATGATCTACATACATGTATTTACATGTACATAAATATGGCAACCATAAAATACAACTGATTTAATTTACACCACAACTGTTGGAATGGTTGGAAAAAACCTTTATGTCTATATAACTTAATTGTCTCATTCTAGTCCATTCAACTGACAGAATCAATGTAAATTTCATGAATTCTTTAATATCATGTATAATCATGAAAAATACCAACAATAGAAAAATAAACAGATAATTGATATTGTAAAATATCAATGCGTTGAAAAGCCAATGATCTACATACATGTATTTACATGTACATAAATATGGCAACCATAAAATACAACTGATTTAATTTACACCACAACTGTTGGAATGGTTGGAAAAAACCTTTATGTCTATATAACTTAATTGTCTCATTCTAGTCCATTCAACTGACAGAATCAATGCAAATTTCATGAATTCTTTAATATCATGTATAATCATGGACTATTGTATATAGCAATATCTGTTAGCCATTTAGGGGTCTTTTGCATTTAAAGTTCAGTTTAAGTGGGTTTATTTTGCGAAAAAGAACTCAATTTCCACATCATAGTTGCATTTTCTTTATATTTTGCGGTGTCAAAATGACCTTAATATAAAGGACAATATATAGACTCAAAAATGGTATATCACATTCTACACATGAGATTTTAGCAGGAAAGACTGCCATTGTAGTATTTAACAATTGCAACGTTTTAATTTGATCTCCTCCACTAATTGAAGTAGAATATTTAATGAAGGTTTGTCCACATTTTGGAATATGTTCATATGTATAGAAATAATGATGAGCCTGTTTCTAGATGCATGAGATAGACTT
The DNA here is from genome assembly GCF_963676685.1 of Mytilus edulis. Classification (NCBI taxonomy): domain Eukaryota; kingdom Metazoa; phylum Mollusca; class Bivalvia; order Mytilida; family Mytilidae; genus Mytilus; species Mytilus edulis. Next base: position 64,627,802 of record NC_092353.1, on the reverse strand, counting down.
CAATATTTATCATTTATTGAAAATAAGTGGAATCATTTTTCAGAAAAGTTTTATTCTATGGAAATGTATCCCCCCCCCCTTTTTATAAATTGAAAAGATTACATTTTCCCCCTTATTTCAAAACCTAAGCTTGAATGTAATTATGACATGATAAAGCATCAGAAACCAAAAGTTCTAATAAAAGACAACTAAACCCAGATTTATGTAAATTGAATAAAACAAAAACATTCAAGTATAATTAGAGTTTATATACTATTTTTTTTCATTTTACGGTTAATTAATGAATACACACACAGGCACTGGTCTCAGAATTTATTATTTAAAGGTATAAGACGAGTGCCTGTGAATACACATATCCGTTTTTGTGAGAAAATACAAAACTGGCAGAGGGTTTGAAACGGGACACAAATTAAAACTATAATTGCTCCTCAGTGAATAAACCAAATAAAACAGCTAGCAAATAACCCTAACCATAAACCAAATAAAACAGCTAAACAAAGAAAGAAACATACATAATGACATATTTAAGATGGACAAAAATCTGGGGTTGGTATTGCCTAAATATTCAATATTGTGTTGATGAAAAAACTCAATGCATTAAGGAGCTTGGTGGTGAAAACCCCAATTTTGTATTAACTTGAGGGGTGAATTGGAATTGATAATGCAATTAAAAAACTTTATCACCCAATTATATAAGAAAATGGTGGGTAAAAACCCCAATTTGTGAATTCTTATCTGGAGCTCTTGACAACCACCAAACATCAACCCACACCAAACTGAATGTAATTGAAAGACATCTAGAGGTCAATATACAGTCTCTAACAGAAGATAAAAAAGGGAAAAATATAGGGAATTTTGAAGAATTTATATTATTAAATGTACTTGCATTTAATTTTGAGATGTATTGTTTCAAATTTTTATGGTATACAAATGTCCTGTGTCCGTCCGTCTGTCTGTTCGGCGTAAACATGTCGCACCGTAACTTGAGAACGACTTATCCAAATTTCATGAAACTTAATATAGTTGTTTCTTATGATGGTCAAATGATATGTATACTTTTTGGTGAAAATAAGATTAAAACTTTTTGAGTTGCGGCACTTTGTTACTAAAACAGGGGTGTGTTTTTTTCACATGTCGCACCGTATCTTAAAAATGATTCTTGATTATGGCTTAAAACTTTAAACACTTCTTAGTTATATTAATCTTAATATCTGTATACTTTTTGGTGATGATTCAAAATTTTATTTTTGAGTTATTTAGTATTTTGTAAAAAAGGGGGAGGGTTTTTTTACATGTCGCACCATATCTCAAAAACGATTTATGATTATTGCTTAAAACTTTATACATGTCTTTGTTATATTAATCTAAAGATCTGTATACTTTTTGGTGATGATTCAAAATTTCATTTTTGAGTTATTGAGTATTTTGTAAAAAAGGGGGAGGTTTTTTTACATGTTGTGCCGTATCTCAAAAACAATTTATGATTATTGCTCTAAACTTTACACACTTCTTTGTTATATTTATCTAAAGATCTGTATACTTTTTGGTGATGATTAAAAACTTTATTTTGGAGTTATTGAGTATTTTGTTAAACAGGGGAGGCTTTTTTTACATGTCGTGCCGTATCTCAAAAATAATTTATGATTATTGCTTAAAACTTTACCCACTTCTTTGTTATATTAATCTAAAGATCTGTATACTTTTTGGTTTTGATTCAAAATTTTATTTTAGTGATATTTAGTTTTTTGTAAAAAAAAAAACAGGGTTGGGGGTTTCACATGTCCCGCCGTGTCTCAAAAACAATATATGGTTATTGCTCAGAAACTATTTATGATTATTGCATAAAACTTACACACAAGACGTCGGGCGTATCATGCGCTCATGGCGCAGCTTTTTATTTAGTTCTAGGTTCCACGGTGACCTAGCTACCATTTTAGAAAACTGTGATTTAAATGCTAGTCTATTAGAGGGATATTTCATTTTCATTGGTGGTAGATATGGAATCTTATTTTATCATGAAGTCAGATTTGAAAATGACTTTGGGAATGAAGATGCAGTAAAGACCGAATGTCAGTTTTAGTCTTATATATGTACTTTCTAATTTTAGTCTTATACAATGTATGTATATAATTATGTGTACATATATATCACTGATTCAGTGGCAATGGTAAATAGACACTGACAAGTCTTAGATAACATTTTATAGTTTTGAATGTGTTGTCAGTTGACTAAAACTAGGTGGAGGTGTGTGTGTTCTTATTTCCAACAGAGGGACTCTCAACCTATATCAATATGTGCATGAAGCAAATTGATAGTTGCTAGATACTGAATGATTATACCACAAGAAAGTTTTAACCTGTGCATATATACTTAAAATATGATAAAACAAATCATGTCTTTTTCAGGACTTCTGAATCCAACCATGTAGTATGGAATGTTCTTGAGATATGGTTTTGGTCGATGGATGTTCACGAAGGACCTGTAGTACAAAGTATATCACTGGATTTAGCTCTTTGTCTAAGTGTATTATTAAAGTACTTTGCTTTGAGCTCAGTTCATTGTTATGCAATTCATTCTTTGTGAAATAAAGATTTGACTGACAACTCTCATGTACAAGGATTTGTCAAAGTAGTATCACCTCTATGTACAATGCAAGTATTAGGGAGATAAAAGCATTCCATTTTGATTTGAACCAAACATATTATAAAAAAAAAACAAAAAAAAACGGAATATGCTACTCCTGCTACTAGCAATATGATGCTAGGTTGTTTTAATAATCTGTACTGCCTACTGATGACTCGGTCCAGAGTGTAAATGGTCCTTCAATTATGTTAAAAAAAATTGTTAGGCCTATCCAGACTTATCGATTTCTAAAACTATATTTCATTGTACATGTTTGAAATTTTTATACAACCGCAGAAATTTTTGCAATTGTAAATAGGTATCCTGTTGTCGTCGTCTGAAGACAGATTGTTTCCGGATAATAACTTTAGTATAAGCAAAAAGAAATCAATAAAATTATAACACAATGATTATAACCACAAAAGGAAGCTTGGGATTGATTTTGGGGGTTATGGTCCCTAAGGTTTAGGTATAAGGGTTCCAAAGGTGCCCAAAATAAGCATTAATCTAGTGTCAGTACAAAAAGTTGTGTATAAGTATTTCAATTGTTCTGAAATTGTACCATAATGTTTAATACCATAAGTAATATTTTGTGGGTTATGGGGCAAACAGTCTAGGAATTAAGAGCCAAAACAAGCATTTTTGTAGATTCAAGACCATGAATTGGAGTTATCTTCTTTGTCTAGAATGGTTGTTGAATTACCTAAAACCAATGCTTTATGAAATTTTTTGAAAATTGGAGTTATCTTTCTCTGTCCAGAATAGTAGTTGAATCAACTTCAATTAATGCTATATACAATATACAATGCAAAATTCACTTTACTACCAACTGATAAATTAAAGCAATCTTTAATAACCATTCAGTGATTACAAGCACTTTGATTATCATTCTAAGGTTATGCCCTTTTACAAATGGAAAAATTGAAGAATTATTTAGTTTCTTAAGTTTGTCTCAATTAAATTGAGTGAAATGTGTATACCGTTGGTTTTCCCGTTTGAATGGTTTTACACTAGTAATTTTGGGGCCCTTTATAGCTTGTTGTTCGGTGTGAGCCAAGGCTCCGTGTTGAAGGCCGTACTTTAACCTATAATGGTTTACTTTTTAAATTGTTATTTGTATGGAGAGTTGTCTCATTGGCACTCACACCACATCTTCCTATATCTATATATAATGCGTATTACCTCTAAACTCTTTAAGTTCAATTTTTGGCAGTTTCACTTTTACAGTTCTTGATTTATGTCCCTTTATAACGTTGTATGCTAGCGGGGGCATCATCACCTGACCATGACTATGACATTTTATATTATAATGACTTATGATGTATTTAAATGAGTAGTTATATAATTATTGTTGCAAACTCCATTAGAGATCATTTTTATACGACCACAAAAATTGAAAAGTTTTTGGTCGTATATTGGTATCACGTTGGCATCATCGTCGTCGTCTGAAGACATTTGGTTTTCGCACTCTAACTTAAGTAAAAGTACATAGAAATCTATGAAATTTAAACACAAGGTTTGTGACCATGAAAGGAAGGTTGGGATTTATTTTGGGTGTTTTGGTCTCAACAGTTTAGGAATTAGGGGCCAAAAAGGGCCCAAATAAGCATTTTTCTTTGTTTTCGCACAATAACTTGCGTATTAGTAAATAGAAATCTATGATATTTTAACATAGGTCTATGAGCACAAAAGGAAGGTTGGGATTGATTTTGGTAGTTTTAGTCCCAACTGTTTAGGATTTAGGGGCCAAAAACAGGTCCCAAATAAGCATTTTTCTTGGTTTTTGCTCAATAACTTTAGTATAAGTTAATAGAAATCTATAAAAAAATTTAACACAAGGTTTATTACCACAATTTTTTTGGGGGGAGATTTGGTCCCAAGGAATTAGGGGCCAAAAGGGTCCAATATTAAACTTTGTATGATTTCATCAAAAAATGAATTATTGGGGTTCTTTGATATGCTAAATATAACCGTGTATTCAGATTCTTAATTTTTGGTCCTGTTTTCAAATTGGTCTACATTTAGGTCCATAGGGTCCAAAATTAAACTTACCTTGGTTTTAACAAAAATTGAATTCTTGGGGTTCTTTGATATATGCTAAATCTAAACATGTACTTAGATTTTTATACGACCGCAAAAATTAAAAAAAATTTTGGTCGTATATTTGTATGATGTTGGCGTCGTCGTCGTTTTCGTCCGAATACTTTTAGTTTTCGCACTTTCACTTTTACTAAAGTGAATAGAAATCTATGAAATTTTAACACAAGTTTTATGACCACAAAAGGAAGGTTGGGATTGATTTTGGGAGTTTTGGTCCCATCATTTTAGGTATTAGGGGCCAAAAAGGGCCCAAATAAGCATTTTCTTGGTTTTCGCACTTTAACTTTAGTTTAAGTAAACAGAAATCTATGAAATTTTGACACAAGGTTTATGACCACAAAAGGAAGGTTGAGATTGATTTTGGGAGTTTTGGTTCCAACAGTTTAGGAATAAGGGGCCAAAAAAGGGCCCAAATAAGCATTATTCATGGTTTTCGCACAATAACTGTAGTATAAGTAAATAGAAATCAATGAAATTTAAACACAAGGTTAATGACCACAAAAGGAAGGTTGGGTTTGATTTTGGGAGTTTAGGTCCCAACAGTTCAGGAATAAGGGGCCCAAAGGGTCCAAAATTGAAATTTGTTTGATTTCATCAAAAAATGAATTATTGGGGTTCTTTGATATGCCAAATCTAACCATGTATTCAAATTCTTAATTTTTTATCCTGTTTTCAAATTGGTCTACATTTAGGTCCATAGGGTCCAAAATTAAACTTACCTTGGTTTTAACAAAAATTGAATACTTGGGTTTCTTTGATATGCTGAATCTAAAAATGTACTTAGATTTTTTATTATGGGCCCAGTTTTCAAGTTGGTCTAAATCGGGGTCTAAAATTAAACTTTGTTTGATAGATTTTTTATTATTGGCCCAGTTTTCAAGTTGGTCTAAATCGGGGTCTAAAATTAAACTTTGTTTGATTTCATCAAAAATTGAATAATTGGGGTTCTTTGATATGCCAAATCTAACTGTGTATGTAGATTCTAAATTTTTGGTCCCGTTTTCAAATTGGTCTACATTAAAGTCAAAAGGGTCCAAAATTAAACTAAGTTTGAGTTTAACAAAAATTGATATGCTGAATCCAAACATGTACTTAGATTTTTTATTACGGGCCCAGTTTTCAAGTTGGTTCAAATCAGGATCCAAAATTATTATATTAAGTATTGTGCAATAGCAAGAAATTTTCAATTGCACAGTTTTCAGCAATAGCAAGAAATTTTCAATTGCACAGTATTGTGCAATAGCAAGAAATTTTCAATTGCACAGTATTGTGCAATAGCAAATATTTTCAATTGCACAGTATTGCGCAATTGAAGATTTCTTGCTATTGCTGAATACTGTGCAATTGAAAATTTCTTGCTATTGGACAATACTGTGCAATTGAAAATTTCTTGCTATTGCTGAATACTGTGCAATTGAAAATTTCTTGCTATTGCACCAACTTTATTTGAACCAACTTGAAAACTGGGCAAGAAATATCTAATTGCACAATATTGTGCAATAGCAAGAAATTTTCAATTGGAGTTATCTTTCTTTGTCCAGAATAGTAGTTGAATCAACTTAAATCATTGTTTTATACAATATACAATGTATGTTCAATTTTCCTATCAACTGATAAATTAAAACAATCTTTACCATTCAGTGATAACAAGCACTTTATTTTACATTTTAATATTTTATGATGTATTTAAATGAGTAGTTATTGTTGCAAACTCCATTAAAAATTTGAATTGAGATCAGTTTTGGAAAAAGGGAAAAAGGGGGAGGGGGTAAAATTTTCTCATTTCAGATTTCATAAATAAAAAGAAAATTTCTTCAAACATTTTTTTGAGAGGATTAATATTCAACAGCATAGTGAATTGCTCAAAGGCAAAAAAAAATTTTAAGTCTCATTAGACCACATTCATTCTGTGTCAGAAACCTATGCTGTGTCAACTATTTAATCACAATCCAAATTTAGAGCTGAATCCAGCTTGAATGTTGTGTCTATACCCAACCGTTCAGGGTTCAACCTCTGCGGTCGCATAAAGCTGCGCCCTGCGGAGCATCTGGTTGATTATGAGCCCAGTTTTCAAGTTGGTCCAAATCGGGGTCCAAAATAATTATATTAAGTATTGTGCAATAGCATGAAATTTTCAATTGCACAGTATTGCACATTAGCAAGAAATCTTCAATTCCACAGTATTGTGCAATCAGAAGCGGATTAAGGGGGAGGGGGCCCCGGCCCCCCTTTTTGGGAACAAATTTGGTTGCTTATATAGGGAATCACTGAAGCGTAACTGGAGTGGGCCCCCTCTTAGGCAGTTATAGTGGGCCCCCACTTATGAAAATTTCTAGATCCGCCAGTGTCAATAGCAAGAAATCTTCAATTGCACAGTATTGCGCAATAGCAAGAAATATCTAATTGCACAATATTGCGCAATAGCAAGAAATTTTCAATTGCACAGTATTGCCAATAGCAAGAAATATTCAATTGTACAGAATTGTCCCGTTTTCAATTTGGTCTACATTAAGGTCAAAAATTAAACTTTGTTTCATTTCAACAAAAATTGAATATATGGGGTTCTTCAATATGCTGAATCTAACCATGTATTTAGATTTTTAATATTTTGACCCGGTTATCAAATTGGTCGACATTGAGCTCTAAAGGGTCTAAAACTAAACATTATTTGATTTCATCAAAAATTGAATTTTTGGGGTTCTACGATATGCTGAATCTAACCATGTATTTAGATTTTGGATATTGGACCATAACAGGTAAATGTCCAATTTAAAATTTTTAAGTTTTTGGAAAGTTTGCTATAGCTTGCTACTTTCCTTAGGCGTCGGTCTCAAACTTCCGGTTGACAGATTATCGCAATATATTCGAGATAGTGTAGTACTATTGTTTGAGTTCTGATTCTTGGAAGATTCTTTTAAAATTTTGAGTAACTACTGTTTTGACTGAAAAATTATTACAGCTTGAATAAAAAGAAATGAATATTCACCGACGATTCAGATGAATTTAACTTCATTTTAAAAATGAGTATTACAAACACTACTTCGCGGATCTGCCATGCGCTGTAGAGAAAATCACAAGAAATCTACGCGAGATTGCGTTTTCATTCATTCATGAATATTTCATTATTTCCCCGCTCTACTTTTACCTGTTTACTATATGTACGTACGTAAACGTGGTAAAATCCCGAGTGTATCGAAAGAATCGGGAATGACTGATTAAAATGCGAGAACAAGTTGACATTTTGACCAAGCCATCGGATAATTGAAAAGTGATAATGGTTTGTTTAAACAAAACACAGGTGAAAGAATATAAAATACTCGATAATTATATTATATGTCTAACGTCTCACGCCAAGGTTGAGTAAAGGTAAAAATGACCGGCTTTAATAAAAAATAAAAAAAAAAAAAAAAATGCATTGTTTTTGTCTAAACATCGATCGGAAGATTTTGATGCCAAAAATCATTTGAAAACTTAATTCCGTTATTTAAATACTAATTGTTTCACATTCCAAAGTGGATATAAGGAACTTTACTCGTTCAGCATGCTCAAGTGGATCAAACTGACAGCAGAAAAACATTGACCCAACGTCAGTTCTTCTTCACGGTCTTCTTCCAATAATTTACATCATACCACATCTGGTGTGTTATTGTAAATTCGTATCATATAGCATCCATATTAAAAGCAACCGAGTCAGCATCCACTTCTTCGAATATTATAGCTCAGGGTATCAAGACAAGTTCTATAGAAATGATTATAAGGTTCATGATGTGTACCTTTTGGCTAAAATGGCTGCATTTTCACCTCAAAATTTAGATAGATTACAGACAAACAGCGGTCTGTGCATCTGGAAAAGTTTTAAGTCATACCATGCCCTATATTAATAGATTTCAATTGCTTTGTCACCCAAACACAGAGGCAATGATTACCGTAATATATCAAATGAATGGCTTAAAACAAAAATTCTCAAATGTTCTTAACTCATAAGACAATGCTTAATTTCACAACAGTAACTAAATGTGTTACAGGTTATAAGCACCTCTATGAATCTAGTGTATATAAACTTTTTATTCCTGTGTTCATACTGCTGTTGTTATGCTCCCATCGTATTGAGTTTTATCCTTGTTCTGCTGTAAGTATGTATGTCCTTCCCTTACTTGTACGTACATGTACCTCCGTACATCCAAAAATTCGTTTCTGTTCTCTTACTTTAGTTTGCCTGAACCAAATTGTATGAAACTTATACGCAATGCTTATAACCACAATTCACAAGTCAAGTTTGAATTTTAGTTGCGTCACTTACCATTCTAGCATTTTATGCTACTTTACAAAAAGGAAAGTTGCTTGAAATTTTAGTTTCTGTTCTCTAACTTTAGTTTGTCTTAACCAAATGCTATGAATCGTATACACAATGCTCATTACCACAAACACTGATCAAGTTTGAATTTTGGTGGCGATAGTTATACCATTTTAGAGTTATGCCCCTTTACATATGTAAAAAATGGCTGACTATTTTCGTTTTACATTTTGTAGTTATCTAACTTCAGTTCGCTCAACCAAATGTTATGAAATTTATACAGTGTTAATACTTTTAACAATAAAACAAAGATCAATCTTGAATTTTGGTGGAGTAATTTTTACTGCTCTAGGGTTTAGCCTCGTTACAAATGGAACCAGATGCTCCGCTGGGCACATCTTTATACGACCACAGAGGTCGAAACCCTGAACAGTTGGGGCAAGTATGGACACAACATTCAAGCTTGATTTAGCTCTGAATTTGGATTGCGATCAAATTTTTGACATAATATATAGGTTTCTGACACAAAACAAATGTCAAGATCTAACAAATCTATTGCGCAATACTGTGTAATTAGAATGTATACACAATGCTTATTACCCCATAACTCAGATCAAGTACACATTTTGGTAGCGTCATGCACATTTACAGTTCTTGAGTTGTGACCCTTTATAACATTAATGCTAGCGGGGGCATCATTTGTGTCCCATGGACACGTTCCCTATTTTAGATAAAAGCCTTTACTATAAATTCACTTTCATTACATTTGTATTGATTTAAGTTACTGTAACTGTCTTATTTATAAAAAAAAAAGGATGTATATTTTTTGTAAAGAATCAATGCTATCCAAAAGAGTTCAAAGGAGGAAAACTATAGGTCACCATATGCTCGTCAATAATGAGAAATATCTGTACCATATACATGCAGAAAGCTATAAAAGGCCCCGATAGGAAACATGTGGAGCAATTCAAACAAAAAAACTTACGTGTTAATTTACTAAAAACAAATATGAAGGATCTAAACCAATAGAAAAATACTAATTCACAGGCCCTTGATGTTGACATGGCATGGGTACTTAAAAAGAAATTATCAGAGCTTTCTGTATATTTCAATATTTTAGATCTACAGTTTTAGGTTGCAATAGAAAATATCAAAACTTTTTATGACAAACATGAAAAAAGTGATTTTTGATAATTACTGACAAGACAATGGTTTAGTTTAACACATCCAAGCTGTGATGAAATACATTTTTGAAATAATACACGTCTATAACCTTTTTGGAATAATGCACAGCTACAGTTGCAAACTTTCCAGAGGTGCTATCCAGCACTTTGATTAAGTTGAAGTTCTTAGACCACATTCATTCTGTGTCAGAAACCTATGTTGTGTCAACTATTTAATCACAATCCAAATTCAGAGCTGTATCAAGCTTAAATGTTGTGTCCATACTTGCCCAAACTGTTCAGGGTTCGACTTCTGTGGTCGTATAAAGCTGCGCCCTGTGGAGCATCTGGTTGGAATAAGGGAAAGGGGGTGGTGAAAAAAATTGAGGGAGAGGGGGGATTTTTCTAATTTCAGATTTCATAAATTATAAAGAAAATTACTTCAAGTATTTTTTTTTTGAAAGGATTAATATTCAACAGCTTGGTGAATTGCTCAAAAGAAGAAAAAAAAATTAAGTTCACAAGACCACATTCTTTCTGTGTAACCTAAGCTGTGTCAACTTTTTAATCACAATCCAAATTCAGAGCTATATCTAGCTTGAATGTTGTGTCCATACTAGCCCTAACCGTTCAGGGTTCGACCTCTGCGGTCGTATAAAGCTGCACCCTGTGGAGCATCTGTTCCATTCATTTGTTTATTTCTTAATTTGTGTGAATTAACATTGTTACAGTAAATATTAATTACTACACTTTCATACCACAACAAATATTGTAATGGTACATTTATCACTTATATTTGTATCCATATAACAAAACAAAAAATGAAAAGGAATAATTTTGCAATACCTTTTGAATACTATAACTTTTTAGATATTAAAACATATTAAGACTAATTAAGAAGATGTTGATAATATCTGCTTGACACACTGTAAATCTAAATGTTAACAAATAGAACACTGCTTGACCGCTTTTTTGTAACACTTTTTGAACGTGTAATGGTGTTCCAAATGTTTACACTAGTGTTCATCAATTGAATGTGTGGTGTTCAGTTTTTAATGCCTATGTGTTTCATTTTTGAACATTTGATGTTAGAGACCTTAACATTAGTGTTCAACGATTTAACATGTCCGAATGTTCAAAATCTTTATACGTCGACGCGTTCAACAGCCATGTAACACTTTTTGAACACACAGAACATGTTCAAAACCAAAATGTTAAGATTCAGAACACCAGACGTTAACATGCAGAACAGTTGACATAGGTGTTCAAAGTGATGGTGTTCAAATGTGGAACATGTTCTATTTTCAAGCGTACATAATTTTCCATAAGTACTAAACTTAATTAAACTGTTATGAAACTATATTGAATCAGGCAAAATATAACAATAAAACATATTTTAACAAGTAATTCTTTATATAATCAAATGAGCATATATGTAAGAAAAGTACACAAGAATACCTTATGATATCACAGTCAAGTCACAGTCAGTGAAATCACATACATAATTGTTTTAAACTGACTAAAATATATCACAAATAATGATTTACCCCTACATGACAAGATAATTGCTACATATCATGTGTATCTTAACTAAAAAAGCATGTCAATGTGATAAGTAGATAGTTTATGATATAGATATGTGTCACAATGAAAGTTTAAAAGTTTGCAAATTCCAACAGTTCTTGTACGATCACATACAATGTACGCTCCACTTTTCAGTGCATCTTCACTTAAAGCTATCAACTGGGTGGCATTTTATGTGTTGTTATCAACTTCCAATGTCAAAATCCTCCACAACAGGTAATGTCTATGAGCCTATATATCCTGCAAAACAAAATTTAGAATTAAAAGAAGAGTTTTTCATTAAGCATCAAATTATGCAATGGTTGTTATGCTTTAATTTCGATATATGCTAGAGTACAAATTGATATTCGATGGCAGTAAAATGCAAGTTTTGACATTATAAATTACAAAAGTCGATTTCTTGACCTAAGGTATACAGATATAGAAATGATACACCCACATAAGCTACTAATATACATATATTGTCATACCTTTTTTAACATCTTTCTTTTCTCCAACACTTTATAGCATGCATAAATGACCTTCGTGGGATTATTGGCTACCGGTTCCTAATTCAAACATTTCAATCTAACGATTCCTGCAAATAAAAAAAAACGAATGCATTTTCTAAGTAAAAAAAGGTGTTCCAAATATTTACACTAGTGTTCATCCATTGAATGTGTGGTGTTTAGTTTTTAATGCCTTTGTGTTTCACTTTTGAACACTTGATGTTAGAGTTATTTTACACTTAATGTTCATCAATTGAATATGTGGTGTTCAGTTTTTAATGCCTTTGTGTTTCCTTTTTGAACACTTGATGTTGAAGTTCGTAACACTAGTGTTCATTAATTGATTGTGTGGTGTTCAGTTTTTAATGCCTTTGTGTTTCATTTTTGAACACTTGATGTTAGAGTTTTTAACACTAAGTGTTCAGCATATATACGTGGATGTCAAAAATCATCATTTATTCTGTATAACAGACAGACGATCACAGACTGGTTATTCATCAGTTTAGGAAATCATCAGAACAAAGCTGACAGTTATTTACGTTTAATCTAAATCCTGTTCTTTAATTGTCTTTTATGTTGACTATTGAAAATTTGGATATAACAGTTATGAATATTTGACAAATATATATCTGACATGAGAAAATAGCAAGGAAGCCATCGAACTACCTATGGAGATTATCCTAACTTGTTACTCACTTCTTTCGTGTTCATGTGGAATTGAAGTCCCTTCTCCAGTTCTCTTCCTAATGTGTATCCATTCTTCGTTTAACCGCCTTAATCACCAGCCGATGTCTTTTTCCGGTATTTGGTACCCTGGTATATTTTTTTTAACGCGAGGTGTTCAAAATTTCGAGCGATTTGAACACTGATTAAACATGTAGTGTTAATAAACTGAACGGATCATGAAATAAGAGAAACATCGACATATTTTTATTACGATATTATCATAACAGGCCTCATTGATATGCATAATTATGTCACTTATAAGTAAAACTAGTAATAATAAGAAAATAAGTTCATACACTACATATATGCCAGCTTGGAAGTTTAATATTTCACAATTACTAAAATATTAGTCAAAAATTCACAAGATCATCATCCTGCGTATACATTCATATCTTTTAATGAATTTCTTTTTGAATTTGCCAATTAGAAGGATAGAAAATCGGACAAACTACTATCTTCTTTTTGAGATCAGAATTTGAACACCGGTGTTCACTGTGTCTGAACACACATGTTAATATTTTTAACGCTAACGGTAAAATTTTGAACACGTCTCTAAGCATGAACATATGACGTTAAACTATTGAACATTCGGTATACTTCGACAAGCTTTGGAGGAGATATAATCAAAGAATTGATATAAATCAGCACAGAGGTTTACTTCCTAGCTCATTTAGTCCCAAGCATCATGTCAGGCATTGTCATTACTAAAAACCAATAAATGTATTCTAATATGAGGAACAATTCGACATTTTAACAAACAAAAAATACTAATGATACTGACGATCCACCACAAAGTAATATAAATAGAACCATACCAATAGTAAGCAAATACATATAAAAAAGATGTGGTATGACTTGCCAATGAAACAATTCTCCACAAGAGACCAAATCGACACAGAAATTAACAACTACAGGTCACGATGCTTTGAAAAAACTTCCAGTAATTGCAAATACTCTTAGTTCGATGCTTTGAACAAACTTCCAATAATTGCAAATACACTTAGTTCGATGCTTTGAACAAACTTCCAGTAATTGCAAATACTCTTAGTTCGATGCTTTGAGTCTTATGACTTAATTCTAGTTGGCCGATTTTTTTTTGTGTGTGTCTCTTACCGATATTTTGATTTGATTTGTGTAGGTTGTTTTTATATTGCACTGCTACAATACTGTTCCGGTTTCGGGGAGGATTGAGCGCTCACAAACATGTCGTTGTGCTGTTACACCACTGTACTAGGCTAGGGGATGGTTGGGATCCGCGGCTTACATGTTTAACCCCGCCACATTATGTATGTAAAAAAACTATGTGCGTGTCCTAAGTCAGGAGCATGTAAGTCTGTGGTTGTCGTTTGTTACTTTGTTACTTGTTTGTCGTTCATTATTTTGTACATTAATTAGGCAGCTGTTAGTTTTCTTTTTTGACTTGTTTTACATTTGTGATTTCGGGGTCTTTTATAGCTTAGTATGTGAAATGGGCTTTGCTTATTGTTGAAGGCCATATGGTGATCTATGGCTGTTAATTTCTGTGTCATTTGGTCTCTTGTGAGGTGTTGTCTCATTGGCAATCATACCACATCTTCGTTTTAATATTAACCCCTGCCATATTCTTTATGAACCTGTCCCAAGTCAGGAAGTTTAGTGGTTGTCGTTGGTTCATGTCTCAACCCATATTTGATATTTTGTAATTTGATTTGTTATGTATAATTAGGCTGTTAGTTTGTTCGTTTAAATTGTTTTACACTTTTCATGGCCTTTTATAAACGGCTTTACAGTATCGGATTTTGTCATTATTGAAGGCCTTCGATTGTTTGTAATTGCTTACATGCACTTCATATTTGAACTCCGGTGGATAGTTGCATAAAAAGCAATCATATCACATCTCTTCGTTTTTATATTATATATCTGACGTTTAATCTCGTTTTCCTGAATACGCATGAAATATTTGTCACTGTGCGTAAAAAATTAGCAACAATTTTAACTTGTATTAACTAGTGATAAGAGAAAACCGTCTGATATTTATGAGAGGTCGGAGGGGTCCTGATCCCGAAATCCCGGGCATAAAAACATGAAATCCCGAAGCCCCGAACTTAAAGAAATTCAAATCCCGACATCCCGAAACTCGAAATAAAGGATTCCCGGATCCCTAAAGGATCAATCCAGAAATCCCCAGCTTAAAAACACCTGATCCCGACGTCCCGAAAAAGGTCCTGCCCCCCTTCTTGTTATCTTCGGTTGGGGTGGGGGACAGGAGTATTTCGTAAATGAATATGGTAGCCTGGTAAGAGTTGAAATATAGGCATGTTTAGCGACAAATTAACTTGAATGAAAAATAATGCCCTCTTCCCTTCTTCATTCCTCATCTATTGATTTAAACTGACCACTAGACACTTTTCCGAGTGTTGAAAGTAGCGTTTAAAACCAATAAATCAAAATCCATTCCCTAGAATTTCAAATAGTTGGCCCTTAACTGTTATTGTCCGTGTAGTTCTTATATCCATCCAGCTTATCGTCCTATAGATATTCCTAGTAAGGCTGTCGTACCAAAAGAGGGACGAAAGATACCAGAGGGACAGTCAAACTCATAAATCGAAAATAAACTGACAACGCCATGGCTAAAAATTCAAAGGACAAACAGACTAACAATAGGACACATGACACAACATAGAAAACTAAATAATAAACAACACGAACCCCATCAAAAACTAGGGGTGATCTCAGGTGCTCCGGAAGGGTAAGCAGACCCTGCTCCACATGTGGCACCCGTCGTGTTGCTTATGAGATAAAAAAAATCCGGTAAATAGTCTAATTCGGTAGGTCACATTTATGAAAGGGAAGGGGATTGTAGTTACGACGTAAGGAACATATCCGATATCATTTGTGAAACGGTTATTCCATAACGGTCAACCAACTCGTGATGGCGTCCGTAAAATTTACGAAGAGATGATTTCAACTTCACCATTTGGAACTCTTGATTTAAAAGCTTCCTTGTGAGCAACAACCCTCTATCAAGAAAAGCATGATAAGAAATGCAAGCACGGGAATATCGTATCAATTGGGAGATATATACACCGTATGCAGGTGCTGCTGGAATGTTGCTACTTACAAATGGAAAGTTCACAATTGGAAAGCTGAAATCATCTCTTTTGTCGTAAAGTTTTGTTTTCAATCGACCCTCATTGTCAATTTCTAGATGTAAGTCAAGATATGAGGCCAACTTAACTGTATCTGTTGTATCCTTTATCTCTAGTTCAATGGGATAGATGCGTTCGACATAGTCACCAAATTTTGAATTATTTAGTGAAAGAACATCACCTATATAGCGGAAAGTAGAGTTAAAGGATACTGCTTACTTCTTGTCTTTCTTCCTAAGAAGTTCCTGTATGAAGTCCGCCTCATAATAATAAAGAAACAAATCGGCAAGAAGAGGGGCACAATTCGTTCCCATTGGAATGCCGATAGTCTGTTGAAAAACACGTCCTCCGAACGTAACAAATATGTTGTCAATCAAGAAATCAAGCATCTTGATAATGTTAGTTTCGGAGAATTTTTAGTTTGAATCAGAGTGATCCTTTACAAAGTAAGATTTATCCCTTCCTAAGACAAGAAACTTGTATATTCGTTGGTCATTCTTTTTGATGAAACAAAGCAATACCAACTCTTTCAATTTGTATTTTAGTTTGGAATGTGGAATACTTATATAAAGTGTAGAAAAGTCAAATGTTTTAATACTATTATAAGATGAAAGAGAGTTAGATTGTATGTACTCTAAAATATCTTTGGAATTTTTAAGTATCCACATCTGATTCACGCCACCTCTAGAATAGGCAGTTTCACAATAACTTTGATTGCCGAGTGATAAAATAGATGTTAATAATTTAGAAAGAGGTTTCGTGGAGCACTTGGAAGACCCAATATACCGTTGTTTGTAAGGACACTTATGCAGTTTAGGTATCCAATACAGTGATGGAAGATCCAGTTCATCATCTTTGGTTGAAATTTCAAAGGAACATAGAACAGACCTATGATTATCCAGGAATTCCTCCTTTGGTAAGTGTCGTGAGGGTATATGTTGGGTTTCCAAGTGAATTGTCAATACCTAATTCGTTTATCAAGCAGTTGTAGCAGACAGAGTTATTAGTTAATTTTTAGCTCCCTTTGGTAAAACTCTAAATTTCATATTTGATGTATTTCATTGTTAATTAATTTACATGAAGCTTATTAAGGATATATTTGTTAAATTAAATAGCTTTTTCTATTTTAATTCATTGGTTAAAGATATTTATTTATATTATAAAGTTTAATATTTGCATCGTTGCAAATTCTTTGGTTACCTTCTGTAAGAAATTTATATATTTTATATAAAAAGTTTTAGATTCTTCATTTGAACTCTGGGATGATTGACATTTAGTTGAACCATGGACATTCCAACCAAGATTCATGAGGATAGTGCATTTGCTACATGCCTATAGTACGGGTTAATTTGAAGTGTTTAATGCTCCATTTCTACACGTTTGGCTTTACATAATAAAAGTTGTACTTTGTTGAATAAATTATATATTGTTTTCAGTTTTTGGTTTTCATTTACTTAGATATATTATAGCGCATCACTTTTGGCATCAGTCGTTTTCCGCACACATCAGTTTACAAACTAGAATTAGCTGTGGTCCGCATACCCGAATCTTAGGCAAAATTGTTCCTGCTACACAGTTAATGTACAATGTAATGAGTTTTACACACAAAAACGATGTTGTTTGGGGCTTTATCTGCGGGGACAACAACATATTTGTCGTGAAGGTGTTAAGTGTTTTGCAACATTAGGGTCTCTAAAGATTGACGTAGCATGGGCATTGATTGAACCATTCAGTTTCTTAATTCTGATTTGTATCAACGACCTCACTGCCTTAATCCATTCGGAAAGAGTGTCTACGTCTTCCTTCTCACGCTTATCCCATTGCCTGGCATAGTTCTCGACTGAATCCATCAAAATTTTAAAATTGTATTTCCAATTGATGGATTTCGACTCACGATATTTTGGACCTTTCGTTAACACATTTTGTAGGGAAGTGTTATTAACAATGTTAAAACATGCATAACACAGCTCACATTCTCATATATCTACATTCATAAATTTATAAATGTCATTTCGACTAAACGACGCCATGTAATTGTTTGTTTTGTGCCTCTCCCGTCTAAACCACCTATTTAAAAAGAAGAGGTGGAAATAGAACCAGAAGATCTTCCCAATGAAAAAAAAAACAAAAAAAGAATGTCTTCTGGTTCATTACTGAAGAACAAAAGAACACGCCCCTGTTAATTGTAAATGGGAACGTCTAAACACCGCTCAGGCCGACCTCCTGGGTGCACCCAGGACCCTGTATAGTCATCGTATCTGCACACAGGATGGATGTATATATATTCGTTATACGCTTCTTATTTTCGAGTTAATTTTTGGTAGAATTTGAAATCGAACTTAGATAGAAATAATGAGGACACATGTCACTGATTACACAACCATTGACAACTACTGATCACTACTGAGCCGGGTTTCATACCGAAGTCCGGGTCCGGAGTCCGGTCCGGTCCGGTCCGGGTTTCAGTACGTACCACAAGTTTTCACATTGACACGGATAGACACGAGATGGCGCTGCATATAACAATCACAATCAGCATTCGATGGTCAGTAATCTCATAAATTAAACAACACACAAATCATTTCCAGAAGCATGCATCATTTTTCATACTATTGTTTATTTATTTGAATAGAATGCAGACCGTCACACCAAGACATATGCACGGTACTGTTAATCCGTGACATATGTACTTATGCCTGCTTTGTGGATTTTTCAGAAAGCTTTGACACTGGTATCAAGTTTATAAATTTACCATCTGCGGGAGTAGGTACTTCATTATAAAAATAACACATAGCTGAGGGGGGTGATAGAGCTGATTGGTAGCCCGAGAGGTACCTCGAGAAAGCATTGTCAACCGTGGCAAAGCCAATGTTGACTGCTTTTTCGAAGGGTACCAAACTGCTCTATCACCACAGGAATCAGAAGTTCTATCAATAAAATTCTGTAAATAATAGGAGAAGCTCTATTTATAGTCGACTTTACAGAATTTAATTGATAGAACTACGAGAAGCTCTATTGATAGTCGATTTTATTATTTAAAGAATTTTATTGATAGAACTTCCGATTCCTGAATCCTGTGCTATCACACTCTCAGCTCTGTGTTTATTTACATGTAATTTATTATACTGAATGTCCTATCATTATTGTCTTTTACAGATGAACTTTTTAAAAGTATTTTCTATGACATGACACATAACAACTTACACGTATTAGAAGTGAAGCAAGATGTTTTATTTTTTTATTTTGACAGTCAAATGATGCAGCTTAACGCTATTCCCGGGTGACCCTAGAATCTGTCCTACTTGAAGTATTGACATCACAAAACAATAACTTTTCCATTGTGGCATCATTTGTTTTGTATTATGACGTCACATTTTTACGGGAACCTTTGAGATATCCAGTAATGGCTGAGAAATAGCAATAAGGTGTATAGAATCTGAGCCAAAACGTAGAAATTACTCATTGTCTTTAATAACTTGATGTAAATTCAATTCATTCTTCTTTAAAATGTAAATTTTTGATTGGTCTGGATGAGAGGGTGACATTAAAAAATATTGTCACCAGCTCAGTCATATACTTGATAGAGTAATTTAACACCCTCGTATTAGCCAATCAAAATATGGCATTAAAGTGAGGTATAATAATTTATAATTATTAAACACATGTATATTTTGTATCAATCAAGTAAATCTTGTGTTAAGAATTAATCCAGACAAGAGTTAAATGTAAACAAGGGGACAATTTAGTCTAATCTGTAATATTCAAGTAAATTATGTTCATTGGGATTGCCAACCTTGGAAAGAATATAGTAGGGATAGAAATGATATGATACAAGTGTTGCATGGTAACTGGATGATTTGAAGTCTGCGTTAAATGTTGACAATTGGAACCCGAATAAATGTTTATGTTAATGTCAACTGCACACACCTAAATAAGTTTTTTTTATAAGTATAATATATATAAATATATTATTATGAGACTATTATGCCATAAGAAATTGCATTACGACAATCCAAGAAGAGGGGTTAGTAGAAGCCATTGGCTTATTTAAGTAAACGGAGATCCCGAGATAAAGATATAATATATATAAAGTATAAATGACTTGCCAGAGTATTTACAAAAAAGTGGAGACCCTGTGAATTGCTTATTATACACAGACGATTTTGTCCTTAAGGTTCATGTAGGGTATAAACTTTTTTTTTTTTAACAAAGGATTTCTCTACTTTTTTCTAAAAATAAACTTAATCCTATACTTAATAGAAAAGTACAATAAAAATGTGGGGTTACGTTTAATCATGTAAGCCCACAATCTGCCTTCAAAAGAAGTATGCAGTTTTGTCAAGGTACTTTTTTTCTGTTGAACTAATTGGAGCAGAAAACATGGATAAGGTAAAAAAGATCTATATTACAAAAATTGCTAAAATTTTACAATTATAATTTAGTTTTAGTACAGCTTATATGAAGAAAAAAAAAAATAGGTCACCATTGAGTTGAGAAAGATTTTCAATATTAATGCAAAAAAAGGCATTATTTCACCAAAGGGAGATAATTTGGAGCTTTTTCAATGATATAAACATTTTAAAAATCATCTGGGGCCAAAATGAATTGATTTTTTTGGTTGATTTAAATGATTTTTGTACCATATCATAATATAAATTTACAACTAATACTGTAATAAGTTAAATTTGAAATAAAAAAAATATGTTTAAATTTTTGCTGAATTTTTGTACCCTGGAGCCTCTGTAAAAAGTAAAATCACAAAAGTGATCTTAGGAAAATTCTAAAAGGAAATTCAGTAATTAAATGGCAATATCAATAGCTCAAACACATAAAACGAATGGATAGCAACTGTCATATTCCTGACTTGGTAGACATTTATTACACAAAAAATAAAATATCTCTGTTCATTCAAGTAGGAAATGATCATAATTTATAAAGTTGTTACTCCCAATCACCATCAATTACCAAAGACTTTTAATTGATGTGCACTTTGTTGTGTGATGCAATCAATTATTTTGATTTTTTATATTTTTTTATTTAAAGTCTTCATTTGAATGACTTTTTAGATCTGTTTGGAATGTTAAAGGTGTGATGTTTTCACTGAGAATAGTTGCTACTGACCATTATTTGTGTCCTCCTATCCCAGAATTGGATGTTCGATACTCTGATTTGACACAGTCAGAGATATGGAGAGTCCCTGTAATTAGGGTATATGGATCAACTCCAAATGGTATGTATGTCAAGTAAATGTATCAGAAGAATCCTACATGTACATGCCTTAGTCACCCTATCTTTGGTTGACAATCTTGATACATTGTACTGGTAATAAATAAATAGTTGAAAACTATAAATTTTATTTAAACTTCTTACTAGAAAAATACTTTTTTAAGGTAAATTACAAATTCATATAAACCTTTATGCAACTTTACTTATACCAATTCTGTTCTGTTCTGAACTTCTGGTATATACCTCCGTTTTCTCAGATCACTCCACTTATCAGATGAGCATTTTTTAATTACTTAACTTAAAAAGAGGATATCTTTTATATACAATGTATTTACAATATGATAAAATATAATTTGAAAACGAAATAAGTTAGTTAAGTTGCATTAAATAAGGGTTTAAAATGTCTTTGGTGCGTTAAGGTTCTAGTCGATAAGTGCTCTGCCAAGGCTAATGTTAAAAATATATAACAGTATCTTGTATGCTAATATTTTTAGACTGAACCAGTTAGCTTGGCATTTACCCAGAGGTCAAATTATAATTTTACATATTGGTGTTACACTTTTATTGTCAAGGCTTAACTTCATTTAAAAGAAAGGAGGAATGTTTGCTTTAGCACTGTCAAACATTTTATAATTATAAATCAGATTTAAATATGATCTGACTTTTATTGATAGGTCAGAAAACATGCATGCATGTTCATGGAGTGTTTCCTTATTTGTATGTGCCATATGATGGAACCCAACCATGGGACCGTTATCTGAAGTTATTTGCTAGAAGTTTGGACAAAGCTTTGAATGTTAGTTTGAATAAAGTCAACTCTAATACACAGCATGTTTATAAAATCAACCTTGTGTCAGGGATGTAAGTATGCAAATGTATGAATTAGAAAATGTGTATTTAAACAATTGTATTATTGCATCTTTTGACTTTGTATTGTTTGTGTACGCTCAAAAACTTGTGATATTTTTATGCCCCACCTATGATAGTTTATAACTTTAGGTTGCCTCAACCAAATGTTATGAAACTTATACATACTGCTTATTACCACAAAACACAGATCAAGTATGAATTTTGGTGGCGTCTCTTTTACAGTGCTAGAGGTTGCATTTCTGTAAATATTGACAATGCAATTTCCCATAGGAACTCCTTTTACGGCTAAAACTGTACCACTTTTACTATGAAGTTTTGAAAAAAATCTTATCCTAGAATTGAAAGTTCATATGCACCACAATTTTTTTCAAAGGTCAAAATATAGGGCTGTGCGGCATATTTTCAACGTTTATATGCCCTGAACTTCTCAGAGTTTAAACTTACACTAATTTTCTTAACTACCCCTACCTCGAATGAAAGGTTACCACAGATTTCAATGTAAACAATATGCACGTGTTTATTTACTGGTAACATTCCCAAGTTCTGTCTCTGCGATATGGAACACAGAGAGCATAACTGGGAACCAGTATGTAAACAAAATCAATTTTCTATGAATATTCAATTACTCCCCAAAAGAGGCGTGTTTTGAGAAACAGCTGTATTTACAAAGTGCAACCTAGAGTTATACCCCTTTACAAAATTCAAAATTGCTGAATTTTTCGTTTCCTTTCTCAAACTTAAGTTTGTCTGAACTAAATGTTATGAAATGTATGTATATAATGCTTTTTACAACAAAACAAAGTTTTAAGTACAAACTTAGGTAGTGTCACTTTTACAGTCCCTGAGTTATGTCCCTTAGTTACGGTAGCAGGGACGCCATCTGTGTCCCTATGGACACATTCCCCATTTATTTGCTTAATGTATCTCTCTGCAATCAAATCAATTATGTGCACAATGCAAACCTTTTAATGATTTGGAAGGAAGCATAAGGCCATTAATGATTTATTTGGGCCTTTTATATGAAAAATAAAGAAGTATAATAGAGCAATCAAAATTAAAGTCTTTTGCATTTCAGGGACCAAATATTAGCTTTACAGACCTCCTCCATTGCCTGAAAATATTGTAGTAATTGAATGTAGCATTGGATTTTTGCCAATTTCACAAAGATATCTTACGGTCTTTGCATTGCCATTAATCAAAAACATACAGGATGATAGTAAATATTAAAAAAAACATACATATATTTTATTTAACAGGCTATTATATTTAAGGCCAACTAAATTAATTAGTAGATTTTCATCCAAATTTTTGAAAAAAATGGGGCAGGTGGGAGGATTTTATTTTTTAAATTTTATTTCATATGAATTACAGAAAACCCTCTTGTTACGAGTTCTTCATACCGCGGGGGTATAAGCAAGTGTAAAATAAGCTTATATCATGTATATACATGTTGATGAAAAATCAAACATTATTTTTCAAACTCTTAAATAATTATCTCTGATTGACAACCACTGTTATACATGTACATGTAATTGCCGCTTTAAAAACCTATTTATAGTAAACATAAAAGAACGAAGAGAAATGCTCTCTTCAGTTGGACTATACCAACACCAAATTTATCTTTCTTTCTAAGCGATGGTTGTAGTCCCTATAAAATTAAGAAAATGTATAGGTACAATTGTATGCAACACAAGTATTATGAGTACAGAATAAAATGAAAACTCAGTGTTGAAAGTAATTATGATCATTATTATGATGTAAAACATGAACTTCACCAAAAAGAAGTTGTTGTTTAATGACTACATATAGGGTATTGGGACAGAGGTTGTTTGCTGTTTGTTTGTCAACAAAAAACAGCCATGGGTAAATCTAGGGGTATGCTATGATAAAATGTGTATGTTTGTCGACATTTTTTTGCTCAATATACGGTCATAAATCTAACAAGTTCGTGCTTGTGTCAATTTCTTTAGTCCAGTCATGTGTTTTTTACCAATTTGTTCCACGATTCTTGCGCTTTGGATATCATTCACAGTCCAAATGATGTTGTCATCATAGAGCAGCACAATATGTCAACTAATCATTTTCGTTAGATTACTCGAAGAAATACAAAACCAAAATTTGAAATAGGAAATTTTGAATGAAGCAAAATAATCGATGGTTCGCAGTAACGGACATGAACAAAATTCGGAAATCGTAATTTTTTTTAAATAAAAAAAATCAGGACGGGACGATTTCAGAGGGGCGGGCGTGGATGAAAGTCTATCAATTAATTTTAATTGGCCTAATGAAAGGTACTACTTTTTAATTTGTTTTCCAGACCAATGTATGGATACCATGAAAAGGAAGAACAGTTCTTAAAGATTTTCTTATACAATCCCAGAATGGTCAAGAAGTAAGTATTAACACTAATACCCATTGCTCACCACATAAGTAAGTAATAACACTAGTACCCAGTGCTCACCATATAAGTAAGTATGAACACCAATACCCATTGCTGAAAAACTATGACTTCTATGAGTTTTTTCCAGTTTTTGACAATTTTTTGGCAAATTTAGCTTTTTTCAAACTAAATCAGTTATTTTTATAGTTGTTTTCACAAGGAATTTTGTTTGTCAGGTCAGTTTATTTATATTAAGATTAGCATTTTTCCATTTTGTGGAAATTTAAAAACAGTTAGAACTCCAAAGGAGTAGGTTCAGTAAGACCCCTTTTTGGCCCCAAAAT
Source organism: Mytilus edulis (assembly GCF_963676685.1). NCBI lineage: Eukaryota > Metazoa > Mollusca > Bivalvia > Mytilida > Mytilidae > Mytilus > Mytilus edulis. The sequence continues at coordinate 64,602,877 of NC_092353.1, read as the reverse complement.
ATAGCAGTTTTACAAAATTGTTAAAATGTAAACTGTTAGTTATTTATTGGAAAGTAGAATGCTTCTGCTACATAAATATGGGTTTCTTTTTTACAATACAATGCACATATATCGAGTACTAGCATCATTAACTGGTGCTAAATTACTGAAATCTTCACAATTTGAGCATTTTAGTTCAGTTTTGACAGTTTCCGTCTTAAATGAAAGTGGCCGCATTTGTGTTCATTCTTAATATTGAAAAAGTTGTATTTGATGATAATACATAACATATATAAAGTTTGAGGATGAACACTGATGCGGCCACTTTCATTTTTGACAAAAACCATCTTAAAAGTGACATTTTTTGGCATATTTGATAGATTTTTCATACTTAAGCTTGAATCTGAGCGTTTTAAATGATTAAAACAGTAAAAATCTTTCACATAAACTAATTGAATCAACTGAAATAGACACGTTAGTGTTAAAAAAGTGACCAAAATTTTTTGTCAGATGAACTTAAAAATTGAGGCTGTAATCGGTCCTTATAATTACCCGACCTATTCCTTTGTGTTTTTAAATTTTTTTACGATTTTTGGATGATTTTGCTATATTTTACCAAAAATCACCAATTACCCAATTAAGAATTGCTGTAAAGTTTTGAAATAATTAGAATTAAGATTTTTGTTTTTTTTGAAATATCAAATGAACTTCTATTACCAATTTTTAGGTAAAGATTGCATGAAATGTAATCAAAACCTTATGGGACTAACTTGATATCTAAATCTTCAAAGGCTGATCACTACCTTTTTTTGATACACAAAATATAGTGCATTTATCATAACATTCTATACATACTATCCATGAATGTTTCCAGAAATTAATGGATGTAATACATGCTAAGATATTCAAGGCACAAAATGATGTTTGAATTGTCAAGAAAATTACATAACTTTTGCAAGGTACATGTACAGGAATCTAATAACTAGTTTAAAAATATAAATGATTTCATAGTTAACTTCCTCTTTAAAAAATGGAGTTATCTTCCTTTGTCTAGCATAGCTGTTAATCAACAACAACCATGCAATATTTTACTTTCCACCGATAAATTGAAGCAATCTTTACTGTTCAGTGCTTTCTAGCACTTTGATGATAATCTTTTCCCTGTTAATTTTGGTAATTTGTGAATCTCAAATTCCAACAAAAATTTGATGTTTTCACCAAAAATTTCATGTCTTTAAAAAATATCATTTTTTGTCGAGCCTGCAACTTTTGTTGCAGAAAGCTCGACATAGGGATAGTGATCCGGCGGCGGCGGCGGCGGTGTTAGCTAACTTCTTAAAAGCTTTATATTTTAGAAGGTGGAAGACCTGGATGCTTCATACTTTGTATATAGATGCCTCATGTTACGAAGTTTCCGTCAGTCACATGTCCAATGTCCTTGACCTCATTTTCATGGTTCAGTGACCACTTGAAAAAAAAGTTCAGATTTTTTGTAATGTTGAATTCTCTCTTATTATAAGTAAGGCCTAAAAAAAAAAGATATGTGTTTCCGGTAACATCATTTTGAAAAATAGGGTCGGTAGGTCGGAATTCTTTTTTTTTTTTTTTTTTTTTTTTGACATCGTAAATGAAATCCGGAAAATTATCATGTTTTTTCCACGTCCGGATCCGTAATTAGTTTCAAAAACCGGAAGTGTGCCATTTGCAATGTTTTTGAAGCACCTGCTGTGCAAATTTCTTGGATTTTAACCTATTTGGAATACCTTTTGACATTAATAAAATGTTTTACTGGCTTTCTATGCAAGAGGAAGCAAGAGAGAAAAAATATTATGTCATCTATCAGAAGCCTGTGTCAAAAACAGGGTCGGTTGATAAATTTTTTTTTTTTTTTTTTTGAAGATCCAATAAAAAAGTTAGGGTCGGGGCTAAAAAACAGGGTCGGTCGGGTTACCGGAAACACGGATCTTTTTTTTCTCTGCCTAATAGGATAACTATATTGGATATGTGCGTACCTTGAAAGGTCCTCATGTCTGTCAGACAGTTTTCACTTGACCTCAACCTCATTTCATGGATCAGTGAACAAGGTTAAGTTTTGGTGGTCAAGTCCATATCTCAGATACTACAAGCAATAGGGCTAGTATATTCGGTGTATGGAAGGACTGTAAGGTGTACATGTCCAACTGGCAGGTGTCATCTGACCTTGACCTCATTTTCATGGTTCAGTGGTTATAGTTAAATTTTTGTGTTTTGGTCTGTTTTTCTCATACTATATGCAATAGGTCTACTATATTTGTTGTATGGAATGATTGTAAGGTGTACCTATCTAGCGGGCAGATGTCATGTGACCTTGACCTCATTTTCATGGTTCAGTGGTCAAAGTTAAGTTTTTGAGTTTTGGTCTTTTTATCTAATACTATATGCCATAGGTCATCTATATTTGTTGTATGGAAATATTTTATGATCTTTATGTCAGTCGCGCAGGTTTTTTTGACCGTGACCTCATTTTCACGGTTCATTGCACAGTGTTAAGTTTTTGTGTTTAGGTCTATTTTTCTTAAACTATAAGTAATAGGTCAACTATATATGTTGTATAGAAGCATTGTTAGCTGTACATGTCTGCCTGGCATGGTTCATCTGACCTTGACCTCATTTTCAAGGTTCATTGGTCTTTGTTTAGTTATCTTGGACTTGGTTAATGTTAAGTTTATGTGACAGTTGTATTAAAGCTTAGCTTTATACTTAGGACTATCAACATAATATCAATGATTAGTATAGAAGGCGAGACATTTCAGCGTGTGCACTCTTGTTTTTTATTATTTCATTTCATAAACACTATATAAATTGTTGTTAAACTTTTGGTTTGAAATCATTATCTTCCAAAATTATGTTTAAGAAGCTTTTCCCATTTTTCACTATTTTTGACGAATTTTGCTATTTATCACTCCAAAAATACATGTCAGATTTCTTGGTGATATTTAGTATGTTACAAAAAAAGCCTTTAAGAATTGAAAAATTTGAAGAAGAAAAAATTATGTTGCAATAATTCTTATATCATTTGCATATCTATAAATACTTGAATTGGATTGGTCAATTCGAATTTTTCTCTTGGTTTACACTTCGAAAAACCATGTTTCCGAAACTATTTTCGTAATCTATTCATGCGCGATACACATTCTTGCGGGGATACTGGGATTTTCAGAAAATTGCGATTATAAAACAATTGCATAACAGTTGTTTCTATTCTAATGCATATATAACAAACAAAAAAAGAAATAAAACAAATGCACTAAAGCTTCGAAAGTGTATAAAAATAAAATTTAAATAAAATTCCGCGAAATTTCATGAAGGATTTGCCGAATTTACGTCTTGGCATAACATGACGTCATACGGGTGGAAATTTTCAAGGGAAAGATAATTTGTTACATGTACGCTTCAAATTCGGATAATATTTAATTAAAATGAAGTTTTTGAGGTAGGTGCTATATTTCATTTTAGATTCTGATGCATTTATCGGACATTTATGGTTTTTAAAAAGATGGCGGCGTACTCTTTAGTTACGACATGCCATTGTGCTTTTGATGGCAAATATAACAGCCATCAAACAATTAATGTAAATTAATAATCGCGTATGTTTGGCTGAAGAATTATAAGGATTAAACACATTTTTTCTAGAGGTTATTGATGTGTAAACCGGGTCTCTTACTCACAAACTTAACGGACTTTTATTCAGTTTGTGAGTTAATCCTATAATGTTTTTGAGGTTGGCCACATTTTTCATCTATTTTGACTAGACTGTAAGGAACTAATACTTTTTCTTTTAACATTCATATAACAATTTAATTTATTCTAAGTGACGACCATACAGGCATTTAGTTGTTTATCTTACATAGAATTGTTAAATAATAACAATACATAACTGATCAGAAACCAAAATCAGAGTGTTCATAATATAATTATTATTAACTTTAAATTTAAATGTAATACAATTTATTGCTATTTTATGAATTTTTTCTTTGATCTTGCTGACTGATAACTTCCTTTCTCAGTGGGGTCAAGTGATATGAAACTAAGGGAACCAAGGAAATTAACCATGTCGTCATAGGTAAAATAGCGATGAACAGATTATCATTGGTCATCTCAACTCAAATGCTTTTCTCCTTTTCGCAGTACTGGCTCAAGCGAGAAAATCAATCTCTTTGAGATAAATAACGATAATCTATATAAGTACAATGATGTACAATATGTGATAATTCATTTTTCATCTATTTAACTTCTTTGTAATAAACACTTTATTTTAGGGCTGCTGATTTGCTACTTGGAGGAGCTGTGATGAATAAAGCTTTTCAGCCACATGAAGCTCATATACCATACATACTTCAGGTGAATATTTATATATACAATAGTGCTGGCCATTCTATTCATACCATTTATTTTTGAAGATATTGATTTAATAATTAGTATAAAGTTATACAAATACAATTTACAGTTCAAGATTGAATTTTGTTCTGGTCTGATGATTTTGTGCAGAGTTATCGTCCTTGGACTTACAAAATTCACTAAAATCATCAGTTTTCCACATTTTTTTCCCGTAATGCTTCAATATTTTGATTTTTTAATTTGTTTATAGTTTTATTATGACAAGTTATAGATGGAGATCAAATTTTGTTTCAGTCTGATGATTTTTATACGAACGCAAAATTTAAAAAAAAATTGGTCGTATATTGGTATCGCGTTGTCGTCGTCGCCAGCATCGTCTGAAGAAGGATTGTTTCTGGATAATGACTTTTGAATAAGTAAAAAGAAATCAATATAATTTTAACACAGTGTTTATAACCACAAAAGGAAGCTTGGGATTGATTTTGGGGGTTATGGTCCCAAAGGTTTAGGAATAAGGGGCCCAAAGGGGCCAAAAACAGCATTTATCTAGTTTCAGGACAAAAAGTTGTGTTTTAGTATTTCAATTGTTTTGAAATTGTACCACAATGTTTCATACCATAAGTGGAAGGTTGGGATTTATTTATTAGGGGTTATTGGGCAAACAGTCTAGGAATTGAGGGCCAAAAACAAGCATTTTTCTAGTTTCAAGACAATAACTTGTGTGTATCTGCATGGATCTCTCTGACATTGTACCACAATTTTCCATATGACACAGGGAAGGCTGTGATTCAGTTTGGAGTTCATTTTCATGTATGAATAAGGGGCCAAAAAAGGGCAAAAAATAGCATTTTTCTAGTTTACAGACAATAACTTGTGTTTAAGTGTATGGATCTCTATAAATATTTACATGAAGGTTCAATACCACTAAAGGAAGGTTTGGATTGAATTTGGGGGTTATGGTTTCAATAGTTTAGGAATTGGGGGCTAAAAAGGGGGCCCAAAATAATCGTTCTTGTAGTTTTCAAACAATAACTTATATTTAAGTGTATGAATCTCTCTGAAATTAAACCACAAGTTTCCATACCTTGAAAGGATGGTAAGTATTGACTTTGGGGAGTTATGGCTCAAAATGTTTTGGAATTAGAGGCAAAAAACGGGAAAAACTAGGTATTTCTGGTCAATGGACAATTAAAACAATTTAAAAGCAGTGTAAGGGAAGTAATTCTAAAACATTTAACATTTACCTCCCTTACACTACTTGTATATTATGTATAAAGAAATGTCAGGTTTTGGACTAATTGCCAAAAAAAAGGGGGGGGGGGGGGGTAGTTGTTTTCAATTTTTTTTTCTTCAAATTTCTCAAATTGCAAATTTTTGAAAAGTTAAAAGAAGAAATCTTTAATCAATTGCAGAATATTGTGCAATAGATTTGTAAGATCTTGACATTTGTTTTGTGTCAGAAACTCATATTATGTCAAAAATTTGATCGCAATTCAAATTCAGAGCTGTATCAAGCTTGAATGTTGTGTCCATACTTGCCCCAACTGTTCAGGGTTCAACTACTGCGGTCATATAAAGCTGCGCCCTGCGGAGCACCTGGTTTGCTAAGTTATGGTCCTTAGACTTTAGAAAAATCACTTAAATAATTAGTTTTCAACACTTTTTTTTGAAGATATTGACTTGATATGTTTTATATAGTTAACACCATGACAAGTTATAGATCAAGTTAGAATTTTCTTCCAATACAATGAAATTTTTACCTGTAGCGGAGTATATATTGCCATGCAATACTCACATGCTTGTTTATATAGAAACTTTCATTGTTATCACTCTCATGTGTACAATTCTTGACAGATTTTTATGATATTGATATTTTAAGTTTAAATCATTAATGTTTTTGATGAGTATGCAAATATTGATTATAATGAAAATTGTATTTTTGGAGCGCTCATGTTTTGTTCTTGCCAGAAGTTTTTGAAACTTGTATCATAGGTTAATATTATCAATGTCTTTGACACATGGAAAATATGTGCTGATCAAATATTCTTAATAAGTCATGTAAGTTATGCCAATTGGAAAAATAAATTATATTGGAAATTGCATGGCATTTGATCTGAAGCCTTTATTACTTTAAGATTTTATGAATTGTTTAAATGAACAAAAATAAAAGTGTTATTTTTAGTTATTGCTCTTTGGAGCACATTGGAATTTTATTTAGATTTTTGGTTGTCTTGTTGTCAGCATGGTAAACATCTTTATCAACTATTATTTTTAATCCTTGCAAAACTGATATTTAGCTGCCTTCAAGTCCTGAAATTGAAAACCAAAGAATTGTAGCTAGCAAACAAATGGACTTAGAATTGATAAGCAAAGTTTTCAAAGGCCTTAGCATATTATAATCTACAAATTGGGTTTATTTGGCATAAGTTATATATATTTAAAATCTATTGATCAGTTTATATTATAGTTATATAGTGTTTTTTGTTTATTTACAGATGTTCATTGACTATAATTTGTATGGTATGAATATGATCAATGTTTGTGCTGTCAAATTTAGGAAGCAGAAAACAGATGGTAAGTTTTGTTATCATTTTGTTATCTTCATTATATTATTGTGAGCTATAAATCTCAATCTCTTGTAAATTTTTGCAAGAAGATTGTATGTCTATACTCTATACCTTGCATTTAGACACCTAAGAAGTGTATGTCCCATCATGTTAAAATTCAACAGGCATATTCTTTTTGAATTTCATTTTTTTTGTTTTCAAAAATGTCAAGTGAGCTTTAAGATCTTCAATCTTGAAGTCTCTAGATTTATTGAATATTATATATATATATTTACCATTTCTCTTTGTAGAGGATGAAAGCTGTTATTTACCTTATGAAAGTTATGATAGAATGCAAAAAAAGAAGGAATCTGAAGAATCAAGTCCATCGACACCTACTTCACTCTTTGACAGAACAGAAATGGTCACACACAAAACATGGGATATCAATAACATACAAGAGTATGCTTTATCATTTATCAACAATTTACGGTCATCAAATATATATATGTTAATTAGACATGTATAGTATGCATATGTGTATGATATGCATTTGCATATAATACGCAATCCCTTTCATCACTCTAAAATCGAGATAAAAAGTTTTAAAAAATTTGAAAAAAGGAAAAATCTTTTCATTGATCATGTTGATTAAGAGCATGGGGGTAATAATTATGTTGAAAACATGTCAAAAGGTTGTTTGTTTTTTCAATTGCTACACACCCTAACTTAATAACTTAATCCTCAATTACATTTTAACCTCACTCATGCAGACTGCATTTTCTAATTGCACCAATCTGCAGTTCAATTACCCTGATTTAGTTATTCATTTGCACCGATTATGTATAGGTAACTTACAGGTGGATGTTCAGTTTTATTTATTATTTTACACATCTTCTTTTAGCCAGTTGTACATATGTTAAGACTTGTCAATTATTACATGAATATAACTGTGTATGTTGTCCCATGCCCACCAAGGGGAGGTGGAAGTAGGACAATTTTTGTTTCCATTGGAGTTTTTTAAAAGTCCTTGATAGGTTTGAAAATAGGCTAAAAAAATGGCAGGAGAAAAAAAGCCTGAAAGTGCCTTTCAAAATACAGAAAACCCAGTTTGCTTTCATTTTGACAGCTCAGTGTTTGCTTTGTAAATTTATTTTGTTTCATTTAATTTTAATGATACATATACTTCTTTTATGACTCAAAAAGAATTTCAGCTTGAAACCTATAAATTAGTTATAAAGAGTAAAGCAGCTGAGACATTTAACCACTTTTACCTTTTGTAGGGAATTGTTACTTGATGAATCAATCACTAGACAGAGTACATGTGAACTAGAATGTGATGTAGTGGCTCCAGATATTTTAAATCGACAGGATGTGGATGGTTAGTTTGAAATAACTCATTTAATTTGATTTTTAATTAATATAACATAGTCCGGACCCTTAATAAAACCATAAGGTTTGAATGTCAAATCTTTGTTGTTGTGAAAAAAACAAAATTTTAATGTTTAATTACTTTTAACTGACTAGGTAGGTCCTAAAATGTGTTTCTAAAACTTTTAGGAATTTTAGTATGATAAATGTTGAAATTCTGCAATTCATGTTACAACCTTCTCTCAAACAAATTTTTGATTTTGTGCAATGTTATGTCATTAATAATTACTTGATTCTGGGATTTCAGACAAAATTGGTATTAATCCAGGACTTGCAGCCTTATGGGAGGATGAAAAACAAAGGAAACGAAATATTGGAGAGACATCTCAGATTACTCCACCAGATTCTCAAGGTAGGAAATTTAAGTGAAGCATCTCAGATTACTCCAGGGAATTCTCAAGTAATATGGAAGAGACATCTCAGATTACTCCAGGGATATTCAAGAAATATGGGAGAGACATCTCAGATTACTCCAAGGAATTCCTAAGTAATATGGGAGAGACATCTTGGATTACTCCAGGGAATTCCCAAGTAATATGGGAGAGACATCTTGGATTACTCCAGGGAATTCCCAAGTAATATGGGAGAGACATCTCAGATTACTCCAGGGAATTCCCAAGTAAAGCATCTCAGATTACATGAGGGAATTCCCAAGTAATATGGGAGAGACATCTCAGATTACTCTGGGGAATTCCCAAGTAATATAGGAGAGACATCTCAGATTACTCCAGGGAATTCCCAAGTAAAGCATCTCAGATTACTTGAGGGAATTCCAAAGTAATATGGGAGAGACATCTCAGATAACTCCAGGGAATTCCCAAGTAATATAGGAGACATCTCAGATTACTCCAGGGAATTCCCAAGTAAAGCAATTCAGATTACTCTAGGGAATTCCCAAGTAATATGGGGGAGACATCTCAGATTACTCCACCAGATTCTCAAGGTAGGAAATTAAGGTGATCTCAGATTACTCCAGGGAATTCCCAAGTAAGAAAATATAGAATTATCTTTTACATAGTGATCTCAAGTTAATCCAGTGATTCCAAAAGTATACATTAATAAGATAATCATTACAAAAAACTCAAGCAAGCAGCTTTTTCCATGTTATTTCTTGAATAAGAATAAGAATAAGAATTTTATTAGTATTAAATCCAAACAATAGGATTGTTACTAAAATATATGACAAAAACAAACAAACAGACAGTGGCATATTAAATACAAAACGATAGTCATTAAACACTACAAACATGTAGCATTGAAAGAAAAACAAAAACATAGATTATTAGTATTAATTATAATACTATTTTTGACAGCATGCCTCCTCTTTAAAATTATCATCAATTAAAATATTATGCTTATATTACAAAAAATATGTTATAATATATATAACATTATAAGTTGAGCCATCAATTACACAGTTCATATATTGACATTATAATTGTTTCTTTCATTATACATTTCACTTATGTAGTTAACAATGATAAGTAAAATATCACATTCTTCGCAGGAAAATATAAATTCAAATTTGTTTTCTTCACTCATTGAATTAAAACAGGGGACAATACTAGATATTTCATCAAACATTTTGATCCTAGTTTTATTAATTTCTGAACATGTTATGATAAAATGAAATTCATCTTCAACCTCTTTATGGCATAAAGGACATATTCTATTTTCTAAAGCTGTTTTGTTGTATCTACCACGTTCAACAGCCAGCATACTATTACTTATTCTTATTTTAGCATAATTTTTTGTAACATTTTTATCTAAATTCAATAAAAGGTACTTTTCTAGTTCATACTTTACTTTAAATTTTCTGTAGGTTCTTAGTTTATTTCCATTTATTGAATTATCATCATTAAAGAGACAATTTCTCCAAAATATAATGTAATTTTCATTGAGCTTCTTCACGATGGCTAAAAGTAATCTTTTTTTAGAGAAGGTACATTGATTTTCCCAAACATGAGTGAAATTCAATTTTGAAAGTAGCATTTTAACTTTTGAAGCAAATCCATCATTTAACTGCTTGTTAGCTTTATAAACATTATATAATAATGACTCATTTTCATTTGACTTTAAAATATGTAACCAAAATCCAACAGAAGACTTAAGGGCCTGTATGCCAATAGGGTACATTCCCAATTCAGCTAATACAGCTGTATTTACTGCCTTTGAATTAACATTTAGAAGACCTTTCGCAAATTTGATTTGGAGTTTTACTGATTCCATAGATAAATATTGAGATTCAAGAGTTTTGTTGTTCTTCACAATATTTAGCGACCATATCTCACTACAATACAGTAATATTGGGCTAACACAAGAATTAAATAGTTTCATATGGGAAAAAACATCCATCTTATCTGAGTAGAGTATTTTTTTTATACAAAACAATGCCTTAGAAGCTTTTTTACATAGGAGATTTACTGCATTAGTGAAAATTCCTGATGGCTTGAATAGTATACCTAAATATTTATATTCTGTGCAACATTCAATTACTTCATTATTCAATACAAACTTGTCTTTAGTAAGTTTTTTACCACTTTTATTAAATATCATTGTTTTTGTCTTGTCAAGATTGACAGTCAAGTTCCATTTTTCACAATAAGTATTTAACTTGTTTAGACAATTTTGTAAACCTGAGGATTCTGATATTAATACTAAGTCATCAGCATATAAAAGACTAGACAATTTTATGTCATGTAATGTTACAGGATCACATGTGTTATCAAACATTGATGTTAAATCATTTATATAAAAAGAAAATAAGGTAGGACTTAGAATGCAGCCTTGTTTTACTCCAACTGTGGAAGGGAACATATTAGTAATGCCTTCAGTGACTTTAACTGCAAATAAAACTTCTTTGTACATATCTTTTAGAATATTAAAGAATGGTCCATTTATGTTATATTCAGCAAGTTTGTGCAACAGAGCCTCTCTATTTATAGTGTCAAAAGCTTTTTTAAAATCAATAAAACATGCATATATTCTTTTGTTTGATTTAAAAGCCTTATCAATAATAGTTTTGAAAGTAAGAATATGATCACTAGTTCTGCATCCTTTTTTGAATCCAACCTGTTCACGACAGATAATATTATTATTTTCTGAATACTTTTCTAAACGGTTATACAAAACTCTTGAGAAAAATTTTCCTAAGCAGCTAGAAAGTGCTATACCTCTGTAGTTTGAGGGGTTATTAAAACACCCTCCTTTGAATACTGGTTTAATGTAATTTTCTCTCCATTTAGAAGGATATATGCCAGTAAAAAGAATTAAGTTAAATAATTTTACATACATGTTGACATTCATAGTACAAGATATTTTCAACATTTCATTTGTTAATCCATCAGAACCACAAGATTTCTTATTTTTCAAGGCTTTCAGAGCAAGAAGCACTTCCTCTGCAGTTATCCTAACATTTAAATCTTTGTTGCAATTATTCAAAAATTTATCATCAGTGCATGATTTGAAATCAGAATTTTTGTCATGGGTAGTATTCATTAGATTTTTGAAGTATTCAAACCATTCTTTAGCTTGAAGGTTTGAACTAGGATCATTCAACTCTTTTTTCTTTAAAGTTTTAACAGTTTTCCAAAACTCATCTGAAGAATTATTTGATTCCAAAATTTTTGTCAGCATTTTATTTCTAAATTGTCTATAGTTTTTCCTTATTAATTTATTAAGTACGTTTTTTTTGGACATAACTTCTAATCTTAGTTGTTTATTCCATGGTTCTTTACACAATTTCCTAGTATGGTGTTTTAAAGCTCTAAATTGTGCTTCACATTCATTATTATAGTAGGGTTTTTTAACTTTTCGGAATTTACTTTTGTTATTCCTGAACGTTGATCGTTTTGGGCCAAGAAAAGCAGCATTATACAATAAAGATGATATGTTCGAAACATTTTCATTAATTTTTTCTTCTACACTGGACAAGTTATTTTGAACAGGAATTTCTGCTAAGTTTTCTATTTCAGAAATAATTGGTTGGAAGTCAGTTTTTAATAAGTTTAATTTAAATGTATTTTCATATTCATTACTCCATTTTATGCACTTTAAAGGAGTTTTTAAGTTTTCTGGGGAAAATTTCTGAAGAAAATCCTCAAAATGAATTTTAGATTAAGGTATCAATGATGATTTAAGCATTTTAGAAGAAATTTAGATGGATAGATAAATTTTCCACCTGCCCACATGCGAAAATTTGAACTATACTGAGCGACAAAAGAAACGATACACTTATTTATTATCAAATTGTCAAGAAATAGGTTTTATAAAAAAATTAACAACAACAAATGTATGAATGACTGACAATGAATTATGCATACTAAAAAAATAAAGTACAGCGGAGTAACAGTTTTTGCACAATTTCAAAAACAACAGATGAGATCAAAAATCTGGAATAACAGTACGTTTCATCAGATGTTTACAGTTTGAAAAGTCAATATCTCGTGTGTCCACCATTGGCATTAATTACTGCTTGGAGCCTACATCGCATAGACAAGACAATTTTGGAAATTTTAGCCTGAGGCATGTTGTTCCACTCCTGTTGTAATGCTTGGGACAAATCTTGCAGTGTAACAGGTTGGCGTTGCCTTGAGCGAACTCTACGGTTCAGTTCATCCCATATGTGCTCGATGGGATTCATGTCTGAAAATTTCGATGGCCATGGCAACACATCGATGTTTTGTTGCTGCAAGTAGGCATTTGAAACACGAGCAGTGTGGGGACGGGCATTGTCATGCTGAAATGTTATTCCAGGTCCATATCTGTTAATGAAATTAACCACTTCCGTTGACAGAATTTCATCCCTATAGCGTTGGGCATTTAGTGTTCCATTGACTATCACGAGATTAGTCCGGTTACGCGTAGATATGCCACCCCAAACCATGACACTACCACCACCAAATCTGTCATGCTGTTGGACGCAACAATCTGCAAATCGTTCACCTGATCGTCTATAAACTCTTGCTCGACCATCTGAATGCTGGAGAGTGAATCTGGACTCATCAGAAAACAAAATATTGCTCCATTCATTATTGAGTCTCCATCGTAAACGAGCTTGACACCATCTTAACCGCTCTTGTCTGTGTCGTTGTGTCAGTGTCGGTCCCCTATAAGCACGTCTAGGACGAAGATTAAAAGACCGGAGTCTTCTACGGACTGTTTGTGCACTGATACGTCTGCCCTGAACAACACCAGTCGATGCCCTAGGAGGCATAAACCTATCCCTCAAATGCCGTATACGAATGAATCTGTCGTCAGCAATTGTTGTTACCCGTGGCCGCCCAGACCGAGGTCGATCCGCCGTAGATCCAGTTCCTTGGAATCGCTGCTGTAGCCGATATAATGTCAAACATTTACAGCCAATTGCTCTTGACACGGCAGTCATACCCATGCCTGCTTGAATCATGCCAATTGCACGTTCCCGTAGTGCGGGCGTAAGACGGGTCATTTTGAAATGTTTTCTTGAAATTTTGTGAACTTACGACTGGATACAGTAACAGGTGTTGAACAACATCAAATTAAGTCGATATTTACTAACAGATTTCTCTGCACGTGCAAATTTTCCAAAATTAGAATTTAAAAACTGTTAAGAACTCACCTGTTGTACAGGTAAAAAATCAATAGGTATGGGACGTAGTTTTACCTAATTAACGCGTGTATCAAGTTTCATTTTTATATCTTTACTTTTTTTTTAAATTATCAAAAAAATAAAAGTGTATCCTTTCTTTTGTCGCTCAGTATATTTCAAACAATGTGGTTCTGATGTTTTTTTTAATTTAAATTTTAAAACCTTTTTAAATTTTTCATTAATTTATGTTTATAATACATGTATTAAAAAGAAGATGTGGTATGATTGCCAATGAGACAAATATTTACACGAGACCAAATGTCACAGAAATTTACAGCCTTAAATAATGAGCAAAGCCAATAGTGCATAGTCAGCTATAAAAGGCCTCAAAATGACATATGTGGTGTGAAACAATTCAAACGAAAAAACTAATGGCCTACTTTAATTCTATATTCCATGTTTGTTTTCATAATAATGAATTATAATAATTATGAAGGAATCAAATGATTTTAGACTTTCAGGCAAAAATAAGCAGTTGTATAAATTTTACTCTTATTATTCAAAAGTAAAGTAAACATTTGTTTACATAAACACCCTTTTATTTATTTGCAGAGAGAGAAAATATAGAAATGAGTGAGAGTGACCAAATGTTGAGGTTAAAATATCTACAGATAATACAGGATCAAAAACCTTATATGTAAGTTTGAATGATAATACAGGATCAAAAACCTTATATGTAAGTGTGAATGATAATACAGGATCAAAAACCTTATATGTAAGTTTGAATGATAATACAGGATCATAAACCTTTTATGTAAGTGTGAATGATAATACTGGATCAAAAATCTTTTATGTAAGTGTGAATGATAATACAGGATCATAAACCTTTTATGTAAGTGTGAATGATAATACTGGATCAAAAATCTTATATGTAAGTGTGAATGATAATACAGGATCATAAACCTTATATGTATGTTTGAATGATAATACTGGATCAAAAACCTTATATGTAAGTTTGAATGATAATACAGGATCAAAAACCTTTTATGTAAGTGTGAATGATAATACATGATCAAAAACCTTATATGTATGTTTGAATGATAATACAGGATCAAAAACCTTATATGTAAGTTTGAATGATAATACAGGATCAAAAACCTTTTATGTAAGTGTGAATGATAATGCAGGATCATAAACCTTATATGTAAGTTTGAATGATAATACAGGATCAAAAACCTTATATGTATGTTTGAATGATAATACAGGATCAAAAACCTTATATGTATGTTTGAATGATAATACTGGATCAAAAATCTTATATGTATGTTTGAATGATAATACAGGATCAAAAACCTTATATGTATGTTTGAATGATAATACAGGATCAAAAACCTTATATGTATGTTTGAATGATAATACAGGATCAAAAACCTTATATGTAAGTTTGAATGATAATACAGGATCAAAAACCTTATATGTATGTTTGAATGATAATACATGATCAAAAACCTTATATGTAAGTGTGAATGATAATACATGATCAAAAACCTTATATGTAAGTTTGAATGATAATACAGGATCAAAAATCTTATATGTATGTTTGAATGATAATACAGGATCAAAAACCTTATATGTAAGTGTGAATGATAATACATGATCAAAAACCTTATATGTAAGTTTGAATGATAATACAGGATCATAAACCTTTCATGTAAGATCAATGTTATGTATTATTACCATGGTTGACTATGTTTTCTCATGGTACCTATCTACTCTATCACCCCTTCAGCTATTCGTTATTTATATACATTTGTACTACAATATAGGAAGTTCTTAAGGTAATGAGTAAATGGATGCTCTTGCAAAATTTTTTGCAAAAAATCTAGAGCGTGATGAACTGCACACAAACATAAAAAAAAACACTATATATATATATATATAAAATTTGAAACTGAGTAACTGCTAATTCAAATAGGGTGTGCTTCTTTAGCTTTTTGAACAGCACCGTAATAAAATACTAGATGTATCTTCTATACATAACACAGACTCAGAGATGTACACAATAATGGCTGTGCAAAGGTTATGCAGATTAAGAGCTTGGGAAAATGTACAAATTAAAATGAAATAAATGCCACCAAATTCCCTTAATGCTTTTGGTGCATTAAAGTCATGACATCTTATGAATGAAAACACCAAAGCAGAATGCTTTTCCATTGCATTAATCCTCAAAATTCAGATAACTTTGCCTTAAAATTGAGTTTTCAGGAAGGTGTTGTTTTATTTACTATTCTATTGCAATATTTGCAAATTAATTGATCTCAAAAAGTCACTATGGCAGCTCCTTAGTTATGAAATGTCAACTGTGGATTTGAAGGTAGCTTACAAAAAAAAATGTAAAATTAAGGATGGCAAATTGAATTAAAAATTTACCATTTATTTAGACATTTTTATCCATTCATGGGAACTTATTTTCAGAGATAGCCAGACTACAGATGAGTCGCAAGGATCAGTTAGAGACAATAGCCAAGCTTCTGTTCTAGATATGCAGTTGTCAGAAGAAGGTAGCAACATGATACAATAATTTATTTTATTTTAGATTATTGAAAAAGGGGTTATGAGTTGATTGAATAATATATTGCATTTATTCTGAATTATAAGAATTTGGCAAAAAGATAATGTTTATACGCAAAATGTTCTCTAAGGCCAGGGTTTTTTAATTTGCCGGTTTACGGATTTTTCCCATGAAAAAGTCTGGTCGGTCAGTCAGAAAAAAAAAGAAAAAAAAAGTATCAGAAAAATATGCAAAAAAAATATATTTCACCTTTCTAACAATATGTTTGGTTTGCTATTTGATCATCATTTCTTATATATTAGTTTGATGAAATATTATTGCTCAGCTGCCATAAACATTGCATGACATTCGTCTAGTAATTTTCTGTGAAAAAAAGGGGGTTTGTGTCCATGGACAAAGATGAAATTAAATCGTCATTTCACAAACCTAGACCTAAATAAATTTCAGTAAACTTGGTCGTAATGATCTTCAAACACGAAAACTGATAAAGAAAAAAAAGAAAAAACGTCGTACGAAAAATAAGTTTCAACACACATGTCAAAAATGTAATAGACTCGTCCACTAGAAAAAGGAAACCGGGTTCATCAGTTATCATGCATTGCCGTTTTTTATATCCAAATGGACGATTTTTTTATTATCAATGACACAAGTCTGAAGAAAATTCCAAAAGATTTGTTTTAATTAAGTTCTTCAACTTGTCAGACGTCTTCCACGGTTGGACAAGTTCATTTTCCATTTTTCTATCTTACGGAATGATGACAAATACGGGAAACAAACTTAATTTGTAATGGGTTTTAAACACAGGTTTCGTTCCGCAAAATTATTTGCGCAAACGACATTTCAAGGTCAGTTATGATTGATTTGTGTATTTTTAGATACGTAAATTGGAAGTTTTAGTTTTCACAACAGAAGTGTTATCAATTCCATTAGTGTTTAATGCATTTCATTTTAAAAAAAAAGGATATTTTATTTATTTTTTAGAGATAATGTTTTTGTTGGGGTCGGCAGGAATAAAAAAGCATGAAAAGTTAATTTTATTTTTATTCTGCAAGTCGACAAAATCAGGTCGGCGGATCCATAAACCAACAAATTAAAAAATCCTGGCCTAAGTTTATATAATAAATACTATAAAATTTACATTTGACCTTTATTAATTTTGGGAAACATTGATAATAGTCTGAAACCTGATGTACCTATATACTCTACTACATTCCAAGTGAAAAGATATAGCTCCTATGATCTTGCTGCATTTGTTAAAATAGTACATTTAAGATTATTCCTCACATGAAGTTGAAAGACAATTGTGTCTTTTGACAGTTTCATGAATTTTTCAGCTCAACAGGGCCATTGTTAGTGTATGCCATCACTTGGTGTCCAATGTTGTCTGTTGTCATCCTCATCTGTCGAGACTGTCGTCGTCCATCGATGTTGAAAATTATTTCAAAAATCTTCTCCTGACACTACTGGACCAAAACCATCAAACTTTGACTGGATTTTTATAAGGGCTATTCCAGAAAAAAATGTATGGGGGGTTGGGGGGTTGGAAGGCAGTTTTTGTCAGCACCCGCCACCCAGACAATTGTAATTGAGAATTATAGTGCATTATAGTGTGAAAAGTTGCTCTGATACCCATCGCCCATGTATTATTAATACAATGTGCCTTCCAACCCCCCCCCCCATACATTTTTTTCTGGAATAGCCCTAAGATAAAATTTACATTAAACAGTCAGGATTCTACTTCATCCAAATTATCTCCACTTTATGCCAACTCATTTTTATAATCATCAAAAATGGAAGCCATTGTGGCAATGACACACTGTTAATTTAGAGCTCTAGAAAACTGATAAACTAGAGAATTATCAGTTTCCTTACATGCCAGTTGTATTTTAAATGTATCTAATACTGTGGATTAATTTTTGTTCGTCTTAAACCAATTTTCGTGGGTTTCGTGGGTACATGTGAACCACGAATTCAAATGTTCAACGAATAACATATTTTCAATAGGCTTTGTATAGAGAGATTGGCAAAACCAAAAAATCAAATATCCCCAAATATGGAAGTTTCAGCAATCCACGAAAAAAAATTGATACCCACAAAAAATAAATGAATCCACACTAGCTATTGAAAATCATTTAATGTACTTTTATGATTTGGTCAACTTGAAACTATTGTCTGATCGGTTGTCAGGATGAATTTTCAAAAGTTCAAAAATATTTAAAAAAATTCTAATTAAATATTTCATGAAAATGCAGACTATAAATGTTCAGAGGTTGAAGGCTTATAACCCTAGAAAACACACACACTAAAAAAATGAAAAAGCAGACAAAAAATCCTCAATTGATTAATGAAAATATATATTACCGTCATCATGGATAATATGCACAAATATCACAGAACCTACCCCATGGCAAAATAAATCTGTTTATTATACAATTATTATATAATTATTAAAAGACTATGTTATTTTATTTAAAGGTTTAGAAAGCTCCTCTTTGGATACAGTGATTGTCGAGGAAGATGAAATAATACCAGTTATTTCTGTAGATTCCATTAAAAGGGTTGTATCAATGAGTCAGAGTTTTTCTGCATCACAGCCATCACAAGGTAAATTGATTTTATAATTAGAATAATGCATCTCTCACCTGCTACATTCTGTATTTGTATGCCCCACCTAAATGATAGTTGAGGGGCAATATATTTTATGGTCTGTGCGTCTGTTCATTTGTCTGTCTGTCTATCACAAGGTCCAGCTTCAGGTTAAAGTTTTTGGTCAAGGTAGTTTTTGATGAAGTTGAAGTCCAATCAACTTGAAACTTAATACACATGTTCCTTATGGTATGATCTTTCTTATTCAGATGCCAAAATAGATTGTTTACCCGATTTTCATTGTCTACTGAACATAGAAAAATGATAGTGGGAGTGGGCCATCTGGACACATTCTTGTTATACGACCGCAAAAAAAAATTGTGCGTTTGTATAATGGTATGATGTCGTCATCTGCATCGGAAGACACATTGGTGTCCGGACAAATACTTTAGTTTAAGTGAATGGAAGCAATTAGGGACAAAAAAGGGGGGAAAACCAGGGTTTATCTGGTTAAAGGACAATTTAGAAAATTTTTAAGCAGTGAAGGGGAGGTAATCCAATTAAAATTTAAAGAGCACTGTTTTATATATGTTTGATTTCTTGAAAGTGTATTGCTCAATAGCAAAAAAAATAATTTTTAAGTTCATTAGACCACATTCATTCTGTGTCAGAAACCAATGATGTGTCAACTACTTAATCTCAATCCAAATTCAGAGCTATATCAAGCTTGAATGTTGTTTCCATACTTGTCCCAACTGTTCAGGGTTCGACCGCTGCGGTCGTATAAAGCTGCATCCTGCGGAGCATCTGGTTTTTCTTATCTTATCATTTGTCATTCCTATTCTTTACATTTTTGACGAGCCTGAATAACTTGTCTCCCTGTCTGAGACATGGGGATCCTGGATATTGGCATTGTTTTTGACACATTTAGGTCAGTCTGTGGTTAAGGTATATAGAATAACTTTGTCAAAACCTTATGGAATTTTATTGAAAGAAAAAGGTCTGGTAAGGGCTAATTTTGGCTTAATTTTCTTAGTATACCTGGGGTCTGTTGTTCAACTTGTCGTTAGGGCTAACACGTCGTTAAAATTTCTTAATCATTCGATTAAAATTAATCATTTGATGAAAGATTTTTATATGACCGCAAAAATTTTAATTTTTTGGTCGTATATTGCTATCACGTTGGCATCGTCGTCGTCATCGTCATCCGAATACTTTTAGTTTTCGCACTCTAACTTTAGTAAAAGTGAATAGAAATCAATGAAATTTTAGCACAAGGTTTATGACCACAAAAGGAAGGTTGGGATTGATTTTGGGAGTTTTGGTCCCAACATTTTATGAATTAGGGGCCAAAAAGGGCCCAAATAAGCATTTTCTTGGTCTCGCACTATAACTTTAGTTTAAGGTAACACGATACCGAATGGCATATCTCCCGATTTCCAAAAATTTTGGCATACGTGTACTTTGAATCGAGCTACATCGGAATATGTAATAAAAAATGGGGGTCACCATTTTTGTTTTTTTGTAATTTTCATAGGAAAATGTCAATTTTGGCGACAAATTTACTTAGGTATATAGGGGAAATGCCTTTTTTTCGGCTTACTTTTTTAGATTTTCGAATGGATGGCTATTTTCTTATATACGGAGAAATACAAAAAACTAACATAATATCCAGGATTGCATAGTGAATCCATACACGTATAGAAACTCATATGTCACCATCCTTGTTTTTGAAATAAATGGCTTCAAAGTTGATCAATAGGCCTAGAATTTGACCAAAAACGTGTGACGTTATGGTGTACGGAATATAACGTTATTCCTTCTCAGGGAAATGGAGAAAGAAATATGTGTCAGGATCTGAATGAGTATATTTTATTTTCATTTCCCCTGTTGACTGTCGTAAAGTTCCTAGTAATGCAATATAAAATTCTACTGAATCAGATATAATTTTATTTCGTCCTGCACATGGAATTTCACTCATATGAATTAATATTAAAATCGTCTGATTTTCATATCAAACGAGCATATACTTGCAACTTGCGTGAACAGGTTCCATGGGAATATCATAATAATAGTTCCGGAATTTTGTACACGTTAAATTCACGTAAATATTTGAAATAAAATTATTTAAATAATATCTTTGTTCTAAAATTTTATTAAAACCATAAAAAATACCATCAGATTTTTGTTAAGTTTATGTGAAAATTAAATGAAACATTTCACGTGAGATTCATCCAAATTACTGATTTTTAACTCCATCATATTAGACAATTAGACATCCCGTGATGCAGAAATATAGTATTTTAAAAAAATTGATTCATCTAACAGTTTTTTAATTGCTCGGTTTCATGGTTGTTTAACGTTCAGTGGCAAATAGTTCATGCATGTTCGGGACGGCACAATACAATTTTGAAGACAGTTGTTTATAAAAGACACATTTGATGCACCAGTCAAAAAAGATTAAACATTTGTAAACTGTTAACCCGAATAATTCAGTCGTTATATTCCATTTCATTTGTGAAAAATTATTTACATATCAAATCTTGAGATCATATATGCATTCTTTATATAAGTAAAACAACTGCGAAATTTAAAAGTTCCAGCTTGAAATTCAACCTGTATCAGATGTAAGCCGGAGTCTGTACTCTGTGTGCCTTCATATTTTATCAAAAATGCCTAATCCAGCAACCTGTCATGAAACAAAAAAGAAAATTCAGACGATATGCGCACCTATTATATGAGTAGTAACACCAGGTACATAGTTTTAAAGCTGAAGTATAACGACTGTAGTCCTAAACAATTAGCCGAATTAACCCTATATATACTAAGTGCGGGATTAACGGTCGAACGGACAAATGTTAAACAATATGATGATACGTGCTCTATAAGTAATTTGGTGACAATGCATATTTTTGAATATGCAGTTCATATAATGGTAATTTGGAGATCTGAAATGTAGTAGCAATGTAAGAAGGCTAGTATTTCCGTCATTTCGTCTTTGGTGGAAAGTTCATTAATTGGAAATTTAACCGCAATTCCTTATATTTCATTATGGTTTGAATTTTCTAGAAAAGAGCAAAAGTTTTAAGACTTAAACTAATATTTACCAAGAGACTGAAATGTTACTGTGACAATTATACTACACATACTGAAAATTTTCCAATGTTTACTAAAACTACAAATAAGAAGTGTATTTAGATACTATTCCAATTAGCATTAGTCACATTTTCTTGATGTCTTCAATGTGTTGATGTCGTATAATTAATGCCCAGCTGTTGCTATTTTATAAATTGCACATTTATCATTCTATCAGCCAACTTTTGTACAAATAACATGTACATGTACACATTTGTTTTTATTTGTACTTGTACTTTTACGAATAAAGTCTCATGTTACCCCACTTCCATAATGAGCAAGCGGTAACGTAGATATTTAGTTTTGCGTAACTTTTCAATTTTGGTCTTCCTCGCGGTTTGAGTTTAAACTTTGTCGAAATTTTTTGAAAAAATAGAGGCAATGATTCAAATTTTAACAACTAAAGTTCCAAGTGACGGGTGTAAATTGTAGGATTGATTGATTTGATTATTGGTTGGTTAACGTCAAGTGGAAAATATTTCGTGCATGTTTAGGACGAGAACAAGTTAACAATAAATACAATAGGTAGGTTTTGCAATAGAGGCAGGGCATCCGCGATGATGGTCGGGAAAATTTTAACTGACGCTATACATGTATATATATACTTGTTCTAAAAACTAATTTTAAGAAAGAAACTTTACGGGCCTTTTCCGAGGCCTAGTATGCGAGCAAAATGGCCCTAAGAGCCTAAAAGGTAACTTTGTTAATTTTCTTTCAGTCGTTTTGTCTCCCAACTTGTACATGTACATTATTTCCAACTCAAAACTGAATGAACACCGAATACCCATGCAAGCGTAAATTAACACGAATATAAAATCTAAATGATTTCAAGATCTTGCTTTTTAACAGTCTCTTGCCGTTTGAATAATAAAAAGTCAGTCGTTTGCATGTAAATTTCGAGAAAAAAATTATAACGGAATCAGGGAAGACGGAACCGGTCTGACTACAGCCAGCCCCAACTATCAACTTTGTAGACGCAAGCGGATACTCGGGGCTGGCTTCATTCAGACTGTAACGGAACCTGAATTTTGTTATTTTATTTCTGCCGAATCAAGTGCACTCACACCACATCTTCCTATATCTATACCAAGAATAAAAATAAAGAGACAAAACTGTGTCTGTTATGCATAAGAACATATATAGATAAAGCGTGCAGATGCTTAAATATCAAAGAAACAGAATATTCAAAAAGTAAAGTAATACTTTTTAAAGATTAATAATGAGCAGAATGATTGCCGGAAAATGATAAAACCATCTATGTCAAATAACCGCTACATATTGTATCAAAACTCTCGGCCCTCTGCATCTAGGGAAAGTTACCGTTAAAAATGTCACACAAAACTCGCTGCATTGGCTTATAAATATGTATGAACGTTATTCGATAACGTCAGAAACGACAACTCATGGCGTAACGTCATTCGGTATCGTGTTACCTTAAGTGAATAGAAATCTATGAAATTTTGACACAAGGTTTATGACCACAAAAGGAAGGTTGGGATTGATTTTGGGAGTTTTGGTTCCAACAGTTTAGGAATTAATGGCCAAAAAAGGGCCCAAATAAGCATTATTCTTGGTTTTCCACAATAACTTTAGTATAAGTAAATAGAAATCAATGAAATTTTAACACAAGGTTTAGGACCACAAAAGGAAGATTGGAATTGATTTTTGGAGTTGAGGTCACAACAGTTTATGAATTAGGGGCCAAAAAGGGGCCCAAATAAGCATTATTCTTGGTTTTTGCACCATAACTTTAGTATAAGTAAATAGAAATCTATGAAATTTAAACACAAGGTTTATGACCATAAAAGGAAGGTTGGGTTTGATTTTGGGAGTTTTGGTCGTAACAGTTTAGGAATAAGGGGCCCAAAGGGTCCAAAATTGAACTTTGTGTGATTTCATCAAAAATTGAATAATTGGGGTTCTTTGATATGCCGAATCTAACTATGTATGTAGATTTTTAATTTTTGGTCCCGTTTTCAAATTGGTCTACATTAAGGTCCAAAGGGTCCAAAATTAAACTAAGTTTGATTTTAACAAAAATTAAATTCTTGGGCTTATTTGATATGCTTTATCTAAATATGTACTTTGATTTTTGATTATGGGCCCAGTTTTCAAGTTGGTCCAAATCAGGATTCCATATCAAGTATTGTGCAATAGCAAGAAATTTTCAATTGCACAGTATTGCACAATAGCAAGAAATATCTAATTGCACAATATTGTGCAATAGCAATTAATTTTCAATTGGAGTTATCTTTCTTTGTATAGAATAGTAGTTGATAATATATATGTTGGAAATTTGCCAGACATGACTATAATGTCATTTTCTATTTTTTATTTGCCAATAACTTTGTGTAAATAACTTCATTGGAAAATTGCCAATATAAAATGTTGCTGATGAAGTTTTTTTTATTGTTTTATACAATAAACAATGTATATTCACTTTTACTACCAACCAATCTTTACCATTCAGTGATAACAAGCACTTTATTTTACATTTTAATATTTTATGATGTATTTAAAAGAGTAGTTATTGTTGCAAACTCCATTAGAAATTTGAATTGATATCAGTTTTGGAAAAAGGGAAACGGGGATGTGAAAAAGGGGGGGGGGGGGGGGGGGTTTAAATTTTTCTCATTTCAGATTTCATAAATAAAAAGAAAATTTCTTCAAACATTTTTTTGAGAGGATTAATATTCAACAGCATAGTGAATTGCTCAAAGGCAAAAAAAAACTTTTAAGTTCATTAGACCACATTCATTCTGTATCAGAAACCTATGCTGTGTCAACTATTTAATTTTAGATTTTAAAAAGTTTGAAGAAGAAATCTTTAATTGATTTGTAAAATCTTGACATTTGTTTTGTGTAAAAAAAAAACCATGTAATGTCAAAAATTTGATCACAATCCAAATTCAGAGCTGTATCACGCTTGAATGTTTTGTCCATACTTGCCCCAACTGTTCAGGGTTCGACCTCTGTGGTCGTATAAAGCTGCGCCCTGCGGAGCACCTGGTTGACATTTTTTAAGCACATTGTCTACTTCAGTCACTTCAATTAGTTAAATATAAAGTTTTTGTTTACAGCAAACAGTCAAGACAAGTCTTTAGCAGATATTTTAGCTTCATTAGCTGATGAAAACTGCAGTTCTTCATCACAGGAAATTGCACAACAAATAACTGCACTAGAGGAAAGAGATAGCATTCTTTTGGATAAATCTCAACCTATTAACGATGAAGATGATAAACAACAGGACGAGGAAACTTTAGAGATGACACAAGTGCTTTTTGATGATATGAATAAAAATGAAGACATAAGTAACCAACAAGAAGAGATAATAATACCTGAATCAAGGTGAGAACCATTGTTATTGCTATTTTATTAAATTTTATTTTGATCAATCTGATTTAATTTTTTGATGCTCCAATGATACAGTTGGAATATGGATTTTTATCAGGTGAAAGAGAATGCATTACATATCATGTAGTATATTCTGTGATGTAGCCAAGAAAAACAAGAGGGCACATACTGAAATGTCTAGTCTGCTTTATTGTCCATTGATTTTAATGTTCTATTTTAAGAAAAAACAGACCAAAACACTAAAGCTAATCATTGAGCAATGAACTGTGAAAAGGACAAATAAAACCTACCAAACTAACATGTACATTGTAAAATATTTCAATACACCAAATATAGTTGACCTATATTACAAACAGTATTAGAAAAACAGACTTAACTTAACCTCTGAACCATGAAAATTAAGTCAAGGTCAGATTACACCTACCATGAACATAAAAAAAATTTGGGCCCTGTTTTCAAATTAGTCCATATTAAGGTTTGAAGTGTTCAAAATTTAACTTTGCTTGATTTCAATTAGAATTTTTTTAATTTTTTTATATGCTGAATCTAACCATGTCATTAGATTACGGATATCAGACCATTCTAGGTAATAAAGCAAATGTCACATTTCAAAATTTTAAGATCTTTGACCACATTTATTTTATCTCAGAAACCTATGTTATGTAAAAAAAATATGATCACAAGCCAAATACAGACAGTATTGTGTCCAAATTTGCAAGAACTCTACAGGGTTAACCCTCTGCTGTTTTATCAGTAACACAGTTTATCATTAAAAGAGTTATAAAATATCTCATTAGTGTTCATTTATATTTTCAGATCTGTTGACTTTAATCTAGAAGGTTTAGATGACACTTGGAATATGTCACAGTTCTTACAAAAAGATGATGAAGATGAAACAGATGATGATATTCCACAATTTGATGGAGTGGGGGATGAACTAGGTAAATTGTCTGAAACACAAATACTCACATATAAATATGAGCATATATCTTTCACAATTTTTTTATGGCCCTGCAACGAAGTTGTCGGTGCAATATAGTTTCACCCTTGTCCGAAATTCCGTAATTCCGTAATTCTTTCATTCTTTCATTCCGCAACAAACCATTATACAGAGTTTTTTTCTAAACGCCTTCAGATATTGGGCTGAATTTTGGTATTTGAGTTAGTTTAAGTTTGGTTCCGCTCCGCTAATTTTTGCCGAAACTACAGGCTTTGCATTGACTTTGATAAATTGATGAAAATCACAGTTATAAGGACTTTTTCTAAACTCTTTCAGATATTGGGATGATTTTTGGCATGTGAGGTAACCAAGATGAGTTACAGATCAAGTTAAAGTTTCATTTTGCTCCGCTAATTTTTGCCTAAATTAAGGGTTTACAACTTTGAAAATTGTTGAAAATCACAGTTATACAGACTTTTTTTCTATACCCCTCCAGATTTCAAGATGATTTTTGATATGTGAGACGACCATCATGTTTGTGTCCACATGGGTTATTGAAATTGCAGATTTTTCAACTTTTTGAGACGGGGCCATTCGTGTCGCTTTGACACATCTAGTTTTAGTCATATATTGGTATCATCGTCGTCCGAAGACAGTTGGTTTCTGGACAATAACTCTAGTATAAGTAGATAGAAATCTATGAAATTTAAACACAAGGTTTATTACCACTTTAACTGTTGTAAATGAAACTCTTTGAGTCAAAGCTATTTTTCTTGTTGATAAATTTTATTGAGACAAACATGCAATATGTGTAAAACAGGTTTTTTGGAACCTCTATTAATACATTTGGGTAAATGTTGATGTAATTATGATTGAATGGGTTTTATTTATTTCAGGAAAAGAAACTGAAACTGAGAAAAATCATCAGAAACCATTTGTTTCTAACCAGATGCTTCTATCAAGAAATATTGAAAACAATTCGTACACACCATCTCTTGGATCAAATAGTCAAAACGAAAATGCAGACCAACTATCATCACAGTCTCAAAACGAAACCATTCCAGCTAAAGTTTCTTATAGGAAAAGATATAAGGAAGATAACTCTGTCAACTTAGGACACGGCTTTGATAATTTTGGTAACTTAGTTTCATCTCATCAAACTGGAAATGACATTCATAAAGGCAATGCTAATTTGCATTCAATTAACCAAATTAATTCATCCCATAGCAGACTTGGTAACAACGGCAATCATAGCAAAATATTGGACACATCAACACATGATAGTAACCATGGATGTAAACAATCACCAATACATAGTAGTCAGAACATAATGTCAACAAGTAGTCCGGGTATCAAATCACCCTTTAATGAAGACAATCAAGGAAGCTTCAAGTCCATCAATGCTCAGTTACCTTTGAGGATGACTCCTTCGCCAGAAAAAGATAACTTTACTGTGCATCATTATTCTCAGGATGGTTTACAAGGAAGCAAGGAAATAGGATCAGTTCAAGATCAGATGCTACAATCTGATAATAATTATCATAGAAATATGCCATCCTTGAATGATTTAATGCCTCAATCACATTTTCACATGTCAAATGTTAATCAGTATGACAGTATTAAAGGGCACTCATCATACAGGCAATTTCCTGCTACATCAAATGTGCGATCTGTTTCTCAGCCAGTTGTAAATAAATTATTACAGACTGGTTACCAGGTGAATTCTGGTTCTCAGCCAGTTGTGAATAACTCATTACA
This sequence comes from Mytilus edulis, assembly GCF_963676685.1. Classification (NCBI taxonomy): domain Eukaryota; kingdom Metazoa; phylum Mollusca; class Bivalvia; order Mytilida; family Mytilidae; genus Mytilus; species Mytilus edulis. The sequence goes on along the minus strand of NC_092353.1, from coordinate 64,574,630 downwards.
GACTGATTACCAGGTGAATTCTGGTTCTCAGAAAACTTTGCCAGGATCTCACTATAAACGAAACCAAAACAGGATTATCTCTTCAAGTTCAAATCACCAAATGCCTCATACACCATCATATAAAATTCCACAAGAGCAACAGCATATGCAAAAGTCTTCGGAAAATAATCTGTTTTCACCAGCGAATCTGCAAACTTTATTGTTACCTCAGTCATATCAACACGCTCAGTCTGGATCTATTGTGTCATCTCAAATCACCAAAGAACATTTGACAAATTGTAACAATCAAAATAATCAGTCTGATCAACAGTTTTCTCCAACAAATGCATTTTGTAATTTGCAAACTTCTCCAATGAATGAACTACACAATGTACACAACATACAGTATACATTGCCAATGTCCTCAAATGATCATTTTTACATGCAAAGTCATAGGAATTCAGTTGACAATTTCCATGAATATTCTCATAGAAAGATCAAACAGACATCTGTTGGGAATGTGTCATTGTCAAGCTTGACACACCAGCATAGTAGGAGTAATGTGTCATCATCAAACTTGACACACCAGCATAGTGGGAGTAATGTGTCATCGTCAAGCTTGACACACCAGCATAGTGGGAGTAATGTGTCATCGTCAAGCTTGAAACCCCAGCATAGTGGGAGTAATGTGTCATCGTCAAACTTGACACACCAGCATAGTGGGAGTAATGTGTCATCGTCAAGCTTGACACACCAGCATACTGGGCGTAATGTGTCATCGTCGAACTTGACACACCAGCATAGTGGGAGTAATGTGTCATCGTCAAACTTGACACACCGGCATAGTGGGCGTAATGTGTCATCATCAAACTTGACACACCAGCATAGTGGGCATAATGTGTCATCGTCAAGCTTGACACACCAGCATAGTGGGCGCAATGTGTCATCATCAAACTTGACAGACCAGCATAGTGGGAGTAATGGTTATCATTTTCAGGAAAAGAGTTTTCACCAGTTATTGACAGAAGATGAATATCTTTCAAAACAAGATAATTCAGAAGATGATATTTGTTTCCAAAATTCACAGCTGTCTGAAAACACTACGAATTATAAGTCAAAGCCATATACTAAATTGATTCCAAAGTGCCATCAATATACAGGACAGTCATCCAATCAACATTTATGTTTACCCAGTAATAGCAAAGCATTTGTTTGCGAACCCAGTAAATATAAAAGAATACATAATCATTCACATGTTGAGCAAAACAGGCAGCAGCTGAAAAATTTGACTGAATTTAATCAAACTTCATCTTTTCATCCAGTTGAAAGCAAAGATCAGTCAATCAATAGTTCTTTACAAAGATCTATTACAGAAGATTTGAAGAAAAAACAGGATATGTCAGTCATTCACCAAACTCACAAAGGGCCACATAACATTGGCTACATACATACACATTCAGGGATGCAACCTATGCAACAAAATCCAAAGGCAAAGGAGTTATCAAGGTCAACCAATATAAGACAAAAACTACAAAGAATTCCTTCAGCATCTACAATTATGCCTAGTATGCATGAAAATATAAAAAAATCAACTTCAATGAAAAATGAAGGTATAAGTTGTAAAATTTTTCCCTCTAAACACGAGCCATCTACTTTAGAAAGGTTATTATTGTATGGAAATGATGATACTAATATGGAAACCTCTTCCAATCAAAGTTTGGCAGACAATTCTACAGAAGTTTATGTACAGTCTACAAATGAAAGTACTGATCTGTTTCTCCATTCATCACAATCATCATCTTCTCAAAGAGCATTCTCTCAACCACAAACAAATTGTGAAAGCTCTGTTAAAACAAGTAAATCTAAAGGAAGTGACAGAAAAAATACTTTATCCAGTCTAGAGACTCTTGTGAAGAATGTTAATCAAGGATCAAGCTTTGGATATCAATATAAAAGTCCTGTACACAGTCAGGATTCGAATAATTTTGATCCCTTTTCTGTTTCTGACACAAATAGTGTATGTAATACCAGTGAATCTTCCAGTTACTCCTGGCAAAAATCACCAGCTCACAATAATGATACTGAATCATCAAGTGACTTTAGTCATCCTAAATTGTCTGGTCGGTATGATGGTAGCAAGTCAACTAATCAATTTTGTGTTCATAAATCACCTAGCCAGTTTGGGAGTAAGCCACCTAATCATGTTGGACTAGGAAGGAGTTTATCATATAGTGGATCTTTACATTATGACAATTTTAACTCTACAAATACATTAAAAGAGCAAAATAAGATGTATTTACATGAACAAAATCAACATCCATTGGATTTAAACCACACATGGTCAGAATCTAGTAAAAATGTCAAAAAACAAAAAGCAGCTATTAAGAGGTCACATAGTTTCACATTTGAGAAAAAGGTACAACAGGGGACAAGAACAAATTCAATTCAGCAAATGAAACCGCAATTTGGTGTGAAATCCAAGAAACCACTTACACCCAATCGGGCTTACTCATTTGTATTTCATCTTCCAACACCTTTTTACAAAAAACTTAAGTTTAAAGATGAGAAGCCACTGAAGCATGACATCAGTGTTGTAAGAATGCACCCTATGGATGCACGAAGATACAGTCTGTTGAAAATCGGCAGAGGAATTGTTAAAGTTAAAAAACTGTCACAAACAGACATTGATCAATCTGGTATTACTTTAAAAGCCTCATTGGAAGAGCTGTTAAAAATAGCTGAAAACAACCAAAAACATAGAAGTGGTTTCTACCAAAAATGTGTTCAAAATTATAGATTGAAATCACCTTATGATATAAAAACTCAGGATGTTAAATTTGTGAATGAGATAAATGTTTCCAATAAAAAAGAAAACTTGATTTCAAAGAAACATAAATCTTTGGCTAATATGACAAATGTTTATCGTGAACCAATGATTGCTCCTCCTGCAGAGACTTTAGCTGCATCCTCCAAGCATTGCCATAGTATTCAAAAAGTAACACTGACGTCAATTATTGAAAATGCTTTGATAACAACCATTAGTAAAGAAAATGAGGAAGAAAATACCATAAATCTACCTCACACTGGTACAGGTTCTTCTGATCATTGGAAAGAAAATGATCAACAATCAATGCAATATCTCATGTCACATAGTTTCAAAAACAATGGAAATTATAATAAAAATGTGTCACATGATGAAATAAAAGATACTTCCCTAAACCAGAGTCATCAAGTAATTTTAAATTTTGAAGAAAAGGAGCTTGTTGATCGTTCAGGATTAGATAAGCTGATGTTGTACAATAACTGTAGTCCTGTTGGTCAAAACCTTTCATCAGGAAAATGTGATTCAAGCTTGCTGGAAACAAATCTCTCAAGAAATGATAGTCAATTATGTGAGAACTCAGTAAAGAAATTTTCAAAAAATAGTAATTGTTTGGCTTCTGTGAATTATATCTCAGGGAATTTAAGTGCAAATATGATGTTTCCAACTCATAGCCTTTTAATTACAAATGAAAACTCTGAAAAAAAGAAAATTGATTCAAGTAAAGGTTGTATAGCAACAAATGTAGCTTTAAACAATTGTTGTCATGACGATAAGAAGAATTCAATGTTATGCAGCAAACGCAGCATGAATAAAATGCTGACAAGTCCTACTGCTGTCACTGATTCTGAAATAGGTGATACATGTATAATCTTGAAAGATGAAAGTTTGACTGATGCATCAGATCACTTATTGACACCCAATATTAGTAAGCCAAGGACACCAGTGGCAGGCTGTAGTCCAATTAGTCAACAAAATATTGATGGTGAAATTCTTAATTTTAAAGGCGATTTTGAGAAAGCAAATAAAGATTTTAATCATTATGATGCAAATACAGGAATAACTAGTGGCAGTGCAAACACAAAAACTGATAAAAGTATAATAGCAGGTTTTGTAGAAAATAAAGAATTTGTTGCATCAGAAAAATGTCTTGACCAGAATTCCTTGAAATGTTTGAATCCTTTCACAAAACATGGAAATGGTTATAAAAAACGAAAACTACTTGAAAATTTAACTGTTACATATGGACCTGCAAAATGGAAGAAAACGGTAAAAAGTCAGGAATTATCCAATGTTTCTTCAGAATCGTCAAATGATGACTCTCTCCATCATTTTGACTTTTTTTCCCTTGAAAAAGAAAATGGTGTACAGAGCTCTGAACAGAAGAGGTCGTGTGGTTATCACCAAGGTTTAACAATTGATTGCATTGGAAAACCTTACCCAACATGCAAGAGGAAATCTTCACTTAGTATGAACCGTAAGCTTCAAGTTGCCTTTCTGGGTAAGAGGGCAAAAAGAAAAAAACAGGTGAAACATGCAAGTAAAAATAGTAAAATACAAAAATCAATATTGGGACTATCACTCCTTCATGAAGCCACATTGGCTAATTTAACAGAGTCAAAATCATCAAATGAAGTTGATCTTGCAGAAACTGATTCCGAGTTCGAAGATGTCCTTTCAAAAATGGCTCTCTATTCCTCCCCAGAAACTGACAGTTTAGATAGTTTGCCTCCTCAACCATTTTCTCCTGAAGGATTATCTCATAATCTTCAAAGTTTATCAAGTTCTGAATATTTTAATAAAAAGGAATTTTCTAACTTGGAAATGGAAACATCAAAACTAGGTTATATGTGTGATATTGACAATTCAGAGAGATTGTTGAACCGAAGTTGTAACACTGATGGATTTTCAAATTGTGATGACCAACATTTTTCAAAAACTGACTGTTGTAAGAAAGCTGTGGTGAAGCTCAATCGTTTGTCAGAATACGAAATTGAAAAGTACAAGAAGGAAAAGCAAAATATTGAAACGGAACAGGAAAATTCAACACCAGATTTAGAGCCGAAAACTATCTCACAATATCCAAAATATGGTTCATGTAGAAATGAAAAAAATCATACAGAGAAATCACACATAAATCCAACAGAAGTTTCATCTTGTTATTCAAAATATAGTGACCTTGACAGCCTTAGTGAGCCAACTCTCAGCATAACAGCAGACAAGATTACTAATGAGCAGTTATTAAAGTCTTGTGAAACTCAGGTTGGAGTTAAAACTATGGAGATTTCTATGTCAAAACTTGTAACAAATGATAAAGTCAATATTAATCCAGTATATTTGAAGGGAACTGAATCCCTGCCAGCTAAGGATGATGTTTGTGAGCTTGTTCAACATAACTTGATTCGTACAAGTGATTACAAAGTTTTTACATCTAAGTTATTACCTCCATCTAAAAAATATGTGACTGATACAGCCTTAAAACTGAACTTGAATCAGGCAAACAACCAAAACGCATTTTGTAGTAATCCTGATGATATTCCAGAAAAACCGAAGTAAGTCAATGTTAATATAGATTATTAGCTTATATTGACAGAATAGACCGTGTGAGCTATTGCAATCATTTTTAAGAATAAACAATCAACATAAATCTGTTAACTTTTTACGTTTACATTGTTGGTCACTGGATACTTCATACTTTGTATATAGATGCCTTATGTGACAAAGTTTCTGTTAGCCATATGTACATTGTCCTTGACCTCATTTTTATGGTTCAGTGACTACCGGTACTTGAAAAAAAAAAGTTAAGATTTTTTTGTAATGTTAATTTTTCTCTTATAATGTGTAATATGATAACTTTATTTGGGATGTGCATATCTTGCAAGGTCCTCGTCCCTGTCAGAAAGTTTTCACTTGAACAAGATTAAGTTTTGGTGGTCAAGTCCATATCTCAGATATTATAAGCAATAAGTCTAGTATATTTGGTGTATGGAAGGATTGTAAGGTGTACTTATCCAAATGGTAGATGTCACCTGACCTTGACCTCATTTTCATGGTTCACTATGTGGTTATAGTGAGGTTTTTGTTGAAGCTGAGACTTAGGGATAGTGATCTAGCAGCCTATGGGGGCTACTACCATGGCGGCGTGAGCTAACTTCTAAAAAACTTTATATTTTAGAAGTGGAAGACGTGGATGCTTCATACTTTGTATATAGATGCCTTATATAATGAAGTTTCAGTCTGTCACACGACAATTGTCCTTGACTTCATTTTCATGGTTCAGTGACTACTTGAAAAAAAGATTTTTATGCCCCACCTACGATAGTAGAGGGGCATTATGTTTTCTGGTCTGTGGCTCTGTTCGTCAGTCCGTCCTGCTTCAGGTTAAAGTTTTTGGTCAAGGTAGTTTTTGATGAAGTTGAAGTCCAATCAACTTGAAACTTAGTACACTTGTTGATTATGATATGATCTTTCTAATTTTAAAGCCAAATTAGACTTTTGACCCCAATTTCACGGTCTAATGAACATAGAAAATGAAAGTGGAAGTTTCAGGTTAAAGTCTTTGGTCATGGTAGTTTTTGATGAAGTTTAAGTCCAAACAACTTGAAACTTAGTACACATATTCCCTATGGTATGATCTTTCTAATTTTAATGCCAAATTAGATTTTTTACCCAATTTTACGGTCCATTAAACATGAAAAATGATAGTGCGAGTGGGGCATCCGTGTACTTAGGACACATTCTTGTTTGTAATGTTAATTTCTTTCTTATTATGAGTAGTAGGATAATTATATTTGGTATGTGCATAGCAAGGTCATCATGCCCGTCAGACAGTTTTCACTTGACCTCAACCTCATTTCATGGATCAGTGAACAAGGTTAAGTTTTGGTGGTCAAGTCTATATCTTAGCTGATACTCTTAAGCAATAGGTCTGGTATATATTGTGTATGGAAGCATTGTTAGATGTAAATGTCCAACTGGCAGGTGTCATCTGACCTTGACCTCATTTTCATCAGTTTAGTGGCTATAGTTAAGTTTTTGTGTTCTGTTCTTCTGTTACTGTATGCAATACATCTTCTATGTTTGGTCTATAGAATGATTGTAAGGTGATGTACATGTCCAATTGTCATGTGTCATTTGACCTTAACCTCATTTTCATGTTCAGTGGTCAAAGTTCTCAAGTCTGTTTTTGAGTTTTGGTCTTTTTAAGGGCCAAGTGAGCTTTTCTTATCACTTGGCGTCCATCGTTCGTTGTCTGTTGTCCATTGTCGTCTGTCATCAACCATCGTGGTTAACTTTTACAAAAATCTTCTCTGAAACTACTAGGCCAAATTTAACCAAACTTGGCCACAATCATCATTAAGGTATCTAGTTAAAAAAATGTGTCTGGTGACATGGCCAACCAACCAACCAAGATGGCCAACATGGCTAAAAATAGTACATAGGGTAAAATGCAGTTTTTAACCGGATTTTTGTGTACAGCGGGCGGCAATCAAATGTTGTCCGTGCATTTACTCATGAACCGTTCAATCAAAGATTTTAAAATTTTAATATGATGTTACTGACAACAAAATGAAGGTCAAGTTTAATAATGACGATTTTTTCACTTTTACCGTTCAGGAGTTATGGTTCTTGAAAGATTGAAAAATTGTGTTTCCAGTCATGTCCGTGCATTTACACATGAACTGTTCAACCAAAGCTTCCCAAATTTTAATATGTTGTTACTGATGACAAAATGGAGGTCAAGTTTAATAATGACGATTTTCACTTTTACCGTTCAGGAGTTATGGTTCTTTGAGAGATTGAAAAATGGCGTTTCCAGTCGTGTCCATGCATTTACTCATGAACTGTTCAACCAAAGCTTTTCAAATTTTAATATGTTGTTACTGATGACAAAATGGAGGTCAAGTTCAATAATGACGATTTTCACTTTTACCGTTCAGGAGTTATGGTTCTTGAGAGATTGAAAAATGGCGTTTCCAGTCGTGTCCATGCATTTACTCATGAATTGTTCAACCAAAGCTTTTCAAATTTTAATATGTTGTTACTGATGACAAAATGGAGGTCAAGTTCAATAATGACGATTTTCACTTTTACCGTTCAGGAGTTGTGGTTCTTGAGAGATTGAAAAATGGTGTTTCCAATCGTGTCCGTGCATTTACTCATGAACTGTTCAACCAAAGCTTTTCAAATTTAAATATGTTGTTACTGATGACAAAATGGAGGTCAAGTTCAATAATGTTGATTTTGACTTTTACCGTTCAGGAGTTATGGTCCTTGAAAGATCGAAAATGGCGTTTCCATTCATGCTGTTGCATTTACTCATGAACTATTTAACCCAAGCTTTTCAAAGTTTAATATGTTGATAATATGACAAAATGGAGGTCAAATTTGATATTGATGATTTTCACTTTCACTGTTCATCACTTATTGCCGGGACACAAATTAATGTTAATAAATCCGGTTTGCTGTCGTTGTGACAGCCTCTTGTTGGCTCATATCTCAGAAACCAAATCATATAGAGCAAATCTGATGGGATAAATTTGTTTGTTAGGTCAAGGTCTATCTGCCCTAAAATTATCAGACCAATCAGGCAACCGGTTGTTGGGTTTATGTCCCTGAATTGGTAATTTTAACAAAATTTTGTAGCTTTTGTTTATGATCTTGAATATTATTATAGATAGAGATAAACCTTAAACAGCAATAATGTAAAGCATAGTAAGACCTACAAATAAGTCAACATGATCAAAATGGTCAATTGACCCCTTAAGGAGTTATTGTCCTTTACAGTCAATTTTTAACAATTTTCATAAATTTTGCTACTGGCACAAGTTCATTATAGATGGAGATAACTGTAAGTAGCAAGAATGTTCAGTAAAGTAAGATCTACAAACACATCACCATCTCACTAAAACACAATTTTGTCATGAATTCATCTGTGTCCTTCGTTTATGATATGCACATAGACCAAGGTGAGCGACACAGGCTCTTTAGAGCCTCTAGTTCTAATACTTTTAGCAATAGGTTAACTATGTTTTTTGTATGGAAGGATTGTAAGCTGTAAATGTCTGCCTGGCATGGTTCATCTGACCTCAACCTTATTTGCATGGTTTATTGGTCAATGTTCTGTTTCTTAGAAATTATAAGCAATAGGTCAACTATATTTAGTTTATTGAATCATCAGATTGAAAGGTGTACACATATAATATCACATTTGGTTTGTATGACCTTTAGCTCATTTTTATTGATCATGGTAAGTTTATGTGAAAGCTTTATATTCAGGACTATCAACATAATATCCATGTTTCGTAAAGAAGGCGACATTTCAGCATGTGCACTCTTGTTTCATCATGCTTGAAGATATTGACTTGATATTTGTTATATAGTTTACACCATGACAAGTTAAAGATCCAGTAAATTATTTGTTCAAGTACAATGAATTTTTAATCGGTAGGGGACTGTATTGCCATGCTATTCTCAGATGCTTGTTAACCTTCTGACATCTATTGCTAAGCTTATTACAACTAATAAACAAATCATGTTCTCCCAGACCAAAGTACCAATCAATATAAATCCATTGGTTCTATAGTGTAAATATGTCATTAACAGTGCCAATAAACATGCAAGACCCTGAGCAAGGCCATAATATAGTACATGTATCAACATTATGCAGGACCATAAGTTTTCATAGTGTATAGCATTACAATTCTATGACAATATTATAACGATTCAAATGAGAAAAACAGCTATATTATATAATGGTAAACCAATAAAAAAAATATATAGTATATACCAACAGCAATATAAAACAGGAACAAACACTGCTTTTTCTTGGAAAACACATACAGAATGTGGTGGGGTCAAACATGTTATTTGTTTATAGGGTAACTGTTTTACATGTCCTTCTGTTAGCTAGCATCTATAGTTACATTGCTATCAGTGCATATTGCAGTTTGATGAATATTTTGCGGTCTTTGACCCTACCACATGACTAAGAGATAATAAGCAACTTTCAATGTTAAGTTTTTGACTTCAGTCATTCTGAAAAGAATTACTTTTGACAGATCAACTATATTTTGTATAAAGTTGCATTACTATCAGACTATCTCAGTTTAAGGTCCTGCCGAAAAGATCACGTTCCAGAGACTTAGAATTAATAAGCAATTTTGCTGTCCTTCAGATTGTCTTTTTGGGAATTGTATGGGGACAGGAAATAATATCTATGTGTCTATAGTTGATTTATTAGTTTTTATTAATTTTGGAATAGCTGTCAGTAGCAGTGAGTATTCCCAGATTGTTACTTTAATCTCTTTTTCAGCCTTCTAAGGCCCAAAGTGCCCCATGCGAGATTATGCCATCACTTGGCATCCGTCGTAGTCATCCGTTGTCATTGTCTGTCATTGTTTTAAACTTTTAAAGAATCTTCTCCTCTCAAACTACTGGGTTAAATATGATGAATTTTCCCCCCTTTTAAATTTAAAATTCTAAGTTTTTTTTCTTTCTTTTTTTTCTACAATAGTAAAATGATCTCTTGGCTGAAGAGAATATTCATTTGGAGGGTTGTTCCCAACCTAACAATGTATTTAAAGTTAATACAATTACAGGTCATAGTACGGCCTTCAACACGGGGCTTTGGCCCAGACCAAACAGCAAGCTGTAAATGACCCCAAAATTACTAATATAAAACAATTCAAATAGGAAAACCAACAATCTAATCTATAGTTGTCTGAACACCAATTAAAAATCCCTACCTGTGCAACCAAACTTTGCAATTTTCACAGTTTTCTAAATATTTTTATCTTAGGCCATAGTTATTATATTTTTAGTTTTACGAAATTTTTTGACAAAACCAATGGGTAGGAGGACGAAAAAAAAAAAAACTGCTGCTGCTGATTTTTTTTTTAATACCAACTGTCAATATCAAATTTTTTTTTTTTTATTTCACCAGGAGATTTTCTACTAGTGTAACAACTATTTTTTTTTTCTTGACAAGGTTTGAATTGAAAATCAATGTGCAACAACTTACTAAATCACCAAGAGCATAAATTTAGATTCTTTCATCTGGGTCGGAGGAGAAAAAAAAATAAAAATCAACATTTTTAATTTTATTTTTTTTCCTATTTGGCAAAAATTAGGGTAGGAGGGTTCGTAAAACTAAAAATAAAAAAACTACGGCCTTAAGTATAACTTCATAGAAACCAGGTATATTCTGAATTGTACATGTATAAGCTTTCTACATGCCAATTTTCAATATACCTTTAAAGCCTTCCAAGAAAAAACTGACCTTTGACAGAGGTACTCCAAAAATAACCCCTGGTTTCTGGAAATCTTCAATTAGTATACTATGGAGCCCATTAATCCTCAATTTTTAATGCAAACTAATAGACAAGTAAATTTTGGCTCAAAATGGCCTAAATACATTTCTCTTTCACCAAAAGTTTGATTTCTGCAAATTTGTTGGTTAGTTGTAAGTAAACAAGGACATCATAAGCACTATTTTGTGTCAGAGTAGGGCTACTTTTAGATACGTTCTAAATTGGAGGGAGTAATTGGTGGTCTGACACCTTTATACGAATGGAGAAATATCTATGAACCACACCAAAAAAAAGTAAATTCACAAAAACCTAGAGAAAAATTCAAAACAGAAAGTCCCTAATCAAATGGCAAAATCAAATGATAAACACATCAAACGAATGGATAACAACTGTTATATTCTTGACTTGGAACAGGCATTTCAAATGTAGAAAATGGTGGATTGAACCTGGTTTTCAACTTTTGTAGCGCTAAACCTCTCACTTGTATGACAGTCCCATCAATTTCCATTATATTTACAATGACGGGAGAACAAAACATATATAATAGGTAAAATTGTCAATAGGGGTACAGCAAATATTTCACAAAGAAGCAGAAAAAAGCATCTATCAAATTTAACAACCACATGCATTGCATACTTATATATATATGTATTTTAAATCAACCCATAGAGGATTGAAATATTTTGAAGTCCTGTGCAAAGTTCACATCAACACTAGTGTAGAGACCCAAGCTTGACATCAGAATGTAAACGTCACACAAGTAGAGATATAAAATAATTTGTTTGTTTTCAAACAACAACTACTGAACAACTGGATCAGGACAGATGCATAGACATATAGCAGGTTTGGGTAGTTTTGTTTTACTGGCAAATAATATTCAGTAACACTTTTCCTTCAGAAGTTTTGTGTATTTTATTCCAACAACGAAAATCGGCATGATTTTACAGGGTAATGTAAGTAAGAGGGAAGTCCACTGATGTAAAAAAAAAAGGTACAGGAAATAAACATGACTTCTTTGTTGGATGTGGGAGGCCCGGGAATATTAAAAAATGTTTGTTTTCTGCTTTGGAAAAAATATGTGGCAGCAGGTCCCTCAAACAAGAAATTGAATTGTTGTGGCCTTTAGAGTGCATTGAAAATAACATACTTTTAATGAAAGATCTAAACATTTCAGTTGTTTATAAACAATTGAGATACTATTGCATACATTTTAATATTCTTATTTAACAATGATATTAAAAGTTGAACAAATTGAGTAACATTTTAATATTCAAATCTTTTTTCCAGAGAACTAGGAGGGAGAAAACTAAACATTGAGTCAACTCAGGTAAGCAATAATCAATGCCTAATAGGGATATTTAGAGTAATTGATCATTTTGGGTAAAGATTGCATGAAATGCAATCAAAATTCTATGTTACTGACTTGATATTAAAATCTTCCAAGGCTTATCACTACCTTTTCGATACACAAAATAAAGTGCATTGATCCTTACATTCTATACATCCTATATATCCATGAACATTTCCAGAAATTTATCAATACAATATATGCTCAGACAGATATTTTAGTCACAAAAAGTTACCCCTGTCATGAAAATAACATAACTTTGTCAAGGTGCAGGATTCTAATATTTGTTCTCAACATATAAATGATGTCATTGTTACAGTCATCTTTAAAAATTGGAGTTGTCTCCCATTGTCGAGAATTTTAGCAGCATCAACTGCAACCAATGCTTTATTAAAAGTGCAATAATTAATTTTACTTCCAACTGATAAATTAAAGCAATCTTTACCCTTATGTGCTTTCAAGCACTTTGCTTATTCTAAGCCAAAAAGTATAATCAGAAATTATTTATGGGACATTTTTTTAATGACTGCAAAAGTTTTTGGCCTAATAATGGTTTGTCATATTTGCTGTTGTCATCTGAAGACATATGATTTCCAGACAATATGTTGAGTATAATTGTACCAAAATTTTCAATACCACAAATAGTATGTATGGATTGATTTTGGGGTTATTGTCCTAAATGTTTAGTAGTATTTAAGGGGCCAAACCATGCATTTTTCTTTTTCAGGTCAATTATTTGTGTAAAAGTGTATGTGGATCTCTATGAAATTGTACCATAAGGATCCATACCTTAAAAGGAAAGTCAGAATTGATTTTTGGGTAATGGTCCTAACTGCCAAAAAACTAAGATTATATATTATGAACAATGACTTGAGATTTGATAAATTGATACTTTAATTAGCATGTATATTAGTATAAAACAACTATCTAAACATTTTTTTTCAGTTGTCAGAGTTAGCTGAGTTTAACAGTGATCTTGGGAGTGACAATATAGCAAAATGGAGAGGCAATATTTGTTCAGCAGGCAACGACTTTGTTAAGTCTAAAGATATTCTTGATAGAATAGACAGGGACAGAACACTGCAGTTTTCATTAGTAGATGATGCACATGTTATCATCACACCTTGTAAAACTCCACCTTTATGTAAACATATAAGGGATTGGAAGACTAGTAGACAGGTTTATAAACATAGGACTGTGAAAGACAGAAAAAAAGTTGATATAAAAAAGCAAGAGCAGATTGAATTTAAGCGTATACAAAAGTTTCAACAAAAACGTTTTTCCGTAAAGCCAAATAAGAGTGTTAGCTTCAATGGCCAATATTGTGAAAAAATGTCTTCATCTTCAAAAGCTAGTAGAAAACGTGGAAATGAGATGAAATCCAACATTGATGAAAATAGCCTAATTTGTGACAGTTCTAGGGATGATACTGAGGATGATGTAATAGGCACCTCCCCACCTGATGTTACACCGTCCAATAGAAATATCAAACACATATTATGTGACAGTTCTAGGGATGATACTGAGGATGATGTAATAGGCCCCTCCCCACCTGATGTTACACCGTCCAATAGAAATATCAAACACATATTATGTGACAGTTCTAGGGATGGTACTGAGGATGATGTCATAGGCCCCTCCCCACCTGGTGTTACACCGTCCAATAGAAATATCAAACACATATTATGTGACAGTTCTAGGGATGATACTGAGGATGATGTCATAGACCCCTCCCCACCTGGTGTTACACCGTCCAATAGAAATATCAAACACATATTATGTGACAGTTCTAGGGATGATACTGAGGATGATGTCATAGGCCCCTCCCCACCTGGTGTTACACCGTCCAATAGAAATATCAAACACATATTATGTGACAGTTCTAGGGATGGTACTAAGGATGATGTCATAGGCCCCTCCCCACCTGGTGTTACACCGTCCAATAGAAATATCAAACACATATTACAAAACAGACTCTTTTCATCTCAGCCTGGATTACTCTATAGTCCATTATTGCCTAGTCAACAGACACTACACAGTACACCTCTGACAAAAGTTAGAAATAATAATCTTGTCTTGCCTGCTTGTACACCAATAAACCATTTAAAGAAAGAGGCTCCTTTGTCCAGACTTGAGGCTGTTAATACCGGAAAGGGAGAGTTGTCAATTGAATTACAGGTATGTAGAGACAAACTAGTCCATTGTTTTAAAGACTAAAATAAACACTATGATACATAATAAACAATATTTATTACCCTTATTTTGACTAAAATTTTTCATTAAACAAGTAAGAATTCTTTAAATATTCTGCTGAAAGGATCTATGGCATAAAGTGGCCCCAGATTAACAAACCAAGGATGATGTCTGTCTGCATAACTTATAGGAGTCAATGATTTATAGAAACACTTTTTGTCTTTAACATAAAAAAAAGGTTTACTGCCATCACAATGGTATATCGTGTCCATTTTTGCCCCAACTGTTCAGGGTTGCCCCTCTGGTCGTATTTTTTTTCCTTGTTTTTTTAGTAAATTGTTTGTAGAATTTACTGGTAGGTTAGTTTATTATTTTATGTAGTTTACATCATGACAAGTTATAGATCAAGTTAGAATTTTGTTCCATTACAATGAATTTTTAACTGGTAGGAGACTGTGTATTGCATTGCAATACTCACAGAATGCTTGTTTAAAACTTGATTTCAGCTTTAATACAATCAGCTATAACGTGTGATGCGCTTTCAGATTCATCAATCAATAACTTCCTGTTTAATGT
Source organism: Mytilus edulis (assembly GCF_963676685.1). Taxonomy (NCBI): domain Eukaryota; kingdom Metazoa; phylum Mollusca; class Bivalvia; order Mytilida; family Mytilidae; genus Mytilus; species Mytilus edulis. The sequence goes on along the minus strand of NC_092353.1, from coordinate 64,559,401 downwards.
CAAATATTTGGTTAGGGGTATCATCAGTTCACTTCACACTTCAGACCATCAATTGTTCATTGTATTGCTTAGGGATTGCCTGGATAATCAGACCAAGCAATGATGTTCAATTATATTTTTGCTTTGTGTAGGTGTTATTTTATGTTCTTCTAGCAATATTCCACACCTGTACAGAAAAGAAATGTTTCCCAGATAGATGGACCTACACCTAAAAATTCATTTGGATTCCAGATTAGCCAACAGAATTTTCATGATGCTAAAGCACTCCATGAGGTAGCTTTTAAATAAATATCTAAATCAATTAGGGTAACTTTAACAAGTAGACATTATAAGTTGAATAGTTCGTTACTGACTCCCGTACAGATCCATAGAGGGTTAGTAAAATTCAAAGAGCTGAGGCCGAATGCTGATTCTCCTATGGAATTTACTCACCCTCTATCTCTGTGAGTGGTGAACAGTTTAACAAATTCATTGCACAAAGAACTTTTTCTGCTGTGTTTTGTAGAAAAATAAACAAAGAAATACAACAACATCAAAAGATGACATTTCTATTCTCTTACTTTAGTTTGCCTAAACCAAATGTTATGAAACTTATCCACAATGCTTTTAATACCACAAAACACAGATCAAGTTTGAATTTTGGTCCAGTTACTAATACCATTCTAGAGTTAAGAAGTTTTACAAATGAAAAAAAAATTGCTGTTTTTCTTGTTTCCGTTCTCTCCAAAAGTTATATGAAACTTATACAATATGCTTATTACCACAAATCAAAGATCAAATTTGAATTTTGGTGGGATCAGTTTTAACATTCTAGAGTTGTGCCCTTTACAAATGGAAAAATTGTTTCTGTTCCTAGCTTAGTTTGCCTTAACCAAATGTTATGAAACTTATAGACAATGTTATTAATTACCACAAAACACTTTTACACTTTTTGAGTAATGTCCTTTTATAATGTGTATATGCAAGCAGGATCATCATCTGTGTCCCATGAACATATTCCCCATTTATTGTGTAATCTTATCCTTGATCCTGATCTCCCTTCCAATCAAATTGATGCAGGTTTTTTTTGTCTTTATTGCCAAAATTAGAGTAATAAAGAATTGCTTTTGAAAATCTCCCAATTAACAGTAAACAAATATTGTTGATTTGTTTTAGGTACAGAATATGACAGTATTAAGTATGGAATTATTAGCAGACAGTAGAGGGGATCTACTTTCAGATCCAGAAGTAGATGCCATAAAGGCACTTTTCTACACTATACATAATGATATGAATGATACAGACATAACAGGGATTATAGTGGTTGATGCAGAGTCTACAAAGATTCAGGAAGAATTGAGAGAAAAGAGTAAACAGTCAGCACATCTGTCGACATGCAACAGTCAAAACCCATCAACTTCAACAGATACAACCTGTAAACAGTCAGCACATCTCTCGACATCCACCAATCAAAACCCATCAACTTCAACAGATACAACCTGTAAACAGTCAGCACATCTCTCGACATCCACCAATCAAAACCCATCAACTTCAACAGATACAACCAGTTCATCTGTTACACCTGTATCAAAATCTGAGTCACCCAAGACTTCAAATGTGAAAGATAATAAAAGAGATAGAACACCATGTCTTAAGGATACTAAAAAAAGTGACCAGTTATCATCAAAACTGCAAAGAAACACTTCATTTTCTGGTGTACATTTAAATCAAACATTACTCCAGAAGTCAGGGATTGATGATAATTTGCAGATTGCATATGTGGAAACAGAGATTGGTCTTTTTAATTCATTTAAGGATCTGATAACAAGGTAATATTATCATACAATTCAAACGAAAATAAAGGAACTTATGAGCACAGTAGGGCAGAAAAAATGTGTCACAAATTTGTTCATATGTGGATATGGACGTTGGCAGACTCCAGAGCTCCAGAAGAGTAAACAGTGTCTTCTCGTGGCACCTTTCAAGTAAAAAGAGGGGGTAATTGCATTTAAAGATGTAATAATCAGGGAAAAAGATGAGATTTTGCTTCAACAAATGAACCATACCTGTATTTATTTCGCTTAGAATTAAGACAGAATCTAGCAGGAATGATGTTAGAACTATAAAAATATACTAGTGTTCATATTCTAGCCAGAATGTAAGCAGGAATCTGCCTGAAAAATAGCCAAAAAATTTAGATTAACAGGATTTTTTTAGTATGAATATTGTGATTACTACCAGTAATATTCTAATTAGCAGGAAAATAAGATTTTTACTAGAAAACCTGGTTTGAATTTTTATACCCCTAAGGGCATTAAGTTTTACGTCTGTACGAGTGTACGTTCCAAAGTTGGTTTCGGTTCTCTCACTTCAGTTTGCTTCAACCAAATGTTATGAAACTGATACACAATACTTATTTATATCACAAAAAACAGATTAAGTTAGGTGCTGTCACTTTAACCGTTTTAGAGGTATGCCCCTGTTCAAAGGAAAAATTGCTGAATTTCTGTTTCTGTTCTCTCACTTTAGTTCGCCTAGCCTCAACCAAATGCTTTTTACCAAAACATACAGATCAAGTATGAAGTTTGGGGGTGTCACTTAATTCTATAGAGTTTTGCCCCTTTACAAATGGAAAAATTGCTGAAGTTTTTGTTTCCGTTCTTTAAATTAAGTTTGCATCAACCAAAATTTATGAAACTTATACACAACACTTATTGTAACATAAATTTGATTTTTTCCCTTGATGTTTTTATGAAATGATTTACTTATAAAGTGTGTTGAGGGAAAACCATGATATATTATCTACAATTCAATGTTGTACCATACTTTGCTAATTAAGTATGCAACTCAACTAGAATCCAAAGGAAAGTAGACAGGGCTTAGCTATGACACTACCCGTATATATTTATTTTCATGTTATTGCATGACTGAAGCTCCACCCTTTTTTATAAAGGTATCCCCTCTGGAATATTTAGGAAACTGAAAAAAGTAAATGGTCAAGATCTTCATTTTTTTCCCTTTTATAACAAAAAGCAATTAATCATATGTACCACATCTAGAGAAACTTTTTTCTTTTTTTAAACTAAAGGATTGTTATGAGTTCCCTTAATTTTGGAAAAATTACTAAAAGTTTTTATATTTCAGTTCTGAAAAAAACTAAAATGCAATACTACAATGTAGTGCCATTTCCTTTGCGAAAATTCAATTAAATTTTGATTAAAAAAAGGGGGTGTATCACTAAGAAAAAGAATTAATTCTATTAAATAATGATTAAAAAAAGAGGGGTAACTAAGAAAAAGGAATAAATATGCCTACAACAATTTGTGAAAAAACATGATTCTTTTTGCAATAAATAGAGGTACACTATCTACACTCCCTGGATCCTCCACTGTTTAGTGTTTTGTCATTAAAATTGTGTTTTAGTAAATAATCTAATAATCGAATTAATAAAATAACAGAAGAAAAGCAGTTTGTACGTAAACTTTAAATGTATAGATATGCATTTTTCAATGAGATGAACAATCTGTAAAATATTATTGATTTGTATTTTACCTTGAAAACCAAAAAAAAATTCTTATCGTCATTAATAGATTGATTATTTAATCCTTATCGCTATAATCCAACATTTTTGTTTACTCTCTAATAACATAATGAAATTACCTGCGCATACAAATATACACAGGGCGCAAAACTAAAAAATCGGGAAAATCCCACATTTTCTTTACTTTCTGCAAATTCTGAGGTTCTATTAAATGAAATACAAAGAAGATCATACATGAGGCGCACAAGTGACTTGCACGAGCTTCCAATTCATTGAATAAAACTGTATCGTGATCAATTTCCGATTTTAGCTCAAGGTCTACAAGCTGTCAATCATTTTATTTATATAAAAAAATTTATATACCATGTGTCTTACTTAATAACATATTTAAACAAACTCATCCTACGGATTCGTTTGTTTAAATATGTTAACTCATAAAACCATGGTATATATAGTACTTACCACAAAACCCAGATCAAGTACAAAGGATATGGTTCACTTATGGCACAAAATGGCCTAAAATATCAACTTTATTATAAAACCCCAGACATGTCACAAATTGGTTCGTTAATGGGTGTATTTCAAAAGCCTTTTTGCTAAATAAATCAGTTCCCTTCATAAAAGTACATAATATTCTCCAAAGTAAGCCAATTTTAGACATGTTGTCAAAATATGATGATTTTGTGCTATTTTCAGATCTAAAAGCTTTAGGAAAACATAGGCTGCCACCTATGATCCAAAATTTTTTGTAACCAAAAGATTCCAAATTTGATATGTAATTTATCAGTATAAAAACTTGGATCTTGGATGGTGGCCAAGGTTGGTTATACCAAAAACAATTTAAATTCTGGAAAAAATTGACCAAAGAATAGAGAGCTTCCACAATTTACAGGATCAACATACATTTACCAGGTTTGGAACTGTCCAAACCAATCAACAACAGTTAGCTATGATATAGCTTGGAACAGTGCATATGATCCTGGATAGAATCCTCAAATCTTCCAATCAGAAAGTAAGAAGCATTCTCCCTGCAGACTGTCCATCGTTCAATCTTAATATCATCTTGGCAGAGACGATAATGAGAATTGAGATTCTTTTTCCCATGGAGATTATTTGACCCTTCCCCACAGTTATTTATTTACTTTGAATATTTTGGTTATACATGTAGTTTACATGTTGCAATTTGTGTCTAGGCCAGTCCTGAAAATTCCAAACCCTAATTTCGATGAAGTCTTTTGCATAGTTAACTTGTTTAAGTTTGTGATTAGGTCTTATTTAAGATAACCACTAATGTAAATTCTTGGATATTTGGTATGCAGTTTCAATAGCATTTGCATAGTTCTTTTCCAAAGAGATTAATTGGTTCTGACCCTCAGTCATGGTTCATTGATCTCAAAATCTTTTCTATAATTAACAGGTTAAACTATAAGAATTTTAATTGCAACATTTGCACCATTCTAACAAAATATCAATCAGAAGAGACTACATGACCTCTGTGTAAACAGTTTATTATTGAAATTATTTTACAGATTGGATCCAGACTTGTTAGTTGGTTATGAAATACAAAAAAGTTCTTGGGGATATTTATTGCAAAGAGCAGCTCAAGTTGGTATTGGTCTTTGTTCACAGATATCTAGGATACCAGGTAATTATATATCAATCTACATTTTGACCATGCATGTCCTCATTTCACAGATCAGTGATCAATGTTAAAATGACGATTAAAGATACATGATTAGGTCCATTCTCAGATACTGTATGCATAAGGCCAATTATATTTAATTTATGGATGGCAAAAAGGTGTACATGTCAGTCTGCCAGGTTTAGTTTGACCTTGATTTCATTTTCTTGGATCATTGGTCCATGTTATATTTTTGTGTTTTGGTCTATTTTTAGATAACCTTGCCCAATGGGCCCAGTGACATTTTCTCTTCACATGACGTCTGTCGTGTGTCATCTTTTTTGTTAACTTTAATAAAAGTCTTCTCCTCTTTAACCAAACTTGACAATAATTATCATTTAACAGTTTATTGTATACTTTAAGCAATATGTCAACTATATTTTGTGTACATAGGTATGCAATAATTGAAAGATATACATGTCTGTCTGGCTTGGAAAATCTAACCATGACCTCTTTTTAATGGATTCTTTGCATTTTGTTCAAAAACTCCAGAAGAAACTGAATCTGTTTACAGAAATCATTATCAGCAATAAAAAGAAATTTAGTCATAAATTATATTCTAATCACAATGTTTGAGAGTGTGTATTGTTGAAAATGCATATAGGCATAGAAGAGGGACACAGGCACTTCAGAGCCTGTATACTAGTTATATTATAAACAAGGAATTAGCTGAATCTTGAATAATTTTGAGTTCTGGAAAATTTATGAGAAATTTATGATGAAAACTAACCAAACTAAATAGGGTGCACATGGCTAAGGTGGGTTAGTTAGTTCATACTGAAAGGATAACCTTAGCCATGTGCTCATTGTTTACAGTATTGTTTTACTTTTTTTCAGAAGAAAAACGAGGTAGCCATTTTTCAGCTGAGAAGGATGAGTATGGTGCAGATAGCATGTCAGAGATTCATATTGTTGGCAGGATTGTGCTCAATCTTTGGAGAGTTATGAGACATGAGGTATAAATAATATTAAAGCTTGATGAAAGAGGGATGAAAGATACCAGAGGGACAGTCAAACTCATAGATTGTAAATAAACTTACATTGCCATGGTAAAAAATAGAAAGACAAACAGACGAATAATAGTACAATAGACACAACATAGAAAACTGAAGACTAAGCAACACCAACCCCACCAAAAACTGGGGGTGATCTCAGGTGCTCAGGAAGGGTATGCAAATCCTGCTCCATACTGTATCAGTTAAATATAACTGTACTAGCAGCCTTAACCATTTCTGTTTGAAGGGAACTTGACTGATCCATGAAAGATTGGTATTGATGACCAATAGAATTCGTCAGATACAGTATAGCAGGTTATTTTCATGGGGTGCAAATTTTCCTTTATTTTCGCAGATAAAACGAAATCACCAAAATAAATTCCGCCAATTTAAAACATTACATGCAGAGGTATTGATAAAAGTTTTGAATCTGCAAAATTATAATTGTCAAAATATTTTGTATACCTTATTCAATGAAAATTGAGAAATTTTGAACCCACGAAAATAACCCTCTGTACATCAAATCAGCTATGTAAGAGTTGCTGTGTTGACTGTCTGTAATCAATCAGTAAAATAATTATGGATACTTATATAATTAAAATTCTTATGTAAAACGTACTCCACAGTATTAACATGCAATAAACAGGGACCTCTACAAAGGCACCTGAAATGTTTATTTGTAATCAACTTTTTCGCAATAAAAATTTTATCACTTGAAAATAGTAATAATGCATTTTAATGTTACTAGATGATGAAAATAAATCCATTTATGCCCCAACTGTTCAGGGTTGGATCTCTGCAGTTGTATCTAGCTGCGTTTGGTGAAGCAATTTACTTGTTTCTGTTCTTTAACTTGAGCTTTCCTTGACCAAATGTTATTAAAAAGAATTGCCCAATTATAAGAATAACCACAAAATACAGATCAACTTCTAACTTTTGTGGCGTTACTTTTACAGTTTTAGAGTTATGCACCTTTATAAATGCATCATTGTGCATAAGATTTATAAAATTTGGTTTTAGAGACAAACTAAAGTGAGATAATGAAACGAAAAAAATGCAAGTAAAGGGGCATAACTCTAGAAGGGTGAAAGCAATGCCACCAGAATCAAAAACTGGTGATTCTTTTTTGTTTTGTTTTCTAACATGAGTTAGCCTCCACCAAATTTATTGAAACTTATACACATTGCTTATACAACAAAATTCATATTAAGTACAAAGTTGGGTAGGGTCCTTTTTATCTTTCTTTAGTTATGTCCCTTTATAATGTTACATGCAAGTGGGAGCATCATGGACATATTCCGCATTATAAAGTTAATGTTAAGTATTTTGTAGTTGGTCCATTTCTCAGATACAACAAGGTATTGATCAACTATCTGTCTTGCAGGGTTTGTCTGACCGTGACCTAATTTATGTGGATTATAGATTATGCGCAATGTATTTTACATCAATGCATGAATATGATGCAGCTGAACAAATATCATTAATGCTGCTAATAAAATGCAAGTTGTTTTCAATATCATTATCAACAATTAACAATCAACTTTCAAGCCATTAAAAGAGGGACAAAAGATACCAAAGGGACAGTCAAACCTGCAGCTTATGAGCTATTGTTGATTGTATTTTGCAGGTTACTCTTAATATTTATACATTTGAGAATGTGATGTTCCATGTCCTTCACCAGAGAACGCCTAAGTATTCATTTAGAAATCTCAACACTTGGTACAATAAAAAGACACATAATCACAGGTAAGCCCTACTGAGGACTAGATTTCTGAAATGCCACATACAGTTTTTATGCCCCCTCCAAAAAGGAGAGGGCATTAAAAGTTTTACCCATTTCAAGGCTTACACTTTTAGCCAATCGTGACATGTCTTATTACTTTCCCCACCACTGTACCATCAGAGCAAACATTTTAAATAGCAGAACTGTTAGTTACGACTTAACAAAGACGAGAAATGGACTCGTCCCAGATAATATTGAAAATAAAATATATCCAAATAAGAACAAATCAATTTTTCTCGTTAGTCAGATCAAGTCAGATTATATAATACATTTAGTTACAAGTCCCTCATGCAAATTTTATGATCTAATTGTACATCAAAGGTTCATTTTGATATTGGTCACTTAATGCTAATTTGAAATTTAAGCTAAAAACAGGGGCCATTTTATGGCCTTATAGAACCTACTCTTTTATCAATGACCTGTTTAATGATAATCACATACATTATTAGATGGAGAGTAATGAATTATTTTATCAGTGACCTGTTTAATTGATAATCACATACATTATTAGATGGAGAGTAATGAATTATTTTATCAGTGACCTGTTTTATTGATAAATACATACATTATTAGATGGAGAGTAATGAATTATTTTATCAATGACCTGTTTAATTGATAAATACATACATTATTAGATGGAGAGTAATGAATTATTTTATCAATGACCTGTTTAATTGATAAGTATATACATTATTAGATGGAGAGTGATGAATTATTTTATCAGTGACCTGTTTAATTGATAAATACATACATTATTAGATGGAGAGTAATGAATTATTTTATCAGTGACCTGTTTAATTGATAAATGCATACATTATTAGATGGAGAGTAATGAATTATTTGATCAATGACCTGTTTAATTGATAAGTATATACATTATTAGATGGAGAGTGATGAATTATTTTATCACCAGAGTCAGAGCTAACTTACAGATAATGGAACAGATTGATCTTGTTGGTCGTACAAGTGAATTTGCCAGAGTATTTGGAATAGAGTTTTATCATGTTCTTTCCAGAGGATCACAGGTAGGTACATTAACATTATGTAGTTTTAGCTATGGCCATGTGAGCAATTGCAATCACTTAGCATCTGACATTCGAAACTTTTCCAAAAGTCTTCTACTCTGAAACTACTGAACCAATTTCAACCACATTAGGCCGAATGATTTTTTTGGTATTTTTGTATCAATTTTGTGTTTTTATAGCGTTCGGTCAACAAGTATAACTGCCACAAATAAAAATAGAACATAGGGGGTAAAATAAAGATTTTGGCCTATGTCTAAAAAAAAATACAGTAGGTAAAGCAAAGCTTACAAGGTTAGAAATGATCAGCAGGTCTATTTTTATAATTGAGGAAATTTTCAGAAGAATTGCACTGTTTGTTTAGTTGATTTATAAACTATGAAAGCTAAAGAGAATGTTCAAAAGAATGTTTAAACATGTATTAATATACATTAAACAGCTAAATAAACATGTATTGATATACATTAAACAGCTAAATAATCATGTATTGATATACATTAAACAGCTAAATAAATATGTATTGATATACATTAAACAGCTAAATAAACATGCATTAATATACATTAAATAGCTAAATAATCATGTATTAATATACATTTAACAGCTAAATAAACATGTATTAATATACATTAAACAGCTAAATACACATGTATTAATATAAATTAAACAGCTAAATAAACATGTATTGAGATACATTAAACAGCTTAATAAACATGTATTGATATACATTAAACAGCTAAATAAACATGTATTAAGATACATTAAACAGCTAAATAAACATGTATTGATATACATTAAACAGCTAAATAAACATGTATTAAGATACATTAAACAGCTCAATAAACATGTATTGATATACATTAAACAGCTAAATTAACATGTATTAAGATACATTAAACAGCTCAAAAAACATGTATTAAGATACACTAAACAGCTCAATAAACATGTATTAATATACATTAAACAGCTCAATAAACATGTATTAATATACATTAAACAGCTAAATAAACATGTATTGAGATACTTTAAACAGCTAAATAAACATGTATTAATATACATTAAACCGCTAAATAAGCATTAAACATGTATTGATGTACATTAAACAGCTAAATAAACATGTATTAATTTACATTAAACAGCTAAATAAGCATTAAACATGTATTGATATACATTAAACAGCTAAATAAACATGTATTAATATACATTAAACAGCTAAATAAGCATTAAACATGTATTGATATACATTAAACAGCTAAATTAACATGTATTGAGATACATTAAACAGCTCAATAAACATGTATTGATATACATTGAACAGCTAAATATGCATGTATTGATATACATTAAACAGCTAAATAAATATGTATTGATATACATTAAACAGCTAAATAAACATGCATTAATATACATTAAATAGCTAAATAATCATGTATTAATATACATTTAACAGCTAAATAAACATGTATTAATATACATTAAACAGCTAAATAAGCATTAAACATGTATTGATATACATTAAACAGCTAAATTAACATGTATTGAGATACATTAAACAGCTCAATAAACATGTATTGATATACATTGAACAGCTAAATATGCATGTATTGATATACATTAAACAGCTAAATAAATATGTATTGATATACATTAAACAGCTAAATAAACATGCATTAATATACATTAAATAGCTAAATAATCATGTATTAAGATACATTAAACAGCTAAATAAACATGTATTGATATACATTAAACAGCTAAATAAACATGTATTAAGATACATTAAACAGCTCAATAAACATTAAACATGTATTGATATACATTAAACAGCTAAATTAACATGTATTGAGATACATTAAACAGCTCAATAAACATGTATTGATATACATTGAACAGCTAAATATGCATGTATTGATATACATTAAACAGCTAAATAAATATGTATTGATATACATTAAACAGCTAAATAAACATGCATTAATATACATTAAATAGCTAAATAATCATGTATTAATATACATTTAACAGCTAAATAAACATGTATTAATATACATTAAACAGCTAAATAAACATGTATTGATATACATTAAACAGCTAAATTAACATGTATTAAGATACATTAAACAGCTCAAAAAACATGTATTAAGATACACTAAACAGCTCAATAAACATGTATTAATATACATTAAACAGCTCAATAAACATGTATTAATATACATTAAACAGCTAAATAAACATGTATTGAGATACATTAAACAGCTAAATAAACATGTATTAATATACATTAAACCGCTAAATAAGCATTAAACATGTATTGATGTACATTAAACAGCTAAATAAACATGTATTAATTTACATTAAACAGCTAAATAAGCATTAAACATGTATTGATATACATTAAACAGCTAAATAAACATGTATTAATATACATTAAACAGCTAGATAAGCATTACATATGTATTGATATACATTAAACAGCTAAATTAACATGTATTGAGATACATTAAACAGCTCAATAAACATGTATTGATATACATTGAACAGCTAAATATGCATGTATTGATATACATTAAACAGCTAAATAAATATGTATTGATATACATTAAACAGCTAAATAAACATGCATTAATATACATTAAATAGCTAAATAATCATGTATTAATATACATTTAACAGCTAAATAAACATGTATTGATATACATTAAACAGCTAAATAAACATGTATTGAGATACATTAAACAGCTAAATAAACATGTATTAATATACATTAAACAGCTAAATAAACATGTATTGATATACGTTAAACAGCTAAATAAACATGTATTAATATACATTAAACAGCTAAATATACATGTATTGAGATACATTAAACAGCTAAATAAACATGTATTGATATACTTTAAACAGCTAAATAAACATGTATTAAGATACATTAAACAGCTCAATAAACATGTATTAATATACATTAAACAGCTAAATAAACATGTATTGAGATACATTAAACAGCTAAATAAACATGTATTGATATACATTAAACAGCTAAATAAACATGTATTAAATAAACATGTATTAATTTACATTAAACAGCTAAATAAGCATTAAACATGTATTGATATACATTAAACAGCTAAATAAACATGTATTAATATACATTAAACAGCTAAATAAACATGTATTAATATACATTAAACAGCTAAATAAACATTAAACATGTATTGATATACATTAAACAGCTAAATAAACATGTATTAATATACATTAAACAGCTAAATAAACATGTATTGATATACATTAAACAGCTAAATAAGCATTTATGCAAGATCAACACAAAAATAATCCAGTTGGAGTGAGTTGTAGGAGCCTCTTGGATACACAAAGACAACAACATCATATATAACATAAGTTGATATCAGTTTGAAAATCAGTGCTTGGAAAAAAATGATTTTATTGAAAATTGCATTGTCATCCTTCTCATGTGTACAACTATTGCAAAGTTTTTATGAAACTTATTTCAAAGGTTTATCTCAACAATGTCTTTGACATTTTCGAAATAAGTGCTGATCAAATATTTTTTCAAAGTTATGCCCTTGGAAATGTTAGTTATATATGAAATCATATTGCTAAGATGAGAAAAACCAACAGTGTATAGTTGGCTATGAAAATCCCTGACATAAAAAATATGAAACTATTCAATTGAGAAAACTTACAGACTGTTTTATTACAAAACAATTATTGAAAATAGAATTTGGCAGAAATGAACCAACTACAACCATTTTATAACTACTGGTTCTTGACTTGGAACATGCATATAAACAATGTGGCGAAGTTAAAAGGATTTGCTGGCGCCAAACCCTTCCCATAACACTTTTTACCAATGATCATTCAAATTAAACATACAAACAAACAGTGAAATTGTATATCATTATATATTTCAGTATAGAGTTGAATCAATGATGTTACGACTGGCTAAGCCAATGAATTTCATCGCAGTCTCACCAAATGTGCACCAACGAGCCAGAATGAGAGCACCAGAGTGTATACCTTTAACATTAGAACCAGAATCCAGATTTTACCATGATCCTGTTATTGTGGTTGATTTTCAATCACTATATCCATCTATCATGATTGCTTACAATTACTGCTTCTCTTCTTGTGTTGGAAGGATTAGTTTACTGGAAAAAGCTCAGTATGTTATTTCAGACCTATAATGTACAGCGGGTTATTTTCGCAGGGTGTAAATTTTTCTCTTATTTTCATGGCTTTTAACAAAATCACCAAAATAAATTCCGCCAATTTAAAAGTTTTGAATTTGCCAAAATAATAACCACCAAAATATTTTGAATACCTTATTCTGGGAAAATCACTAAATTTTACTCCCTGCGAAAATAACCTGCTATACGGTAGTTTATGAACATTTTTTATTTGGTGGAGTCACCTTGACTGTCTGTCTTTTTGATTGTATGAATATATAGAAAATAAGATGTGGTATGATTGCCAACGACACAAGAGACCATATGACACAGAAATTAATAACTATAGGTCACCATACAGCCTTCAACAATGAGCAAAGCCCATACCACATAGTCGGCCATGAAAGGCCCCGAAATGACAAATGTAAAACAGTTCATACAAAAAAAATAACGGTATAATTATATATGTAATTATACCCCCGCTTTAAAAAAGGGGGGGTATACTGTTTTACCTCTGTCTGTCAGTCCGTCCGTCAGTCCGTCCGTCAGTCCGTCCATCAGTCCGTCCGTCAGTCAGTCCGTCCCATGAAACTTTCTCAGGAACTACACATCCACCCTTTCTGTAATTTGGTATCAACATTTATATATGTCAGCCATACAGTGTGATGCGTTTTCAGATTCATCACTCGACAACTTCCTGTTTACCGAACACTTGTATGATTTTACACATGATAACCAAGTTAAAAATTTTCGTCACATTTATCTCAGGAATTACAATACAAGGATTTCTGAAATTTGGTTTCAGGATTTTTATAAGTCAGCTATACCGTGTGATGTGTTTTCAGATTCATCACTCGACAACTTCCTGTTTACCGAACACTTCCATATTTTTACACTATTAATATTATCCACTTGCGGCGGGGGTATCATCAGTGAGCAGTAGCTCGCAGTTTCACTTGTTGTTAATGTGTAATTGTTATCCGCTTATAGCACCATACATGTACCTAAGTTGTAATAAATTGTCTTGTCTTGTAATGAAACAACTGTTCACAAGAGACCAAATGACACATATATTGATAAATATAAGTCACCATACAGCCTTCAACAATGAGCAAAGGCCCTGAAATGACAAATGTAAAACTCATGGCCTTATTTATATACAAAAAAATGTATAAACTATTCTCCATTGTTACCTTCTGTGCAAACTGGTCCTTAAGTCTTAAATCAATATTTATTTTTATTATAGTGAGGGTGCTATTGAATTTGGATGTACACATTTGAAGATTCCTCCTTCAGTTTTGAAGGTAAGTCATGTTGTTATGTTCTTTGAAATTGTTAAGGTAGCACATAATTGTGACTAGTAATGAGATTTATCTAGGTGAAATTGACTTCATCGATATTAATTGATATAAGCATTTTGCAGGTCTTTTTCTATTTTACGGTAATGATGTAAAATGCCACATTAATTACTAGATAATGCATAATTCTTAGTTCCATTCAAGCTCAACTGGCTTAATAAGATTTCCTCATCTCTTGGGGTCTGTCTTTCATCATCGTCTGTTCTCCGTTAACTTTTACCAAACAATATCCTCTCAAACAGCTTAGCCAGATATAACCAAACTTGGCCAAAATCATTTGGGTTTCTATTTTTAAAATGTGTCCGATGACCCTGCCAACCAACATGGCCACCATGGCTAAAAGTACAAAATAGGGTTATAATGCACATTTTTTTCTATTATTATATAAGATAAAAAAACCAGTCACGAATAGAAAAAAGACTTGAATAAAATTGCCCAGAGCTTTAAGCTATTTCAATTGTCCTTATTTACTTATATTTAAAAAATTTTGGACGACTACTTATTGAAATTATTGCCCTTAAATGACAAACTTTAACCTTTTTTTCATTTTTACCTATTATCTAAAAAAGTATAATAGATACAGAGAAACATTTAATTGCAAAAATGATTTGCAAGACAAGTTCTTCAAGTATGTAAGTTCACTTTGTTTCTACATCTTAATTGTTGAGCCTTTCAATCAGCAATTTTCAAGTTATGATATTGGGGCTGATTTTCACCTATGTTTTTCATGATTTGTGGCCCTTTATTATATAATGCTATAATAATGACACTAATAATTGTAAAGAAAACCAGGTAGTTATCATTTTTACTGCCTGTTTAATATCATGAGACATAAGTCAAAATAAGGGATCATGGCAAGATGACAGTGAAAAAGTGAAACCTACATATTCAAAATTAAAAAATAAAATTGCTATTTTAGAAAATCCAAGATGATGTGACAGTTTCTCCAAATGGAGTGGTGTTTGTGAAACAGAGCGTAAGGAAAGGAATAATCTCAGCGTAAGTTATTCTTATTATGTCCCCTGCAATGAAGTTATCAGTGACATATAGTTTTACCCTTTTCTGTCATTCTGTCATTGATCAACAAACCATTATACAGAGTTTTTTTCTAAACGCCTTCAGATATTGGGCTGATATTTGATATGTGAGTTAACCATGATGAGTTACAGATCAAGTTTTTGACAAAATTACGAGCATTGGATCTTGATAAATTGTTGAAAATCACAGTTATACAGACTTTTTTTTTGAAAAAGCCTTCAGATGTTGGGCTGATTTTTGGTATGTGAGTTAACTATGATACGTTATAGATCAAGTTTAAGTTTCGTACTGTTCCACTAATTTTTGCGGAAATTACAGGCTTGGACTTTGATAAATTGTTAAAAATCACAGTTATACACAATATTTTTTGAAACGCTTTCAGATTTTGGGATGATTTTTGGTATGTGAGTTAACCATGATGAGTGAAAGGTCAAGATAAAGTTAGGTTCTGCTCCGCTGATTTTGTCAAAATTAAGGGTTTATTACTTTGAAAATTGTTGAAAATCACAATTATACAGACTTTTTTTCAATACGCCTTCAAATTTTAAGTTGATTTTTGGTATGTGAGACTACCATCATGTTTGTGTCCACATGTGTTGTTGAAATTGCAGTTTTCGACTTTTTGAGACGGGGCCATTCGTGTTGTTCTGACACATCTAGTTGTATTTAGCTTTATTGGTACAGGTCGTCTTTTTATCTTCACTTTACATCTGAAGTCACTCTTACAATGATAGACTGCAGCAGACCTAAGTATAAAATTTTGACAAATATGATACCTACCCATGTTAAAATGAGTATAGATAATAACGTGAAGGATTTATTTCTTTAATTGAACATATATTATAATATCCAATAGCTACCGTAAAACGCATTATTTTTGGGGGTGTTCAATTTCGCAATTTTCATTGAATAAGGAATACAACATATTTTGGCAGTTATCATTTTGGCGGATTTAAAACTTTTATCAATACATTTGCATATGCAATTTTAAATTGGTGGAATTAATTTTAGCAATTTTGTACAAATATAGGCGAAAATTTACACCACACGAAAATAACCTGCCATACAGTATGTTCAAATATGAATGCTGACATATTATGATTTTTACCAATAGGAGTGTATATTCTATCTTACAATTATAGGATGGTAGAAGATATATTGAATACAAGAATAATGGTGAAGAAAGCCATGAAAGATTGCAAAAAGGACAAGGTATAATTTTTAGTGATAAGTCTGCTTCCATCTGTCTGTCACATCATTACTAGAGAACTGTTTGACTTAAAACTTTCATACTGTGTAGAATTATTTGTGGTTACCGGTATATTCTCTTGACCATGTCACTGATTGGATAATTACATGTACACCGCATGACACAAAGTGCCATAGGGTATATTGTTTAGGACCAGTCCATCCCTCAGATTGCCTCAATCAAATGCTATGAAACTTATACACATTGCTTATTACCACGAAACACAGATCAAGTTTGAATTTGACTGGCCTTCCTTTTACCTTTGGACCTAGAGCAATATCTCAAAGTCGTCTTGAATTTTTTTTACAGACATTATATCGCCTGTTGCATGCTAGACAACTAGGATTGAAATTGATTGCCAATGTAACTTATGGATACACTGCAGCTAATTTTTCAGGACGTATGCCATGTATTGAGGTTAGTGGAGTTTTATAATTTACTTTTATAATATGATAATGTTAGATGAAAAAATTATTTCAAGCATTTAAAGTTTCTTTGTTTTCCAGTTCACTGCTTTTAACAAAGTTAAATCTATATCACCAGTTTAATCAAATTATAATTACCAGTAGTCTTCATTTGCTTCAATTAATTAAAATATTGTATTAAACTGTTGATTTAAACATGAGACTTTATAGCACAACTGTTGAGAAGACAGCGGGACTGGCAATGTCTTAAATTACCTTTGTATCCGAGGTCAATGTCACATCAGCGAAGACACCTTAGCTTTAGTTATATTAGTAACAAGTAAAAGTCAAACTGTATAGCTGTTATTTGTTATGACAGTTAGATAATAAGAAATTTTTCCTTCAACAACATGATCACCAACCCACTATAAATTGTAAAATAAAACCTTCTTTATTCTTTGTTATTACCCATCACTTCAATTGAACAGATTTTTATACGACCGCAAATTTTGAAAAAATTTTCGTCGTATATTGCTATCACGTTGGCGTCGGCGTCGTCGTCGTCGTCGTCGTCGTCGTCGTCGTCGTCGTCGTCGTCGTCGTCCGGCGTCCGAATACTTTTAGTTTTCGCACTCTAACTTTAGTAAAAGTGAATGGAAATATATGAAATTTTAACACAAGGTTTATGACCACAAAAGGAAGGTTGGTATTGATTTTGGGAGTTTTGGTCCCAATATTTTAGGAATTAGGGGCCAAAAAGGGCCCAAATAAGCATTTTCTTGGTTTTCGCACTATAACTTTAGTTTAAGTTAATAGAAATCTATGAAATTTTGACACAAGGTTTATGACCACAAAAGAACGGTTGGGATTGATTTTGGGAGTTTTGGTCTCAACAGTTTAGGAATTAGGGGCCAAAAAAGGGCCCAAATAAGCATTATTCTTGGTTTTCGCACAATAACATTAGTTTAAGTAAATAGAAATCAATGAAATTTAAACACAATGTTAATGACTACAAAAGGAAGGTTGGTATTGATTTTGGGAGTTTAGGTCCCAACAGTTTAGGAATTAGGGGCCAAAAAGGGACCCAAATAAGCATTTTTCTTGGTTTTCGCACCATAACGTTAGTATAAGTAAATAGAAATCTATGAAATTTAAACACAAGGTTTATGACCATAAAAGAAAGGTTGGGTTTGATTTTGGGAGTTTTGGTCCCAACATAATAAGGGGCCCAAAGGGTCCAAAATTAAACTTTTGTTTGATTTCATCAAAATTGAATAATTGGGGTTCTTTGATATGCTGAATCTAACTGTCATGACTGTGTATGTAGATTCTTAACTTTTGGTCCCGTTTTCAAATTGGTCTACATTAAGGTCCAAAGGGTCCAAAATTAAACTTAGTCTGATTTTAACAAAAATTGAAATCTTGAAGTTCTTTGATATGCTGAATCCAAAAATGTACTTAGATTTTTTATTATAAGCCCAGTTTTCAAGTTGGTCCAAATCAGGATCTAAAATTATTATATTAAGTATTGTGCAATAGCAAGTCTTTTCAATTGCACAGTATTGCGCAATGGCAAGAAATATCTAATTGCACAATATTGTGAAATATCAAATTTTTTTTTAAGTAGAGTTATCTTTCTTTGTCCAGAATAGTAAGCAAGAAATATCTAATTGCAAAATATTGTGCAATAGCAAGATTTTTTTTTAATTGGAGTTATCTTTCTTTGTCCAGAATCAACTTAAATCTTTGTTATATACAATATACAATGTATATTCACTTTTTACTACCAACTGATAAATTAAAATAATCTTTACCATTCAGTGATAACAAGCAGTTTTTTTACATCTTAATATTTTATGATGTATTTAAATGAGTAGTTATTGTTGCAAACTCCATTAGAAATTTTAATTGAGATTAGTTTTGGAATAAGGGAAAGGGGGATGTGATTAAAAAAATTGGGTTCAATTTTTCTCATTTGAAATTTCATAAATAAAAAAGAAAATTTCTTCAAACATTTTTTTGAGAGGATTAATATTCAACAGCATAGTGAATTGCTCTAAGAGAAACAAAAATTTTAAGTTCATTAGAACACATTCATTCTGTGTCAGAAACCTATGCTGTGTCAACTATTTAATCACAATCCAAATTTAGAGCTGAATCCAGCTTGAATGTTGTGTCCATACTTGCCCTAACCGTTCAGGGTTCAACCTCTGCGGTCGTATAAAGCTACGCCCTGCGGAGCATCTGGTTATACATATAAAAAAGGAAGATGTGTTATGATTGCCAATGAGACAACTCTCCACAAGAGACCAAATGACACAGAAATTAACAACTATAGGTCACTGTACGGCCTTCAACAATGAGCAAAGCCCATACTGCATAGTCAGCTATAAAAGGCCCCTAAATGACAATGTAAAACAATTCAAAAGAGAAAACTAACGGCCTAATTTATGTACGAAAAACGGAACCAAAAACAAATATGTAACACATAAAAACAAATGACAGCCACTGAATTACAGACTCCTGACTTGGGACAGGGACATACATATATATCCATCAAATACTAAAGGTTTAGTTTGTTTAACAATTCGCTAAAATAAGCAACCATTTTTTCCCCTACAATTTGAACATTATCTAGTTATGATTTAATTATATACAGTTTGCATGGCTAGCTTTTGAGATAATCTAATAAAGATAACTGTCTGGTAATTTATCAAAATATGTTAATACTTTGTTAACATTCAAAATTTAAGAATATTTTGTGAAATTATTTTGTTTTTAATATTACCGGTCATAAACCTCTTAAGCAAAATTTCTTTTCCAATATTACTATCACCAACTAAATACACAAAGCTGAAATTACTGCTTAATCAGTGTTGATACCACTGTAACTTATATGGTGGTGAAGTTAAAATCATCCCTTTTGTTAGTTTTTCAGATGTTATCAAGAGCTGGTTGAATGTTATGGAATATCCGTTTCACAGATGATAATGCATATTTCCTTAATGTTGAAACTATAATCCCTTTATTCCAAAATTGTTAACAAACAAATTAAACTTAATACTGTCTTTGTACTGACATGAGCAACACAACAGCTGCCTCCTTACCCTTCCGGAGCACCTGAGATCACCCCCAGTTTTTGGTAGGGTTCTTGTTGCTCAGTCTTTAGTTTTCTATGTTGTGTTAAATAATGAATGCATATAATTGTGTCTTTTTTTGTTGTTAGTATATATAGCTAAAACATACAGGTCAATTTGTTGCAGGTTGGTGATAGTATTGTTAGGAAGGCAAGAGAAACTTTAGAAAGGTCTATTAAACTGGTAGAAGACACACCAAAGTGGGGAGCAAAAGTCTTGTATGGCGATACTGATAGGTAGATTTGATTATACAGACAAATAGTTATTGCATTGAAAATTTTAGTAATGTGGTTGAGCTATTGCTATTTGATTCGTTCCAGCTAGATATGATATTTGATGACTCTGCATTGTGAGGTACTGACTTGAGATTCCTTACGAGATCATTTAGTACCTAGAAGATTACCAAGAGTTTACATTTCCAAACTTTGTTAATTGATCCTAAAATAGTATAAGTCCTTTGATAATAAACACAATATTGTATATCCTTGCCTGTACATTCTTCCTTAGATTCATTTATCTTTAAATTTACACGATTTAACGTTTCAAATAACAAATTATTTGTAGATTTATATTGTTTTGACTCATAAAAATTGGAATTGTTGTTCCAATTATTGTTCCAACTTATTGTCTAACTATCAGTCTTAATTTTACAAATGTAAAAGTTTTGTATTAGTATTTTATCTTGTTAATTGAACACAAGTACATTAGTGGAAATGCTGTAATCTTTCAAAAATAGGGAACGTGTAGTTTTACTGTCATGACAATTCACTTGATCAAGGATTTGTATTATTTACAAAAACTTAACATGAACAATGAAAAATGTCAATAAAATGTGTATAGAAATCTCCAGTTTTGAGGCCCAAACTCCAGTCTATAGTTTCCCTTGGAACTTTTATTATTCTGTTGTGAATCAAATTAATGAGTTTTAGTCAGTCATGGTTGTCATGAATTTGTCAACTAATGATATACAACTTCAACAATATTTTTTTCAGCATGTTCATCTTATTGAAAGGTAGAAGTAAAGATGATGCTTTCAAGATTGGTTATGAAATCTGTGATGCTGTAACAGATATGCATCCAAGTCCAATTAAACTCAAATTTGAAAAGGTAAATAGGATTTAATCTAAATCAAGTTAATTACTGGTATGAATAATTTTATTAAATGATTATGTATGATTCTGTGCACAAATAAGATGTTGTGTTGTTGCCTAAGCCAATACACAGCGCTCGTCAAGTTAAGACAAGATTTGAGTATTACTTTTACAGTGATGAAGTTGTTAAAAAAATTTGTCTTGCCTGCCACCACTGTCAAGAAAGCTTCACAAGCAACCAACCCGATAAACCTATGCAGAAAGTAGAGATTGAACAAGGCAAACCCAATCAAAAACAGTAACTTTCGTTGATGAATGACCTTTAGTGTACAGGTCTTCTATCATAATTTTATCCATTGCCAGACTTTTTTGTATAGTTCCATGCCGCTGCTGGTGGACGTTTCGTCCTCTAGGTCATCTCCAGCCCAGTAGTCAGCACTTTCGGTGTTGACATGAATATCAATTATATGGTCATTTTAAAAAATTTCCTGTTTACAAAATTATGAATTTTTCGAAAATACTAAGGATTTTCTCATCCTAGGCATAGATGACCTTAGCTGTTTATGGCATAACTTTTGAGAATTTTTGGTCCTCAATGGTCTTCTTCTTTGTTCTTCTGTGGCTTTATAACTTTTTTATTCTGAACGTCACTGATGAGTCTTATGTAGATGAAACTCGCGTCTGGCGTACTAAATTATGAGCCATGGTACCTTTGATAATTATTTTTCTTTGAAAAATGAAAAACTTAATTGTAAATGGAATGTACTGAATAACTCTGATAGTTGGATATGGTGGCAGAAACTGTCTATAGCTATTGTTTGATGTGAGTTTAATGTTTTTTTTATTTAGGTTTATCTTCCTTGTGTCTTGCAAACAAAGAAGAGATATGTAGGATTTAGTTATGAGACGCCAGACCAAAAGGAACCAATATTTGATGCTAAAGGCATAGAAACAGTGCGAAGAGATGCATGTCCTGCTGTAGCAAAGGTTTGAATGTGCAATTTTTTATCCTTGTAACTAGTTTTAAAGTGATAGACAAAAATCGTTGACCTATGTCATTTTATTATTCTGTCCTTTGTCATTGTAATTATATGATAGAGAATTAATTAACAATTGTTTAGCTTGAATACATTACAACTTGTAACAAGTAAGTCATGCAATTTTACAGATAACAAAGAAAAGATAAAATGTTTCCTTGTCTGCATTCAAAAAGTTCATGGTCTGAATTTTTTGGAGCTAAGAAGTGTATTTTCATATTTTCAAAAGATTTTTTTTCTAAGGCCACATGACTGGCTTCTGTTGTCCGCATCATAATCTTTCAAACTAAATAAAAACTTCTCCTCTTCTTGCCAAATTTAACAAAACAGCCACAATCATCATCAATATCTAGTTTTATAAATGTGTTACATGACCCTGCCTGTCAACAAAGATGGCCAGACATACAGACACATGGCTTAAAATAGAACATAGTCCTGGGTAAAATGGTAATTTTGTCTCAGGAAAACCAATATGAAAAGAGAAAATCTAACAGAGGTAGAAATTTTCAGAATGTTGAGATATACCTGCTGTTCATTTATGTCAAAACTGTCATACAACTTCTTGTGGGAGAATCCCTATCAAATTTTACCAAATATTTTTTCTTTTTTGCTTATTATTATGAAATCTATTATTTGAGAAGGAAAAAATTTTAGAAAGACCAAATCTACAAATAAGTCACATGGCCAATATTGTTAGATGACTCTTTATTTGAATTATTGACCTATAATGACAAATTTTACCATTTTTAACCGGATTTTTGTGACAAAAATGTCGGTTATTGATTTGGGGATGTACGGCGGGCAGGCGGGCGGTTGGTCGGGCGGGCAGTCGGGCGGGCGGTCGGTCGGTCGGTCGGGCGGGCGGGCGGGAATCAAATGTTGTCCGTGCATTAACTCATGAACCGTTCAACCAAAGCTTTTAAAATTTTAATATGTTGTTACCGACAACTAAATGAAGGTCAAGTTCAATAATGGCGATTTTGACTTTTACCGTTCAGGAGTTATGGTTCTTGAAAGATTGAAAAATGGAGTTTCCAGTCGTGTCCCTGCATTTACGCATGAACTGTTCTACCTAAGCTTTCCAAATTTTAATATGTTGTTACTGATGACAAAATGGAGATCAAGTCCAATAATGGCGATTTTGACTTTTACCGTTCAGGAGTTATGGTTCTTGAAAGATTGAAAAATGGAGTTTCCAGTCGTGTCCGTGCATTTACGCATGAACTGTTCTACCTAAGCTTCCCAAATTTTAATATGTTGTTACTGATGACAAAATGGAGGTCAAGTTTAATAATGACGATTTTGACTTTTACCGTTCAGGAGTTATGGTTCTTGAAAGATTGAAAAATGGTGTTTCCAGTCGTGTTCGTGCATTTACGCATGAACTGTTTTACCAAAGCTTCCCAAATTTTAATATGTTGTTACTGATGACAAAATAGAGGTCAAGTTCAATAATGACGATTTTGACTTTTACCGTTCAGGAGTTATGGTTCTTGAAAGATTGAAAAATGGAGTTTCCAGTCGTGTCCGTGCATTTACGCATGAACTGTTCTACCTAAGCTTCCCAAATTTTAATATGTTGTTACTGATGACAAAATGGAGGTCAAGTTTAATAATGACGATTTTGACTTTTACCGTTCAGGAGTTATGGTTCTTGAAAGATTGAAAAATGGTGTTTCCAGTCGTGTTCGTGCATTTACGCATGAACTGTTTTACCAAAGCTTCCCAAATTTTAATATGTTGTTACTGATGACAAAATAGAGGTCAAGTTCAATAATGACGATTTTGACTTTTACCGTTCAGGAGTTATGGTTCTTGAAAGATTGAAAAATGGTGTTTCCAGTCGTGTCCGTGCATTTTCTCATGAACCATTCAACCAAAGCTTTTGAAATTTTTACATGTTGTTACTGATGGCAAATTAGAGGTCAAGTTCAATAATGACGATTTTGACTTTTACCGTTCAGGAGTTATGGTTCTTGAAAGATTGTGAAATGGCGTTTCCATTCACGTTGTTGCATTTACTCATGAACCATTCAATCTAAGCTTTTCAAATTTTAAGATGTTGATACTGATAACAAAATGGAGGTCAAATTTGATATTGACGATTTTCACTTTCACCATTCATCAGTAATGGTTCTTGTGATATTGCCAGGACACAAATAAATATTAATAAATCCGGTTTGCTGTCGTTGTGACAGCCTCTTGTTATACAATGGCAGAACAAAATTTTGTGTTTATATATACTAGGATGTTGTCATTGTCATCTAGGTAGTCTACTGACACATTTCGCTTCCGGACAATAACTTTAGTTTAAGTTAATGGATCTAAATGAAATTTTACAAGAAGGTTTTATACCACAGAAGGAAGGTTGGGATTGCTTTTGGGGGTTATGGTCCCTATAGTTTAGGAATTAGGGGCCAAAAGGGGACCCAAATAAGCATTTTTCTAGTTTCTGGACAATAACTTGTGGAATGGTGTATGGATCTCTCTAAATTATACCATAAATTTCCATACCACAAAGGGATGGTTAGAATTGGCTTTCTGGGGTTTTGGCTCAAACAGTTATAGGAATTAGTGGCAAAAAAGGGGGAAAACAAAGGTATTCTGGTTAAAGGACAATTTCTTAAGTACAAAACATAATTTAAAAGCAGTGTAAGGTAGGTAATTCAAACATGTTGCAAATTTTATTTCAATATATTTTGCAGAAGAAAAAGTGTAATTCAGCTGAAGTAAACCAACTCTCCTTTTGAGAATTTTTCATTTGTTTTCTTACAATGTTATTTCTAGATGCCACTATTCAATTTCAGATTTTGGAAAGATCTATAAAAGTATTGTTCACAACAAAAGATGTTTCACAGGTTAAGCAATATGTTCAGAACCAATGTCGTAAAATAATGGAGGAAAAAGTTAGTATGCTGGACTTGGTCTTTGCCAAGGAATTCAGAGGGATGTCTGGATACAAACCTGGGGCATGTGTTCCAGCTTTGGAAATCTCAAGGTACTTTTCAAATACATTGGCTGGTAATAAATTGGTCAAACTCCATGTGTAGTAATATGAATTCTTTGATTATGCAACAAAGTTATAAACAAGTTATGTTAAACCATGGAAGTATTATATTGACAGGAACTCCAACAAACCGACTTCAAACGTTTATAGTGCGATGCCGCAAAATCGTTAAGTATCTGTTAATTAATTTGACATCTTTCAATTAGTTGTATCGATGCATGGGTTCAACGACGTTTTCGGGATACTCGTAATTACGGAACTTACCGAAGTAACCGGATGTATACATAAATGTCAAGGATATGACATTTAACGACCATGCCAATATTTGGCAGTTGACAATTTATAGTTTTTAGGTTTTCTATGTTAATAAACTATCAACGTTTACAAATATTTCACTAATCAATATGGACATGCACGATTTTGATGATGAAGAATTTGAAAAAATTATCGGAGAAGAAATTGAAGAGTTTTATTGCTTTTGTAAATCTGAAACATGTTCAATAGAAAAGATGACTGATTAATTTCAAACAGATGCCATATGATCCCCCCCCCCCCCCCCCCCCAAATAAAAAACTGAAAAAAAAACATAATCGTTTGCATGGACATCATTTTCAATCGCAAATATCTATTTATTCTTCATATTCGCTTATTTGTTTTTGTGCATAATTAGGCCAATAGAATTTTTTTTCATATATGAAATGGATTTGCTATAGTTGAAAACTTCTGTTTCATTTGATCTCTGGTGGAGA
Source organism: Mytilus edulis (assembly GCF_963676685.1). Lineage (NCBI taxonomy): Eukaryota > Metazoa > Mollusca > Bivalvia > Mytilida > Mytilidae > Mytilus > Mytilus edulis. The sequence goes on along the minus strand of NC_092353.1, from coordinate 64,533,143 downwards.
GTAATCTTATTGGCAATCATATTTTCTTATTTTTATATTGAATTATAATGAATGTCTTGTGTAAGGAAACAAATAGTTGTAATCTGCATGTATAATTGAGGTTTACTGCTAACAAATCACTTGTTGAATTGTTTACTGAAAGTCCGGTGTCAAATGTTTCATTCATTTCAACAAAAAGAAAATTTTATAAATTTCCCAAAACAAATCCGTCAGACGCCAGAGCAATCTCGGACCAGGTTGAATTAAAAAAAAAAAGAAGGTGTACATGTAATCTGTGTTTTAACTTGATACATACTATATGGAGAGACAATCACGGGCGTATAATTATCCACCTCTTAGTGCTTTTTAAAACAATTTCTATAAATATGTTAAGTTACATTTTACGATCAAGAAAACTATTAATATTTGTGTTACACTCGATTAAAATTTACAATCTTTAACTTAAAATTTGAGTTATCAGGCGCCATCAGGCACACTACACGGACATCAAATTAGTTTCTGCAAACACTCTACTTCAGAATCATGTAATCTGCATAATCCGATATTTCCCGATTTCCTAGTTCTAGTGATAAAAACATATTAGACAAAACTAAAAATAATCTTACTTTCTTTCCAAATACAGTTATTTTTCTTTTGTCATTCTGTTAAATATGGACCGATTTTTAAGATTGTTTCAGCTGTAGTCTTTAATTATTGAATAGAAACAGGTGTCGTTATTCGTGTAGCGATTCGCAATTAGCCACGGGAGTTTCCGTGTTTATTTACATTGGTAGGTAGATTAGACCCTCGATAACAGATCACGTGATAAGATCAGTTTCTGTGAACTACACACGCGAGGGCGGCATCGCAGATACCCCACAAAGGAGTTATCACATACTTGACATACTGAGTCGGAACCTTTTATTTTCCTAAAGAAATCAGTGGGGTGCGAATGTGCTAATTTTTCGTTGGAGTTCCTGTCAATATAATACTTCCATGGTTAAACAAAATTAATGTTGTGCACCTTTGAAATATTATGTGGAAAATGATTGATTTTCTGTTTCCCCATTGACAGTTTTTCCAGTACAAATGTTTTAGGATGATAAGTGTTTTGATTATGTCTATGAGCTGAAAGATAAAACACTGTCAGCCAATCAGAAGACGTGTTACATCCAAAATTAAATTATGAGTCTGGAAATTGATGGTTTCTTGGGATAAAGATTGGTTACAAAAGATAACTTTTTATTTCGAAAGGAAAAATATTTCAGGAAATAAAAAGGAGGGGACTGGAGATCCTGGAAAAGAAGTTTAACCTACCTCATGTTAAATTTACTTTTCCAAGAAGATATAGATTTACTTTTGTACTTCTATGTTGTGATGTTACACTATTGTTTAAGGTAAGGGTGAAGATTGGTACCTGTTAAAAATGTTTAAACCCGCTGCATTTGTTTGCACCTGTCCTAAGTCAGGAACCTGAAGTGGTTGTTGTTTGTTGATGTGGTTCATAAATGTTTCTTGTTTTTTTGTTTTTCATATAAATTAGATGGTTGGTTTTCCTGTTTGAATGGTTTTACACAAGTAATTTATAGGGGCCCTTTTAAAGCTTGCTGTTTGGTGTTAGCCGGGGCACTGTGTTAAAGACCATACTTTGACCTATAATGGTTTACTTTTACAAATTTTGACTTGGATGGAGATTTGTCTCATTGGCACTCATACCACATCTTATATCTATTATGTCAAATATTTACTTCTCAAAAATTGATTACTGGATAATAATTTGAAATTTCAAAATTTTGTTAAGGACCACTATAAATTTATATATTTCATTACATTACATATATGTATAGATAAAAGTTGTTGACATTTTATAGATAATTTACAAATCTATATTAGTTTGTGACAAATGGAAGAAAAAACTATAAATTTGGAACTATAGATTATGTTTGATTATAATTTGAAAATAGATATTTATTGTATTACATCATATCTAATGTTAGATTGTTTTCCACACTTTTTTGCATCATGCTTGAAGGTATTGGTTTTTGAGGATTTTTTGTTTGTTTCACAACATATACCAGTTATCTACAAATGTTTACAATAGTCCCAAAGCATTTGCTGAAAATTATCTAAAATTTCCATTTTTATTTTCATTTACCAAAATATGAATGTGATTTTATTTGTCAAATTTAAATAACAAAATCTGATGTTGTTATTTCAGAAAAATGTTGCAACATGACAGAAGATCTGAGCCGTCTGTGGGAGAGCGAGTACCCTATGTTATAGTATATGGAAGCCCAGGACTACCTTTAATACAACTTGTTAAACAACCATTTGAACTACTGACTGATCCGTCATTAAGGATAAATGTTACATACTATATCACTAAACAGATCCTCCCACCAGTAGGAAGAATATTATCTTTACTTGGAATTGATGTCTTCTCATGGTTAGTCATATTCATTTTACTCCAAGTTAATGCCAAATTACAGTTTAGATCCCAATTTCAGGGTCCACTCGACATAGAAAATGATAGTGCGAGTGGGGCATCCATGTACTGGGGACACATTCTTGTTCATAATGTGATATGTTTCAACTATTTTGGATGATAGCCAAAAAGGGGCCCAAATAAGCATTTTTTCTAGTTTCCAGACAATAACTGGTGGAACAGTGAATGGATCTCTCTGAAATTTTACCACAAGTTTCCATACTACATAGGGATGGTCAGAATTTGCTTTGGGGGGTATATTGTTACATTACATTTATGTTTCATTATTATACATTATTTTGATTGTCAAACAGCAATCTCGCGTCATTCTGAAATAAACCTTCATTTCAAAATGAAATGTAACATACATGATGACCGTGACAAGCTCCACATTACGTGCACTGGTAAATGAATGTAAAGCTTGATAGAAATCCTTGTTTTCATGATCCTAGCACAAAAATGTAATTATAAGTATTGAATACATCTTTTAGTAATATAGGGTTGTTTGTGCCCTAAGCACATATTTTTTTTAACTAAGTGCTTCCGCACTTAATATCAAATGTATTTCAGTCAACACTTTTTCACCCAATAAATTTAGAAAAAGAAGCATTCAATTTTTAACAAATAATATACCATTTGTTTTACATTTTCCTTTCCATTCTTCTCAAAATCAATTAACTACAAATATTTATAAAAAAAAAAAAAGTGTCTAAAAATGAAATATCAAAATATATATTTGTATCAATATTGTGAAATCCTTCATCTTTGTCCATACTTGCCCCAACTGTTCAGGGTTCAACCTCTGCAGTCATAAAACTGTGTCATGTTAAACATTTCATTTTAGTTATTGTCCTTGTACCTTGGATAGATAAAATAAGTGAAAGGCATGAACTCTTTTGTTTTGTATTATTTGGTTGCTGTGAGACAAAGTGCTGTGAGATTGATATTTAACCATTTATCTTCTTTCTATTCATATTAAAGCATCATAATTGGGCCCATTTTGATTTGAATTTTAGTAAAACTGCATAACATATATTTTTGAATTATTGGTACTAGATGGAGGCAGCATATTGTATAGATGTGAGGGAAGACAACCCTTTAGTTAATGAAGTTTGATCCTTTATTCACAGTGACTATTTAAATATTCTATATTTTATATTTTGTAGGTATATTGATATGCCTAAAATTATACGTGTTGTACCACATTCAGTTATACCTTCAGAAAACAGGAAGGCAAGTATTATGACTGTTTATAAAGTTAATCTGCCTTCAAGGGCCAGTATGATCTTTTGCTATTCATTAGTCATCATTAAACTTTAAAAGATCTTTTCCTCTGAAACTATTGCACCAATAAATAAACAGCTGCGCCATAAGCGCATGATACGCTCGATGTCTTGTGTGAAAGTTTTATGCAATAATCATAAATAGTTTCTGAGAAAGTTTTAAGCAATTACCATTTAGGCCAATTAAAATTAATTGATAGATTTTCATCCCCGCCCGCCCCTCTGAAATCGTCCCGCCCCGAATTTTTTTATTGTATAAAACTTACGATTTCCGGATTTCGTTCATTCCCGTTACCGGTAACCGTTAAAATTTCGTTTCATCCTCAAAGCTTCCTGTTTCAAAAATTTCGGTTTTGTACCTCAAGTAAATCTAACAAAAAGGATTAAGTCGACCTTTCCGCTGCTCTAGACTATGATGACAACATCATCTTCCGAGAGTAAAGATTGATAAAGAGAATGACGTGAAATATTGGTGTTAAGAGAAACACGCTGTTTCCAAGACTGCAAATCGCGGTATGTCACAAATTTATGTGATTAGAAAACTGCGGACTTTTTTATTTATGCAATGACTTTGTCTCAGGAAATTTAAACTGTAAATGATACCCAAAGCGCAAGATTCGTGGAAACCATTGATACAGAAAACATGACTGGATTATAGATATTGAAATACAAGCACGAACTTGTCAGATTTATGACCGTTTATTGAAATTAAAAAGTCGACTAACATATGCATTTTATTTATGCAAGCCCTTTGATTTTACCCATGGCTGTCTTTTTATGTTGACAAACAGCAAATGTCCCAATACACCCAAAAAGAGTCATTAAACAACAACTTTTTTTTTATTATTAAGTTCATGTTTTACATGATAATTATATTTTCATCTTGCATATAAAGTACCAACCCTATTATTTTCAACACTCTCTGAGTTTTCATTTTATTCTGTACTCATAATAATTGTGTTGCATACCAATGCATTTGCTTCATTTTATGGGAATACAAGCCATTGTTTAGAAACCCAAATACATTTGGTGTAGGTAGTCAAACTGAAGACACGTTTTTGTTGTTAAGTTTTTAAAGCCGCAATTAGATATATTTATTTAAGGATTTGAAAAATTATGTAAGATTCCTCATACTTGTGTATATAAAAAAGAAGATGTGGTATGATTGCCAATGAGACAACTATCCACAAAAGACCAAAATGACACAGACATTAACAACTATAGGTCACTGTACGGCCTTTACAATACATGATATAAGCTTATTATTACACCTACATATGTGAAGAACTCGTCACAAAACATGCAAAAGGGTTTCATGTGAAATAAAATTTTAAAAATAAAATCCTCCCACCCGCCCCATTTTTTTCAAAAATTTGGATGAAAATCTACTAATTAATTTTAGTTGGCCTTATTGCTTTTGAGACATGGCGGGACATGTGAAACCCCCCCACCCTGTTCTTTTTATACAAATATCACTAAAATAAAATTTTGAATCAAACCAAAAACTATACAGATCTTTAGATTAATATAAAAAAGAAGTGTGTACAGTTTCAAGCAATAATCATAAATTGTTTTTGAGATACGGCGCGACATGTAAAAAAAAACCCTCCCCTATTTTACAAAATACTCAATAACTCAAAAAATAAAATTTTGAGTCATCACCAAAAAGTATACAGATCTTTAGATTAATATAACAAAGAAGTGTATAAAGTTTAAGCAATATTCATAAATCGTTTTTGAGATACGGCACGACATGTAAAAACCCCCTCCCCCTTTTTTACAAAATACTCAATAACTCAAAAATGAAATTTTGAATCATCACCAAAAAGTATACAGATCTTTAGATTAATATAACAAAGAAGTGTGTAAAGTTTTAAGCAATAATCAGAAATCGTTTTTGAGATACGGCGCAACATTGTAAAAAACCCTCCCCCCTTTTTTACAAAATACTCAATAACTCAAAAATGAAATTTTGAATCATCACCAAAAAGTATACAGATATAAAGATTAATATAACTAAGAAGTGTGTAAAGTTTTAAGCAATAATCAAGAATAATTTTTGAGATACAGTGCGACATGTGAAAAAAAACACCCCCCTGTTTTAGTTACAAACTGCCGTAACTCAAAAAGTTTAAATCTTATTTTCACCAAAAAGTATACAGATCATTTGACCATCATAAAACACAACTATATTAAGTTTCATGAAATTTAGATAAGTCGTTCTCAAGTTACGGTGCAACATGTTTACGCCGGACAGACAGACGGACAGACGGACGGACGGACACCTGACATTTGTATACCATAATATGTCCCGTCAAAATTTTGACGGGCGTATAAAAAATCAATAATTGACCAGTAGGTGACTAAAGATTAGCACTAAATCAGTCACATAAGTTTGCCACACTTCTTCTTGAATCAATTGATTAGATATTTGCTATATCAAAAGATGTTACAAATCAAGTTGGAGTTTCAGTTGTTGAGTGACGTTGAAAGTTGTGACCCCTTGACAACAAAACAAATTGCCAAAAGAAACCCTTATTTGTGTAATTCATGATTCAATTGATAGGATATTTGGTATGTTGTATCATTATATAAAGGTATTATTGCTAACATTTCAGAATGGCCCATACATTTTTTAATTCAAATAGTTTTTGTTGACAAATCCAGAGAATTTAGAGTGCTTTTTAAGTAGAAGATAGCTATTATGATTAAAAAAAAGACAATGTATGAATAAGTCCTAAAAAAAAATTAAAATTTTGCTGAAATTATTTTACCCTTGAGCCTCCTTAAGTATTATGAATTTGGTTATGTTATGTTTCCCATTATAATGACTCAGATTTGATAACAACTGAAGTTGTGAAATTTTCAAATTTATTTCACATCAGAAATTATCAGTTTATATTTTAGATCAAAATCACAGTATTTGGCGATCATCTTATAATATGTAATATTAGCAACAGCTAATATTTATTAATGTTAACACAATCACATTTGGATAAAACTTATCTTAATTATATTACATATTACAGGGAACTATTTCTCAGTTCAGTACTTCTCATCTTCCAACTGTCCTGTTTGTGAAAAGATAAAACTAACCTTAATTATATAACATATTACAGGGAACGATTTCTCAGTACTTTTCATCTTCCAACTGTCCTGTTTGTGAAAAGGCCACAAATCAAAATATCTGTGATAGCTGCATGCAGGACCCACAAAAGGTCACAACAGTTTTAAACAGCAGAATTAGAAAGTGGGAAAAAGTACATTACCGAATGTTGGAAGTAAGTTACTCAGCATATTTATAAAACCTTGAACAGCTCACAATGGTGACAATTTGATATATCATTTGTACCTAATGTTTTATCATTTCTGAAATTTTCTGGCTTATATTTTCTACCTACTGGTATCAAGAATATCATATAGAAAGTGCTTATTTCAAAATTTGTTACTTTTACCCTAACCAGAAGAACAAAGTTTGACAGGATATTCATTGATTCTGATTGAATAGTTTTAAAATATCTCGCCTCCAAGTTGTGAAATAGTCAAAATCAAATTAAAGTATGATAATATGTCAACATTTCTGTTTCCACAGTGTGGGAACGGAACTGTATGGTTTTTTTTTATATTTAGGTCATTTGAGAGAATGTCAAGCGGGGCTCCGACATTTGAAATAATTATCAGCTGTTGAGAAGTTAAATGTTGTAGGAAAAACGGTAGTATTAAATTTTCCCAGCATTAGGTTGGCCTTTTGAAATTTTGTGTACCCAAGGCAGGTGAAGGAAGTCAAATTAGGAGCGCTGTGATTGGATGTAAGGGTACCGAATTAGTGGTGTTACACCATAAGAGGCTACCTATAAATTGATAATATTGTTTTTGGAAATTTCATCATCTGTATCATAAATACCTCTCTCTGCTTGTGATCCAAGTGAGAAGCATCTCAAGCATAGTTATTGTGAAATGTTGAGACTTTGTTGTTTTATTAAAAGTTGTAATATGGTAAATATTAGCAGCATACTATTATTTATTTTACATAAATAAATGGAATCAGATGCTCCGTCAGGAAATTTTCTTCTTCATGTACCTGAACTTTCGGTGTTAGATTTTAAAAATCATTGACACAAATTTGATATTAACTTTGCTTTTCTGTGCTGTAATAAAATGTCAGAAAATCGGATCTAAATCGAAATTCTATAATGGATGATGAATGATAATAAAAATGACAAGCATTTTATTAGTAACACCAAAAGGATCAGTCGTCTTGAGATTGCTATACAATACTTTGTTGAAGATCTCACAGAAGCTTCAAAATAAGGAACAGCAGAAACAGTAATATGTGTTTAATTTCTATTTATTTTAAGTGACATTTATCCTGTTAGAATCAAAGACACTAATCTTAATGTTGTAAAATACAATTATCAATGTCCTAATGTTTACATCCTTCAGAGGTTTTTTCAAGATATGAAATATGTAACAATTACTGGTGTAGAACACCATTTGGAATAAAATAAAAAAGTCGATATGTATTTTTGATACTTATCAATATCAGTTCCCCATGTAAAATGGTTACTTGAAAGATAGATATGAATGTATGGATATGACCTCCAAAACAATGTTTATTATAATTTTGTCTCTTTTCAGATTTGTAACTGTTGTATGGGAGCACAAGATGAAAAACAGCAATGTGTATCACTGGACTGTCCAATATTGTACAGACTCAACCTTGCCTTAAAAGATAGCCATAAAGGAAGACATTTCAGGGATATTATTAACAAGTGTTTTGAATTTTAACGCTTCAAGATATAGAGCTTGAAAGTTTGAAACTGAGTTGTTGTTTGTCTGTGATCATATATCTGTGTTTAGGAGTTGATGGTTGTTATCGTCTGGTTTACAGTGAGGTATTAAAGGTGATCCCTTTATATGTTCTATGTTTTCCTTAAAATAGTTTATGCATATTTCAAATGTAGTATAAAACTACTCAGAAGTAATAAAACGAACCGTCAACATAGATTAAAAACTTTAGGACAAGTGTGACATTGACATGTCTTTAGTATGCATATACATATATATGGAATGATAATTCTTTGCTCAATAATTGTACTTTCTGGCTGAATAACTCATAGCACCATAATAAAAGTATCTATATGTTGTAAGTCTAGTTAAACTTACAGATATTTTTCTTTTAATATGTAAAGGTTTGTACAAAAGTAAAAAAAAATCATTGTTCAATGTAAATGTGGAATGCAGTACATTTATCATTTGAATATATGTTAACATTTTGTATTAATACAGAGTGTGTTGCAGAAATCTTGGCATGCTTAGGTAGTGTCATAAGAAAGCTGTTTCCAGCAGTGGTGTCAACTCTTTGTTTGTGAATATCTCAGTTTATATGGTTAGCCACTGATAATAACTCAATGATATTTTGTATGCAGTTGTGCAAGTATTGGCAAATCTTTTTTCCATGCATGGATATTTTGAGAAACATCTTTTTGTGCTGTGATAATTAAACAAAAATTAATAGGTTTAATATGACATAAGAAATTGTTTCCAGGTGTCAATTTTTATTTATTTTTGTTTTATAAGTTTGGAAAAGATGTGGTCAGATTATTTTTTTTAATCACAGATAATCTGAAATTTCTTATTATAGGATTTCAACAAAAAAGATAGATGGATGTAACAATAAATCTAAAGGTGCCATTTTTATTTTATTTTTAGAAAGGTATAAATTTACTTAATGTAAAATATCTCAAATTTTCAAAACCCTCTTGTTTTGGAATTTCGACAACTATATTGGTACATAGGTATAATATACAGTCAAAATTATTCGCTGTTGTCAAAGTTCAGATAAAAACTTAGTTTTTGTCAAGCCTGCAACTTCTGTGGCAGAAAGCTGGCGGCAGCGGCAGAGTTTATCCACTTCTTCAAAGTTTTATATTTGAGCAGGTGGAAGACCTGTGTGCTTCATACTTTGTATATAGATGCCTTTTGTTATGCAGTTTTCGTCTGTTATCTGTGACCTCATTTTCTTGGTTCAGTGACCACGTCCACTTCTTCAAAGTTTTATATTTAAGAAGGTGGAAGACCTGTGTGCTTCATACTTTGTATATAGATGCCTTATGTTATGCAGTTTTCGTCTGTTATCTGTGACCTCATTTTCTTGGTTCAGTGACCACTTAAAAAAAAAGTTTTTAGCAAAACTGTTTGTACCTATCAAGAACACATCCTGAATTAATTACTGTATCATTCAAAATTTATAAAAATTGACAACCTATTGCTATTAACATAAATTTCTTTGTAAGCTTCACACAAAACATTTGCAAGAAGGGCCCTTGCTGACATGTGATTGTCAGTTTTCTAGTTGTAATAACTGAGGTACATGTGGACAGCTAAATGAATAGTAAGATAATGTATTTAAAAAAAGCAGTTAAATCTCATTATTAAGATGAATAAGGATATATTCCCATCTTTGTTTTACTATCAATTGCATATTTCATCTGTAGATCATTGTATATATAACCTGTTTATTCAAAGAAATTTGCTCATACTGACACACAAACGCTGATTGTCATGTTATTTGTTTATTTATGTATATTATGCTGCAGAATTGTATAAATAAATTTTTATTTCATATCTATACATGTATGATGATTACAAATGGTAGCTAATTTTGTAATTTATTTGGAAAAAAATATAAGTTAAAAATCCGAGTTATTTCTTTCATTTTAGAAGGGTAGACATTATGTTTTGTAGTTTATATCCCAACTCAATGCAGAAGGGCTATGTTGCATTTACCTTAGCCGTACACACGCATTTGTTCATCCCTTCATTCATTTTGTTTAGCCATCTGTCTGTTCGTGCTTCCAGTATTTTTGTCAGACTCCCATCTTTCTCATGTACTTCAGTTAGGCAGTGAAAATGTTTCCACCTTTAAAATCTGTCAGACTGTCTTCTTCTGCATTTCCAATACTTTGAATTACAGGTAGAGGCATCATTAGCTCATCTGTTACTGATTAGTTCATTGATGAAAAATAATCTGTGTTACCATTGTGAGCAATAGCATTAATTGTCATTTATGTTGCCAGTGTCAAGAGTCATGTTTGAAAACCAAAGATGAACTAGATACCATTGAGATGGGAGCCATCTCTGTGGGCCCCGCTGTCAATAATGTGTGGTAAATAAGTTGTATGGATAATCTGATATGAAGCATTATTTGAAGTTATTACATAGTCTCATGTGTGATTTTATTCTAAGATTTAAAGTTAAAACTGATAAATATTCTCAACTTACTTTCATAGTATAATAGTGATATGACTGCATGATGTGAACTCATTGTTGACTACTCTAAGGTGACTTCTGGATAGAGGTAGAGCGGACACAATTTGTTAAGAACAACAAACGGATGGACCTTTGTCACACACTCTGGTGTCATGTATAAACCGACAGACAGACGGTCAAGTATAAAGTATGAAATATTAACGGTTCTCGAGAGGTAGAGCGGACACAATTTGTTAAGAACAACGAACGGATGGACGGACTGACCTTTGACCTAGGATGCATACATTATGACACATTCTCTTGTGTTGGTTAATATAAATGTTAAGTTGAAAATGTGTGTCAGGTATAAAGTATGAAATAATAACAGCTGTCCTCTCAAAATGTAGTGTGGATCAAATTTGTTAGCGATGGACAGACCAACAGACAGACAGACAGACCTTTGACCTAGGAAGTTGTACATACATCATGACACACCCTCTGGTGTTGGTTAAAATGGATGTCAAGTATAATATTTGAAATCATAACGGTTCTCAAGATATAGAATGGACACGATCTTCACCACAGGACACGGGGTTGTCAACTGAAACCAAAGTTTTTTTTTACCTTGACCTTTGACCTAGGAAGTTGTACATACGTCATGACACGCCCTCTGGAGGTGGTTAAAATGGATGTCAAGTATAAACTTTGAAATCATAACGGTTATCTAGATATGGAGCAGACACGATCTTCACCACAGGACACGGGGTGGTCAACTGAAACCAAAGTTTTTGACCTTGACCTTTGACCTAGGAAGTTGTACATACATCATGACACACCCTCTGGTGTTGGTTAAAATGGATGTCAAGTATAAACTTTAAAATCATAACGGTTCTCAAGATATAGAGCGGACACGATCTTCACCACAGGACACAGGATTGTCAACTGACACCAAAGTTTTTTTACCTTGACCTTTGACCTAGGAAGTTGTACATACATCATGACACGCCCTCTGGTGGTGGTTAATAAACATGTAAAGTATAAAGTATGAAATCATAATGGTTCTCTAGATATGAAGCGGACACAAAGTTAAAGTGTTACGGACGGACGGACTCATCACTATAGGGGCCCTAATTACAGAAAGTACAAATAGGAATGTTAAATTTTCAATCTTATGATTTTTAAAGGCATTGGCTATTCTGTCGGATCCGGCATAATAGCCTCTGAGGTGATATTTTGCTTCCTCCGACAAAATAGCGATATATATATAGAGGTTGCATACAGTGTTGGTGTTAGTTTTGGTAATGTTAATTTGACCATGCATTGAATATTATAACGTTGTACTTTAATAATTCATTTCGTGCATCTCAATTATACAACATAATTTATATGAACGATCTTATTGGCTTGCTAGGGCAAGAACCAATATACCAAAGCAGCACATATATTTATTAAAGTGCAGTTAAATTAAAACTTTCTTTTGATTGTAACAGGATATTTTTTTTAAATCCCAGTCTTTTTCCTTATACTGAAGTTATTATTACTGTTAGTAAAGAAAGTCCCTGCTACTGACAATCATTTTGAATTTGGCCAACATTATAATTTTTTTTGGGTGGCTCCATACCTAAAAAAATATTTATAAGCATAAAATCTATGGCTGTGCAAAGTATTATGCTTTAACCATAAAGTGATCGATTGTTTCATTTTATCATATATTTAGTAGTAAATACAGTAGTTTTGAATATTTGATAAATAGCCTGCCGTTTAATCGGGCGGGCATATCGTGCAACTTTGATGCGCACCCTTTATCATACCATTCATCACACTCCTATCCTTTATCACACCCCTACTCATTTTTACATAAAATCCGTTTTTTATGCAAGCTTCTCAAGAAATATTTTTCCTCATACATGAAAAATGGGTCCTAAATGAACAGCCATTCGGGGGTGAAGCAATTTATTGAATGACGTAATTGTTTAGCATGTGACGTCTCAATTGCGAGTTTTCATTTTTTCAGGCACACAAATGCAACTATAAAAAGAACTCATTCAAATACCATACAAAAAACACACAAAATATTTACAATAAAAAATATTTTTTTAAAACAACAGCACGCTAATTGTATGGTAAACCAGGTGCAGTGGAGGAGTAATTGAGCAGTTCTTTTAAAGCATTTAAAACAAGACAAAAGTAGAACTGAAAGAAACCCAGGTGCTAGGGATCAGAAAGCAGTTCATATATACTCTCCTGTTGAAATATATGAAAAAGTGTATAAAACACAGCAAAATCCATATCACATGCTGTATCACCCTCGACCAATATCATCTCTTGGGCCTACAGGCCCTCGGGCTGATATTGGTATATCGGCATGATACAGCATGAGATACAGATTTTGCCATGTATTATTCTCTATATATTGGACTTAGCTGCTGGACTACATGTGGAAAGTTTGCAACGGTAGATGTGTATTATTTCAAATATGTATGTTATCTCAGCTTTGATGTTTTTTCCTAAGCCAGTGTCTCATCAGCAATTATCAAAAATGACTTGTTTTCATGTTTCTCCTGAGACTACTATAACACAGGTTTGTTATGTAAAATTTGATAATTTCTATTGCAAGCTTAAACTGTAGATTTAAAATAATCAAATATACAGAAAGCACTTAATTTCTTTCTGTGCTGATCCCATGTATAAGGCCTGTGATTTTAGTGTTTTTTGTTGATTTAAGTCCTTCATATTTGTTTGTATTGTATTATTACTAATTAGGCAGTTAGTTTTCTTGTTTTAATTGTTCCCATTTTTAGCTCACCTCTGAAACTTTTGTTTAATATTCACATATACCAAGGTGAGCGACACAGGCTCTTTAGAGCCTCTAGTTTTTATATCTGGGCCTTTTATTGCTTACTATATCGTATGAGTTTTTCTCATTTTTGACGACTACATGGTGACCTTTAATTGGATATAGGAAGATGTGGTGTGAGTGCCAATGAGACAACTCTCCATACAAATAACAATTTAAAAAGTAAACCATTATAGGTTAAAGTACGGCCTTCAACACGGAGCCTTAGCTCACACCGAACAACAAGCTATAAAGGGCCCCAAAATTACTAGTGTAAAACCATTCAAACGGGAAAACCAACGGTCTAATCTATATAAACAAAACGAGAAACGAGAAACACGTATATATTACATAAACAAACGACAACTACTGTACATCAGATTCCTGACTTAGGACAGGTGCAAACATTTGCATTTAATTGTCTATATATCTTCCTCCTGTGAACTCTTATGGATAGCTGGTTCATTCACAAAAAATACCACCTCTCTTATTTTTAAATAAGACAGCAAACTTATCAATACAACTATAATGAAAGTGAATTTATATTGCTTTAATCAACAATGGCAATTTGAAGACGAATAAAAAGTTAATATACACTAGATTTCTAGAGGTACTTAATATTAAAACCATGTAATACATAGACAATAATTGTTTAGTGTCTTTAAATATCAGCTGTATTTGTACGAGGCTAGGAAACAAGGTGTATGCGAGCTTTTAGCGAGCTACTACACCTGTTTCGAGCCGAGTACAAATACAGCTGGTTTTTAAAGACACTAAACAGTTATTGTCTTTATCCTGCAATTAATTCTGTATATTGTTTGTGTTTTAACATATTTAGCATTTATTTTCAATTTGTAATCCCTTGAGGCCCGCGTAGTTATATCAAAATCACACATTACACTGAAGACGGGTTCGCAAAAAAGAATCTCGAATGGTCAACAATAATACATCGCTCAAGGTGAATAATTATCTATTTTAACATAACAACTAATTTCAACAGTAAAAATAAATAACAAAACATTGTCAAATTTGAAACAGAAGTGTACGAGTCCTACGCTTCAGACTTGACATTCACTAAACATGCATGCTGAAATTGACATGGTTGATTTTGTAACACAATCATACACATTCAAGTTTTGAAATCGACAATTGTCCTCGTTATTGGAATGCAACTGGAATACACATTCAGAGGTCACACAGGTTCAAACAATACTCAGTCCAGCAGTGGGCGGAGCTTTAAAGCGATATCTGTATAGTATACAGATACAGCATAGCGATATCTGTAGGGCTGTATCTGTATAGTAGGACACCCAATTGCAGGATAAATTTTAGTTGCTGCTGTTAAATTCAGCATTGAGGCAATGACATTTTGAGATTTTTGGTTTTCAGCCATTCCTTTGATATAATCTTTGCCTGTGTGTTGAGTTGAAACAGTTAATTACGGGGGTGTTTGGATATATGCCCGAGGCAGCCTATGGGTATATGCCTGAGGCGGCCTATGCTTTGATATTTTATACACAAAATATCAAACCATAAGTACCTATGGGTAACCATAGGCCGCCTCAGGCGTATATCCAAACACACCCTACATGTCAATCTTAAAGAATCCTACTGACCCTTGAATAAAGTGTGAGGTTCATTCTGTAAATTCTGAAATTGGATGTCAAGGTCAGTATGATGCTTCTGCGTATAAATTTTGTCAATTCAAAACAGTTCAAAACCGATGCACCAAACACAAACCAGACTATCATAGGAGTAAAATTAGAAAGGTCAGAGGTATATGATACACCCCAAGCCCAAAATGCAACAGCATTTTTCTAGTACAAAAGATATGACCCAGACACGAATTGTACAAGGTTTTACTACCATAGGTATAAAAGGACAAAGTGAAAGTAAAAGTCAAATTAATCCAACTTTGGGATATGACATGTCCAAAGACCATGATGCAACTGCCAACTTAGTTTGATAACCTGTTAAAAGTTAAAAGCACAAACTTTATAAAAAGGGCACAAATTGGATAAAGTCAACTATCATGATCACTTGACTTTACTTAGGTATCCTTATCCTTATACAGTAAAACCTGTATAAACCGGCCGGCTACGGGACTATGAAAAAGGGCCGGTTTGGACAGTGAGCCGGTTTATTCAGGTTTCCGTTTTAACCGAAAGTTAATGACTTGTGACGTCCGACATTTTGCATGTAAAAGTTCTCTCTGATTGAAAATTATATCTGATAAATTAAAATACTTTCACTTCGTTTTTCATTGTTTGCATTTGCATCATAATGCTCGCGTTGTTTGGATTGTAAGACAAGAGTTTCGATTTACTCCCATGATCAATAATTTGAAATGTTGGAATGGCCGATTAAAAAGCCAGAATATTATCAAACGTAATTTCATCACTTTCGAAACGTTGTCGTACAGTGTACAATATCCATTGATTGTTGTCATCCGGGTGTTTTTCATTATCAAGGTCATTTGTTTAGGAGTTCACAACAGGGAACCCAGGATTTCGAAATCACGATGTGAATTTCTTACTCCGCGATTTAAATTTGTTTATCCAAGTTAAAACGTAAGTTTAATCCGAGATGTATTCGGTGTGTCTTTTTGTTTAATTGACACGTTTATAATGTTATTAAATAATACAGCTCACTACTGTATGATTGTAGGTTCACAGTTTGACACCTGACTAATTGATTATCACGAAAAGCCATATTGAATAAACAAATATGTTTTGATTGCATATCGATCATTGAAATTAATTAGACAAACCGGTTTTGACAGGTAATAATTAATGTAATTAAGAGTATTGGGACTTCATAATTAGACCGGAATTCGGAATACACAGGGTCCGGTTTACAAAGGGTATTTTAACAAAGACTTTGAATGGAAAAATATGGGTCTTTCATTTTCGGCCGGAATGGATAGGAAACCGGTTTATTCAGGGTCCAGTTTAATCAGGTTTGACTGTAATCCTAAAACTTAATTAGAAGGCCGTAACTCGACCTGTCATTGAGTTTTTCTGTTGTCAGTTTGGATCCATGTAAGCCATTGGAATGTTAAATAGCTAGTAATTCTTTACTGAATTGAAAGTTTATAAATGTTTTTTGGCACTGTCAAAACCTTCTGTCTGTTCTGATAGATGTTTTGACCAAAACAATGCACTTCTATCAAAGCCAGTATTTTCCATTAACTCATCCTTAGTGTGACATAGACAGAAGCAATATGATTATCGAGTATTTGATACCTGTCACCTGCTTATTGTTCAATCAAACTTTTATCACTTGTTAATTTATAGCCGCTGGCCTGGTCATGTGTGATAATTAGTAATATCGATCATGCTTCTAGATAACTCGAGACTAAAACAAAAAGGGCCCATCACAAACTCTGACTATAACAAAATTCGGACTAGAACAAACTCAGCCTACCATTATTTATATCCAGAAACATTTTGCCATAGGAAAGTATATTGTTATACTTATATATATAGCAAGCTACAGCAAACTTTCCAAAAATAGTCTGGTTGTGGGTGGAGCTATAAAGTGATATCTGTACAGTAAACATATAGGCTAGGGATAACTGTTGGGCTATTAATGTATGTTAGGACACCCAATTGCAGGATAAAAAGCAATTATTTGGGCTATTTTTTTCAGATGCTAAAACGAATCTTTCACATCCTTCTGATTATGCACTATATACCTGGATCGTACAAAATCAATTTAAAACATTAAAATTATAAAATTTTAATAAGAATAAAACAGACTATTTTTATTAAAGCATTCATTATTACAACTTTGTTCCTTAAATTTTAATCATGTTTACAGTTTAAACTTTCTCATTAAAAACAAAATGATTTAAAAGATCCCCATGTATAAACAAATGAAAGATTTATCTATGTAATTAATTCCCCAAAACTAAAATTCCTATGATATATGTAAGTGTTAAAAAACCTGTTAGCAAAACCTTATTTGGCTTAAGAAACCGAACTTGTTTTTCTGCATGGTCTTTTTCAATAAATAATACAGTAAAACCATAAATAAACCACTAAGTTAACATATCAATCTAAACTTGATCACATGGTTGGTTGAAATAAATTGTCTAAGATTAAACTGTCATCATGAATCTTTGGCCTCAAACATGTTTTTCACATCAGCTAGGGCTTTTTGGATCTGTTCTGCAAACTTCCTAGCACCCTAAAAATAATAAACATTTTCACATAACTATATAATAGTATTATAAAATATTCAACCATATTAGACTTTGTTAGTAAATATTCTGTATCAACTCCACAAAAACATGATGGTCTTGAAGTATAGATTCTAGTATAGGACCAGCCTGACATACACACAGTAATTTTATGTCACTAGAAATCAGAAGTGAGAACTTCAGCAATCTCTGAACCATGAAAATAAGGTCAATGATAATGGACATGACAGATAGGAAGTTTGTATCACAAAATAAGGTCAATGATAATGGACATGACAGATAGGAAGTTTGTATCACAAAATAAGGTCAATGATAATGGACATGACAGATAGGAAGTTTGTATCACAAAATAAGGTCAATGATAATGGACATGACAGATAGGAAGTTTGTATCACAAAATAAGGTCAATGATAATGGACATGACAGATAGGAAGTTTGTATCACAAAATAAGGTCAATGATAATGGACATGACAGATAGGAAGTTTGTATCACAAAATAAGGTCAATGATAATGGACATGACAGATAGGAAGTTTGTATCACAAAATAAGGTCAATGATAATAGACATGACAGATAGGAAGTTTGTATCACAAAATAAGGTCAATGATAATGGACATGACAGATAGGAAGTTTGTATCACAAAATAAGGTCAATGATAATGGACATGACAGATAGGAAGTTTGTATCACAAAATAAGGTCAATGATAATGGACATGACAGATAGGAAGTTTGTATCACAAAATAAGGTCAATGATAATGGACATGACAGATAGGAAGTTTGTATCACAAAATAAGGTCAATGATAATGGACATGACAGATAGGAAGTTTGTATCACAAAATAAGGTCAATGATAATGGACATGACAGATAGGAAGTTTGTATCACAAAATAAGGTCAATGATAATGGACATGACAGATAGGAAGTTTGTATCACAAGGCAACTATATACAAAATATTAAGCATAATCTTTTTGCATTTAGGTCTTCTACATTTACAAATATAAAGTTTAATACAAATATTCTAATATGACACGCTTCTTTCACTTTGTAAAAAAATACTGTGATAAAATTCTCTCAATATATGTTTAGCGCAGACTCCCAGAAGTACATAATAATGTCTGTTATACCTCCCACGTAAATCCACATGTATTGTAACCTACATGCAGACGTGTTAAAAGTTACAATTAAAAAGACCCTACAGAACCTTTAATCTTATTCTGAGGCATAACAAAAAGAATTTATGCATTAGAGATTGGAAATATGTACAAAATCAAAATAAATTAAAATTCCGTGAAATTCTATTAACGTTTCTGGCACATAAACGTCAAAGGTGAAGGTTTTTTCATAGCGTTTACCTTCTAACTTAAGTGTATGATCTGAAAAGGGGAACTATAAAGTCAACAGACAGAAAGTCTAAAATGTACAATTTGTTCAAACTTACTGTTGTTGGGCAAGAATTTTTACAAGACACATGGAAAAAGATAACATCTTCTCCAGCAATGATGTATGAGACTCCGTAACCATCATCAGCAACCGGACCAAATCCTCCTCCTGCTGATATATGTTCTGGGTGTTTCACCAGGTCTAATTTATTGGTCTGTTGGTGTGGGGTCTGAAATACAAACAAAATCCATAATATACTTTTTTCAAGGTCAAATTCATTGATCTATTAATAAGTTGTCTGCAATAAACAATTCTATAGGTCATCACTGAAATGATGAGGTGTCAGAAATAAGTACATGTTACTCTGTCATAGATTATCTCTGAGCATCTTGACAAATAAAAAATATAAAATCAAAGTACCTTTAGTGAGCAAGCTAAATCACAAATCCCCACATAAAAGGAAACACCTAGCATAGTTTCTTCTGTTTACAAGTACACAATAATCAAATAGAAATATTTTCTATAAGTACCCTTCCCCCTAAAAATTGACTATTTATCTATTATGATTTTTATCATATAAGGCAAAACTAACAATAAATGGAGAAATGCCCCTGCTTGCATATCATATTTAGTTATAAAGTGAAATAATTGAAGAACATTAAAAGTGACACTATCAAAATTCATATATTACCAAAAAAGACAGTTTGAATTTTATTGGCGTCACTTTAACCACTTTAGAGTTATGCCCCTTTATGAACAACAAAAATTGCTGAATTTTATGTTTCCATTCTCTAACTTTAGTTTGCCTCACCAAAATGCTAAGAAACTTGTACACAATGCTAATTACCACAAAATACAGATCAAGTTTGAATTTTGGGGTGGTCACTTAATTTTCTAGAGTTATGCCCCTTTACAAATGAAAAATTGCTGAACTTTTGGTTTCTGTTCTCTAAATTAAGTTTGCATCAACAAACTTTCATGAAACTTAAACACAAAACACAGATCAAGTACAAATTTGGGTAGGGTTACTTTACTGTTCATCAATTATGTCCCTTTATAAATTTATGATATGCAAGTGGGAGCATAGAAGAATTCAAGATGACAGACTAAAAGATATTTTTTCTGCTCATATTATCTTTCACATTGAACTTTATAAGGCCCTCCTATTTTTTTATCATGCCTTTACTTGCACTTACATTGTTGTTGAAGACCATACACTAATCTTCAGATATATTTGTTTTGTTTAAGGATAATTTGTCTCATGCACATCTTCCTCATATGTTTTTTGTTTTTATATAATGGGTTATCATAAAACATAAAATGAAAGAGTGATTTACCTGACTAGTGGATAATCTCCAAGGTGAACTGAGTACTTCTGTGAGGAAAGGAGAATCCTCTCCCAAGTATTTGGATACAACATACAAACAAAAGAGATGTCTGTCTATACCATGTCCTGACATAGCATTTCTATAACCTTGCTGATGTTCCTCTGCTGCTAATTTCATCAACTTGATACGTTCTTTATTCTAAAAATACCAAAATGAGATAGCATTTATATTCCAAATTAGATTACTTCTATAAGACTTTAAAAGATTTCAAAGACAGTACAAAATGGTATCTTCTTATATACACTTATCAGGGTCTTTCCATCCGTAACAAATTGTGCCTGCTATATATCTAGATAACTGGTATAATTTCATACTTTATAAAAGAGGGACGAAAGATATCAAAGGGACAGTCAAACTCATAAATCTAAAACAAACTGACAACACCATGGCTAAAAATGAAAAAGACAAACAGAAAAACAATAGTACACACGACACAACATAGAAAACTAAAGAATAAACAACACGAACCCCACCAAAAACTAGGGGTGATCTCAGGTGCTCCGGAAGGGTAAGCAGATCCTGCTCCACATGTGGCACCCGTCGTGTTATTTATGTGATTACAAATCCAGTAAATAGTCTAATTCGGTAGGTCATATTCATGAAAGGGAAGGGGATTGTAGTTACGACGTAAGGAACATATCCGTATCATTTGTGAAACTGTTATTCCATAACGGTCAACCAACTCGTGATGGCGTCAGTAAAATTTACGAAGGGATGATTTCAACTTCACCATTTGGAACTCTTGGTTTAATAGCTTCCTTGTGAGCAGCAAACCTCTATCAAGAAAATCATGATAGGAAATGCAAGCACGGGAATATCGTATCAATTGGGAGATATATACCCCGTATGCAGGTGCTGCTGGAATGTTGCTACTTAGAAATGGAAAGTTCACAATTGGAAAGCTGAAATCATCTCTTTTGTCGTAAAGTTTTGTTTTCAACCGACCCTCATTGTCAATTTCTAGATGTAAGTCAAGATATGAAGCCGACTTAACTGTATCTGTAGTATCCTTTATCTCAGTTCGATTGGATAGATGCGTTCCACATAGTCACCAAATTTTGAATTGTTTAGTGAAAGAACATCATCTATATAGCAGAAAGTAGAGTTAAAGGATATACTTCACATATATGTTAACCAGCACCCGAAGATGTGTCAAAATGTTTGTACAACTTCCTTGGTCAAAGTTCAAGGTAAAAATCTTTGGTCTCAATTGACAACCCCATGTCCTTCGGAAAAGATAGTGTTTGCTCTATATCTTGAGAACCGTTATGATTTCAAAGTTTATACTTGACATGCATATTAACCAACACCAGAGGTTGTGTCATAATGTATGTACAACTTCTTAGGTCAAGACTTTGGTTTCAGTTGACAACCCCATGTCCTATGGAGTCATATCATTATTACACTCATGCTACAGATTGGTAAGATACTACACACCCTACGGGAACACCTGCAGTTACCCCTAGTTTTGATGAACAGGGACTTGCATTGGTTATACTTTCAATGTTGTGTTACTGTGAAAGTACTTTAAATTTGTAGGGTACCAATTTTTCATGGGTTTTGTGGATTGCATTATCCATTAATTAAAGTGTCCAACAACTTGTAATAACTGATGAAATTGAAAGAAGGTTCAAAACTTATAATTGAAACACCTAAAATTACTACCATGCCAAATTCAGTACTTTTATCATCAAACCCCCATTTAATCTTAACCCATAAATTAAAACTGTATACAAGTAGTTTATAATGTGTGTGATTTTTGTGTGTGGATCTAATTAGAAACCTGTACATTTATTAACGCCTTTGCTGCAACACTAACAGCAATGAATTCATTCATTCCACAGGTGATAAAAACAGAATACCTTTTGATACTTACAGTTACAGTTGGGTCATCCATAGCTTTAGCAAACTGACAAGATTCTACAGTACATGATCGCACTGTCTCTGTTCTACCTTCCCTAAACAACCTTGTCATGGAGGATTCATATGTCAAGTCAAATTTTTTTGCTGTCTGTAAAAAACAATACAAATCATAAGTAAATAAAATGCTTCGCTGAGCACAGCTGGATTTGACCCCAGAGGTCCAACCCTGAACAATTTGGGCAAAAATGGAAACAATATTAGCTCTTGATACAGGTCTGAATCATGATTGTAATTGAATATTTGAATTTTGATGAAATCAAAGTTTAATTTTGAACAAAGTAAAAAAAAAAAAAAACTGTTATTTATACAAAGAAAAATAATGTGTTTTATGCATCCCCTCTAAAAATTATATATCTTATGGTAAAGTGTATATTATACCTAATCAAACATGTTAAATTATATTTTTTTTCTTGTTGCAGGATCATGACTATCTCTATGAAATTGAGGTTCGATTACCCCAAAAGGAAGGTTGCGTTTAATTTTGGGGAAATCATGATTATATATCTCAAAACTGTCCAATAGCGATAGCGCTAATAGTGCTAAAGCTAAATATTGTAGTGCTTAAAGAGCCTTTGGGAGAACATTGTGTGTATTGTGGTACATTTGCTCAAATGCCGAATAAAGCTTCCTATTAAAACCCTTCACTTACTCTGTAGTAGGCCAGCTGTAATGAAAGTTGTATGTATGCATCTGGACTCATCTTTACAGATTTCATAAAGCCTTTTCCATACTGATTATGGTATAGTAAATGCAGATCAACATCATTCAGGAGCTGTGTAGCAACTTCTAAACAGTTCTCTATTACCTGTAAACACTGAAATACACAACTAAAATTACACCAGGACAATATAAAAGACAACAAGTATAGATTTAATCAAAACTTATTTTCATGTACACACTCACAGCTGCACCATATGTGTTCAAAAGTGATTTTTTTAAGACAGTGAGAAAATATCAAAATTCAGAGACAACTAATGATCCATTTCTTATATACTCTCGTGCATGCTAAGTCAACATACTGCCAGAGAAATATAAAACTGTTTGTTTTAACACTTGCTCAATTGTACTGCAATATTGCTGGCATCTTCTTGTCAATAACGTATTTTCAATCTGTTCAATATAAATACAATTTTTTTTATAAGTTGATTTTGAACAAAACTTTTCCTATTGAAATCTTCATAATTTAAATTTTGTTGTTTTTGTTTAGTTACTGAATTCTTTTAAGATTGATTAATTGGTAGTTGCTTAAAGTTCAGTGGAAAACATTTCATGCAATTTCAGGACAAAATTCTTTTAAGAAAGCTTGGAGTTATATATCATCATTTTCCAGTTAGATGAAAGTCGTCAGCCTTGAAAAGCAATTCATATAGGAGAAGAAAACTCTGATATAAAATACCGGGTAGATTTGACTCGTCAGCCTTGGTCGGCAATGGATCTATAGGAAAGAAACCTTGAGTAAAGATTCTCTGGTTCTCCAGGTTGGGGATTGAGCGTTAGGCCAACAACCTATCCTTGTAAAAAACTTTAAAGTTACAGAAACGCGAAATGGAAGAACGACTTTTCTGATGGGAAATACTGAGGTGAGACCAGAAAACAGAAATCAGTTAGAAGGTTTAATGAATGATGTTGGCCAAACCCAGAATCAATTGGAAGCAAACATCAGGAGAGAACCTTTGGTTCACCCTAGAAAACAGATCAAGGTCGGATGCTGGAATGTTAGAACAATGTATGCACCTGGAAAGACATACACGGTAGTAAATGAAATGAACAACTATGGAATTGATGTATTGGGTATTAGTGAATGTCGTTGGACCGGAACAGGAAAGATCAACCTCAGAGGTGGTGAGACTATGCTATACTCAGGACAAACAGAAAGACATGAGTATGGAGTAGCACTTATTATATCAAAAGCAAACAGAAAAACACTAATGGAATGGCAACCTATTAATGAAAGAATGATAACAGCTCGATTTTTTTCTAGACATATAAAGTTGACCATAATACAGTGTTATGCACCAACGAATGACGCTTCTGATGAAGTAAAAGAGGAATTCTACCAAACCTTGAACGATGTAACAGCAAAAGTTCATAAACATGATATGATAATTGTAAATTTTGGGTGACATGAATGCAAAGATAGGATCAGATAATGTTGGATATGAAGATGTAATGGGGAAGAATGGGTATGGTGTTATCAATGAGAACGGAGAACTATTTCGGGATTATTGTCAGACTAACAACATTGTAATTTGCTCCAGCATATTCCAACATAAAGATATTCATAAATATACATGGACGTCACCAGACGGAAACATCAAGAATCAGATTGATCACATCACGATTGACAAAAGGTTTAGAGGATCTATGGAAGATGTACGGTCATATAGAGGTGCTGATGTTGGTAGTGACCATGAACTACTTATATCCAGAGTTAAGCTTAAACTTTGTAGACAGAGAGTAAATCAGGGACAGAAGAAAAGATATGACACAGATAAGCTAAAGATACCAAAAGTTGCACAAGAGTTCAAACTTGAGTTAAAGAACAGATTCCAGGTATTGGGAGAAACAGAAGGCATAGAAGAACAGTGGATAGATATTAAACAAGCAATATGTGAGGTTGGTGAGCAAACATTGGGATTTAAAGACAGAAAACAACCAGAATGGATTACTACCAACAGTATCCACAAAATACAAGAACGTAAACAGATAAAACAAAAAATCAATGCTACAAGATCACAAAGACAGAAAGAAAAGCTTGAGAAAGATTATAAGGATAAGAACAAGGAGGTAAAATTTAGTACCAGAGATGATAAGAGAAAATATATTGATAATATTGCAAAAAGTGCAGAAGAGGCAGCAAATAGAGGAGAGCAGAACAAGCTATATATGCTGAGTAAGAAAATTTCCAACAGCAGCATGAGAGGGAACAGACCTGTAAAGTCAAAAGAGGGACATGTTATAACCAACGAGAAGGAACAGTTAGAGAGATGGAAAGAACACTTTGAAGAGATTTTAAATGCGAAAGATCCACCAGTACTAGCCGATATTCATCCTTCAGATGTTGTCGATATGAATATTGAACCACCAACCATAGAAGAGATAATAAAGAGCATAAAGGCACTCAGTAATGGTAAGGCTCCAGGTATTGACAACATACAAGCTGAACTATTGAAAACTGATGTAGGCACAATAGCAAAAGTCTTTTGCCATTTATTTACCAAAATTTGGAACAGGGAAGAAATACCAACAGACTGGCAAAAGGGAATTATAATCAAACTCTCAAAAAAAGGAAATTTAGAAGAGTGTGAAAACTGGAGAGGAATAACCTTACTATCTGTACCTGGGAAGGTCCTCTGCAGAATCATCATCAACAGAATTAAAGATGCTATTGACAACATACTACGTAAAGAACAAGCTGGGTTCCGAAGAGGTCGAGGCTGTATCAACCAAATATTCATCCTTAGAAATATTATAGAACAATGCATTGAATGGAACAGCCCCCTATTTATCAACTTCATCGACTTCAGAAGAGCATTTGACACTATCCATCGAGAAACCTTAAAAAAGATCATGGCAAACTATGGAATCCCAGGTAAAATAATCAGGATGGTACAAGCATTTTATGATAACTTCAGTTGTGTAGTAGAACATGAGGGTAAACATTCGGAATGGTTCCACATTAAATCAGGAGTCAGACAAGGTTGTGTAATGTCTGGATTCCTTTTCTTACTGGTCATAGATTGGACAATGAAGCAAACAACACAGAAAAAGCGTGGTATCAACTGGGGAAGACTACAGGTATTAGAAGATCTTGATTTTGCAGATGATATTGCTCTCCTATCAGCAACAAGAACACAGCTGCAAGCTAAAACAGATGATATACAAAAGATAGCTAAAACAACTGGCTTAGAAATAAACAAGAAAAAGAGTAAAATAATGTGTGTAAAGGCAAACAACATCCAGCCTATTACATTGAACAACGAAGAAATAGAGATAGTAGACAGCTTCACATACCTTGGATCGGTCATAGATACCAACGACAATGCAACAGCCGACATAAGGAATAGAATTAAAAAAGCAAGAGCAGCATACTATAAGCTAAGAAAAATATGGACATCAAACCAATACAGCAGAAACACCAAAATGAAAATTTATAAAAGCAATGTTATATCAGTGTTGCTATATGGGGCAGAATGTTGGAAGATAAGCAAGAGAGATGGAGATAGACTTAACACCTTCAACACCAGGAACTTGCGTAGAATCTTTAAGATATTTTGGCCAACTACGATATCCAACGCAGAACTGCTACAAAAAGCCAACATGTGCAGCATAACCAACACCATTAAGATCAGGAGATGGAGTTGGATAGGTCACATCCTGAGGATGGACCCATGGAATGATTGTAGAATCGCCTTGACATGGACACCACCAGGAAAGAGAAATGTAGGAAGACCAAAAGAAACTTGGAGACGAATGGTAGATAAGGAAAGAACAGAGTTTGGATGGAGAACATGGGGAGAAGCACAACAAGCAGCAGCAGACAGACTCAGATGGAAGGCTTCCATTCGCGCCCTATGCGACACATGGCGCTAACGGGAGTTGTAAGTTGTAAGTGTATTTTCCAGTTTACTTTGTCAAACACTAATAAAAATAAAAACAGAGATAGATTTTTTTTTAGAAGAAATTTAAAGCTACCAGGTGTCAAAGATCAAAGTGGCATATATACACACACACAGATGGACATGGTGATGCCATTATCTATACCAGTCTTTTTGTAGGGAATATAATAAGAGTATATGTACTTCTAATTATACATACAGGCTTTGGAAATTCCCATTCTAATTTGATAGGATTTGGACAGATTTCTGGTGTACCTATTGTATGGCCATCATCTGTATATCTAAAATACAAAAATAATAATGATTTTGATTATTAAACAAAAATGAACAAATATTTTTTTCAGAATTAATTAATAAATTTTCATGCAAGTGTACTGAAAATCAGGAATTGATTCAATGTTTCAAAAATTCTGAATATTCATTATGCAATATTAAAAAAGATACATTAAAAGATCTAATTGATTTATTACATATCCTACATATATTGCATGTAATGTGAATTTGATAGGTAAACCATATTTTTGCCAATTTGTTCTGATGTAATGCTGTTGCACACCTGTCTCAGACAGGATGATATTTGAGCCTTCATTTTAATGTGCCTGTCCCCAGCCAAGAGCCTGTCACTAGCACACTGGTTGCTGTTTTCATTTAATGTTTTAGTCTATGTAAGGCTGTTTGCATGGGGTTTTCTTTTTTTAATTTGTTTCACATATCATGACGGAAAATAACTGTAAAATTTCATTGCATTCCAAAGCATACTGTAAGAGAAATGGTACTCCTAAACAAATTGTGGACATACAAATTCAAAACAAGAGGGCTCACTGATCTTCGATCTAGGGCCTTGATTCATTTCGACTTCCATGTTTCCCTTTTATACAAAAAGATTGGGAATAGATAAAGATTTGTCTGTGATTGATAATAATAATTCTGATAAAATGAATTTTGAATTGGTATATATATGGTGGATAGATGCAGACATGGTCTAGTCAAATATTTTTGTTGGAATAAGTTAACTTTCCAGTTGATATTTTATGTAACTTTTAATAGTAAACAACCATAAATATGTTCTCATTAACAAACTCATATAATGTTTGTTTTATAAAAAGAGAGAAAAAAAAAATGGTTTAATTTATAGCTGATTTTTTAAAGTTTTTTTGTGTCCTAGTATGATAAGAAATAAATTGTTTATGAACCACTTGAAAAAGGATAATTTCATTAATTTTTTTTTCTAATGGTGATTAAAAATTTAAAACTTTACGTACACATTGATGAATTTATACATCTACATCTACATCCTCATTATAGCTGACTTGAATACAATGGAATCAGAAATGGGTACACATGATTTGAACTTATATTATTAACACCTTGTATCATCGGAACAGCAGATATAGGTACTAACCTAGTGGGGTTTTATCAAATTTTACCTAAGAAAATCTTTGTTTTGTTTTATTTACATTCAATGTACATTTCTCAACATCTGAAATTCCTGCTCCCAAATAATTTTCCCATTGATTTTTTCCAATTTATTATACTCTAATAAGAATAATAAACTTTTACATTCGTAAATAGTTGTGAATGTCAACACCAACTTTCAATTTGGATACAGTTGTCAAGCCATTTACATGTTTTATCTGAATGAAAGCTAATACATGGCAATAAATATAGAATCTTACGGATGAGACGAGCGCCAACTTCTTTGACAAGTATTTGCACATGTTTTCAGCAAGTGTTCTTGTTTTGTGCAAATAATGAGACGTCTCTAAGCATCAACCTACTACCAAATCATTTCTTGAAACAACAATTATGTTTCAATTGAAGTACACATTGATATTATGTAAACACAACAAAGATTTTCTTACCTTGTCAGGTAAAATTCCATCATGCCTGCTTGGATAGTACATTGTACCTATATCCGCTGTACCGATGATACACAGTGATTAAGTAATATTCCTATACAATACTTTTGAATACAATGAGGGTGCAATGTTGTGCAATACACATTTATAAACAGTAATTGTGAATTACAAAAATATCTCACCAATATCCTACAATTTTTTTTAAAACGCTATTGTTAAATAGATCAGTTAGAGTTTGACTATCAGCTGATTGTTTGAAGATCAAAAATCATTAAAATGCAGAAGTTCATTAGCCTGAAAAAGTTTAATACCTAGACCTGTGCCACACACCTTTTCAATTGATTCTAATTTCTAAAGATAAGCATACTGACTTTAATGAAATCCTAAATCTCTCATATGTCAAAAGTCACCATGGAAGGGCAATAGCTCAGGTTTTTTTTATAAACTTAGTAACATTGTGTTTTTGTGTAATACTGCCAAGTTTTGTTGTTTAGTTTCTTTCGAGTTATTATCATTATTATTCATGGGATACCAATTTTCAAGGATTTCTTGGGTAAAGGGTGAAACCTGAATTTCAAGTACAAAATTTCTGTAGAACTATATGCAGACAATTGCAAAATGAGACAATAATTATACATAATTATAAAACTTTTCCTCAATACAAGTAAATAAATGAATCCACAGTAGTTTTTGAGATTACAGGCAAGAACTAGTAAATCAATCATAAGTCATCACTTAACAAGAATGTGTCCTCAGTACACGAATGCCCCACTCGCACTATCATTTTCTATGTTCAGTGGACCGTGAAATTGGGGTAAATCTCTAATTTGGCATTAAAATTAGAAAGATCATATCATAGGGAACATGTGTACCAAGTTTGAAGTCGATTGGACTTCAACTTCATCAAAAACTACCTCGACCAAAAACTTTAACCTGAAGCGGGACAGACGGACGAACGAATGGACGCACAGACCAGAAAACATAATGCCCCTCTACTATCGTAGGTGGGGCATAAAAACATTAACTCATATACACAATCATCCAATGGTTTTTGTCAATTCATATTTTTGTAGATCTTGTATCAGTGACCATTTTGGCTGATTACTCTATCTATCTATCCTTAATACTTTCTTAGAAAAACAAAAATGTGTCCATAGTAAACGGATGCCCTATCCGCACTATCATTTTCTATGTTCAGTGGACCGTAAAAATAGGGGAAAATCTCTAATTTGGCATTAAAATTGGAAAGATCATATCATAGGGAACATGTGTACTAAGTTTCAAGTTCATTGGACATCAACTTCATCAAAAACTATCTTCATTAAAAACTTTAACCTGTTCAATCATTAATGACAAAGAAATAATAAATCAATTTTAAAGGCCAGTTTAGTTCAATTTTGTCAAAGAAACATTGCTGATTAATTATTCACTTGCAAGTAAATAATTAGATGGTAAGACCTCATTAATCTTTATCTATGTGACTTTCAATTTTATCCCTAGCTTGAAATGGTTTATACGTAAACTAAAAGTTAAAGGAAAAGAATGTCAACATTGGAAGTAGAACAAGGGTAAACCATTTGGTTGACTGAATTGAATTGATTCACACTTGTTCTAAAACAGGTGAAAACAATGATTGACATATTTTAAAATGGCATGTATTGCTATCTATTTTTATGTTTATATCGAGTTATATGGCAGTCTCAAAAGATGTAAAGGAAATTAAATGCAAAATAAAATAATATCTATAGTTAAAAGAATAAAAGAATTCAGATTTTTTTTAATATAATTGCAAAATAGGATATTATAATGGATAAAATTGTTGTATGAAATTGGGCATGAATTGGAAATTGTGGTTTATGGGATAATTATAGATTATCGTTGATCATCTCAACGAGATTGATTATCTCGCTTGAGCTGGGACAGCGAAAGTGAGAAAAGCAATCGAGTTAAGATGACCAATGATAATCTGTTTATCGCTATTTTACTTATGACGACGTTGTCAATTTCATGTCAATTTCGTTAGCAACTCCACGTGGCCTCCTTGGTTTCTAGCGATAATTTTTCCATCTCAAGCGAGAAGCATGATATGAAAATTATCACAAAAAAAGATCAAAGGAAAAATGCATAAAATAGCGATAAAGTATAATATAAATCTTATCTGAAAGTTTGAGTCACTTCAGGGGACATGGATTTGGCAGCTAATGCTTCTTAAAAGATGACAGACACAAAATGATGTCAATTTACTGGACAGAAAATAATTCACTCAATTATATCAACTATCACATATCACCATCCAAAAGTGCCTGGTATGAGCTGCATTCTGTATAAGAGTATTTACCCATAGTCTCTGTCATCAGCTGTACATACTTCCCACATGTGGCCCATGATAGGTGCATCCGCCCTGTTTACATAATAGGTATGGGACATTTATTTGCAAGAAAAGTAAAATCCCACAGTTTTTGTACTAAACACCCAGACATTGAAAAAAATCTTTCTACAACTGTATACATCTTCAAATTAACTACAACTAGACTATATCAATGCTGGGTACTAAGTACAAAAAAATTAAAACACAACACATGCTGTTAGAAGCACCAAAACACACCTGCAAGTAAAAGCCATGCTCCCTTTGCTTCGTTACAAAGTATGTTGAATTGTTACTATCTAGCACCTTTAGTATTAAAAATATAACAATCTGTAAATCTGGACTGAATGAAATGTAGCAATACTTTGTGATTTACTTTCTTTTCTGAAGTCCACAATTCATCACATTTTGCAAACTTCCATAACCACATTTTTTGAAGCTCTGGGAACCAAATTTTAAATATGTTCCCCAATTAATGATTTCAATATCTTGTTTGTTTTAGTAGTTGACATGCTGTTCCAAGTTATAACAGCTTACTTGTATTAATTTAATACTGTTTTTGGAGATACTTTTTCTGAACATATATGTTTAAAGTCTTGCAGAATTCTATGGTCTATTGAATCAAAAAGAAATCACTACTGCTATATAGCATAATGATGCAGATGATTATGTTGATAGATGACATTTAGAAATGAGAACAGGAAATCATGTTTAAGTTGAGAAAATAGACATCAAAAGTAAAGTTTTAGAAATTAAATTTGATAAATCTAGAGCTTCAGGTCTTAATTGCAGGCATATTTGATATGCATGTTAATGTTAGACAAATAAAAAAGATTATTATACAACTAGCAGCATTTGCTAAAGGCTACCCTTCTGAAAGCAACAAATAGTTTCTATTCTACTATCTAGATTAGACATCTTCATCTGAAATCTTTTCAATGAAATGTGATTATAATTATTGAAAAACACAAAGAATATCATAATATAACTGTTCAATCAAAACAGTAGCCTAAAACATATGTTGCAAAAAATAAATAAAATGGCAAAAGTCATACCCCATTTGGAATTCTTCACTCAAGGAAAACTCCCAGAGATGGGCCATAATTGGTGCATCAGCCCTGTTTGTAGTAAATTATACTTCAACGGTCATTCTCCATTCATTCAAATTACCCAAAACTATTAATCGCTAAGGTATTATAAATATCTCAAACCATTGAACAAAACAGCTGTTGTTAAAATCTTACTGACTTTTTTAGAAAAAAAATCTAACAACACAAGTATATCTTTGTTTACAATATTTTTCAATAAATTTAAACTTTCTTTTTTTTGTTTTGCTCACATTGTCCATAACATTATAACGGCATTCTATGTGAGAGGTTGAATTGGCTACAAAATAAAGTATAATCCACCATTTTTTACATGAGGAGATGTCTGTACCTAGTCAGGAATATGACAGTTGTTTTCCATTTGTTTGATGTGTTTGAGTTTTTGCCATTTGATAAAGGATTCTTGAAAATTTTCTTGGAATTTAATTTTTTGTTTGTTTGTTATTTTACTTCTCATAAGAAGATGTTTTATAAGAAAAAGACAACCATTCAACAAAAGTCAATGTTAAACATGAAAATAAAAAAAAGATCCATATAGATCTATTCTCAGCCACAATATTTTTCTGGACCCTCAGAGTACCCCTTTATAGACCCTCGTGCACAAACAAAATACTACATTTTCAACTACTCATGCAAATTCATTGATATAGTTTGAGTAAATCTGACCTGAATTGCTCACCAAGTAAAAATATGATACTTTGATATTTATTTTTACATTTATTGCAATTAGTTATGTTTGCTTATTGGTACCTATTCTTTGCAGATCTTGTATCGATGATCATTTTTACTGCTAAGGTGGTATGGGAGTATAAATTAACAAGAATGTGTCCTCAGTACACGAATGCCCCACTCGCACTATCATTTTCTATGTTCAGTGGACCGTTAAATTGGGGTAAAATCTCTAATTTGGCATTAAAATTAGAAAGATCATATCATAGGGAACATGTGTACCAAGTTTGAAGTCGATTGGACTTCAACTTCATCAAAAACTACCTCGACCAAAAACTTTAACCTGAAGCGGGACAGACGGACGAACGAACGGACGCACAGACCAGAAAACATAATGCCCCTCTACTATCATAGGTGGGGCATAAAAATGATAGAATGTGTTCCTACTTTGCCAAAAGGTAGTATATATATTATAAGTTATCTACGTTCATATCCATAGATATGAATATTTTAACACCCTGAAGTATACAAGTACACCCTGAGGCGAAGCCGAATGGTGTACAGGGTACTGAAGGGTGTTGAAATATCCATATCTACGGATATGAATGTAGATAACGAATTTATCCCCAGTCTTTGTCCAAATCTGGCAATTTTTAGAGAAATTCGACCACAAAGTGTAACGTGAAAGCAACGTTTTTCTTCATTATTTTAAAAAGTTTTATTGAAATTTGTGAGTTTGACATATTTTTAACTGTGTAGGGTACTACATTAGGTAGAATCCTACAGGTAGTCAGGTAAAAGATGTTTTTAATCGAGAAACAAATAAACTGGTATCGGTCAAATTAGGCACTCAATGTTGTGAGAGTTACGTCATATACGGTGTGGCGTTAACATGGGTCATTTGCATAGCTAGGTCAGTAGTCCCATTCATTGACAATGTGGGAGATAAGTGACACATTTACTTAAATGAGTGCAAATGATCGGCATAATAGGTTAACATCGTTAGTGGATTAGATATCTCAATATACAGACATCATGGATAATCTATAGAATTCGATATTTCACAAGGGACAACCATTGAACTAAGGAAAACGCGCGTGAAGTTCCCCGATGTAATGGGTAGCAACGTCCAGGGATATGGGTTAACAACACCCAGGGGCTATGGGTTTTGTAACGACGTGCGTTAACCAATCAAAATTCGGACGCCAAGTGATGGGAAATATAAAAATGACAATCATATATTTTTAGAACAGCAATTTTTCCATTTGTAAAGGGGCATAACTCAAGAATGAACGTGACGCCACCAAGATTTAAAAATTGATCTGTGTTTTGTGGTAATAAGCATTGTGTATAAGTTTCATAACATTTGGTTGAGGCAAACTTAATTCAAAGAAAGGAAACCAATTTCTGGGATGGATGTACAATCCAAGATTGCGAAAGACGCCCATACCACCCTAAGTCTAAATTTAAAAAAAAGATAATTAAAGGCAATAAACCTTTAATAAATAAAGAAAGTAAGACTATTTGGCCATGCTGACCTACTTTATAAAATATTTCTATAATATCTTTTTTTGGTAATATTCATCAAAGTAACTCCTACTCTCTATCCATCATGGTTTTTGTACAAAAAAAAGCATTAAACTAAGTAGAAATTATCTTTCAAGGGCAATAACTCTAAGGAGGCAAATTTACGGTTCCCACCATGTGTTATTATTTTGTTGAACAAATTATAACATACTATTGCTCTATACAATACAAAATAAAAATTCAGAAAATGGGTAAAAAAAAATCATTTAGTGGTGAAACTACCTATA
The DNA here is from genome assembly GCF_963676685.1 of Mytilus edulis. Classification (NCBI taxonomy): domain Eukaryota; kingdom Metazoa; phylum Mollusca; class Bivalvia; order Mytilida; family Mytilidae; genus Mytilus; species Mytilus edulis. The sequence continues at coordinate 64,497,980 of NC_092353.1, read as the reverse complement.
GAGAGGTAATTTCAATATTGAGCATGCTAACCTATTTGTAGATCTTAATGTACTTAACATCTATTCTTTATAGATTAGAATTTCTATCTATCAATCATAGTTTCTGTTAAAAGGTTAAAAATGGAAGTTTTTTTTACTTCACATCAAATGACCCTTCAGTTTTGCCCCAACAGCTCTATTTTTTGAGAAACAAGCCAAAAATTGAATTTGACCTCTATTTGGCCATGTTTGCTGATTCCATCAGGACAATAATGACAGGGATAAATGTCTACCCATTATATATATTTTTGACATATTTATTTAATTTATCATTACTAGGGTTTATGAATTAAATAAATTTGTACATCTCTACCAACCTAAATGACTACCCACATGATGATGGATTACATTGATCTGGCAAACAAATAACATAAGTATCATAATGTCATTAATGGTAATGGATTAAATTACACTGGTTTGTACATTTCAATCAACAAACCTAATTTATCTGTCAACCAACCATGGCTTTTGTCAGAATGAGCAGAAACCAGAGGATTGACTCACAAATTCTTAAGGAATTGTCATATATATTCACTTTCCAAATAGGAAAAATCTACACCTTTTTGCTATCAAACAGGGCTTAGATTTTTTAAAGCTTACTAGAAATATCAATAGAAGTAGGCAGCATAATTAACCAGAGTAGAATATGAAAATCAACAATAAAATTTGAACAATTTCAAAACTTAAACTTTAAATCAAATTGAAAAAGGAAATGATGAATGTCAAGTGTCAAAGCGACAACAACCCGACCATAGAGCAGACAACAGCTGAAGGCCACCAATGGGTCTTCAATGTAGCGAGAATTCCCACACCTGTAGGTGTGCATTCATATCTAATAATGTTGACTTACCATGAATGTTCAGCATTGAAACCAATCTGAAAATACAATGGTGCAAAATACTAGAATATGAGCTAGTTAAAAGCTTTTTAGACAAAACTACACAAAGGGCATACCACCTGTTCTCTACTAATTGTAACAAATATCATTTCAAAGAAATAGTTCTTGACCAATCAAGTCTGATTATGTTTGTAATACTGCACAGCTTGGGTGATACTACTTGACCTGACAGACATTAGGCATTCAAGTCAACAGGTCACAGAGCTATGCAGTATAACATATGTTGATTTCTTTGGTCCAAAGTTCCAGAACTTTTTTCACACAATAACAGTCAAATTTTAGAACTAGAAAGCTGGAATCTTTTTAATTTCAAACTGTAAAATTCATACTAGAGATCTCAACATAGATGAACAAATAGCAAAGGTTTTGCTGTTTAATATGCATTAAATTTTGTACAGTTTTTGTAATAAGTCTAAGAGAGTGAATTCCTTATAACTAGATCTTACTACATTTATTTTTGAAAAAAAACTGCAAGTTTTCAAGCTGATTGTGAAAAATGAATGAAATCAGACTAACCATACTGATTTTTCTTCTGGCTTTCAAATGTATGTTTTGGGGAATCATGTTATACTTGTTAAAGGTCCTTTTATATGAATAATAATCATTTGCCTGTGTACTTTCAACATAACACGAATGCACATTTTATGACAAAACTTTTTAACATGTTTATATCAAAAAGGCAGAAATTTGCAAGCATGCATAATGTATAAAAATTAATTTATTGACAGATTCTACTATTTTTTTTGTACAATTGAGAGCACTACCAATTCAATAATCCATTTAATAAATGTTTCCAAGGGGCATAACTCTATTTACCTTTATTTTATTTGTCTTAAAACTTCAACATACATAGTTGCATATAAAGCACAGTGCAAATTATTTAAACTCACTGGCTTAAATATGATATTGTTTAAGAGTAAAGGCCATAATTAATAAAGATTTTTTGTGACGGATATTATTTTTTCCATCTTTACACAACTTACCCTTCCGTTTGATGCCACCACTAACGTAAATGACTTATCAAACCATCTGTCATATCCTTTCCCATGTAACATTGATCGTGCAAACTTGTCCAGCTTAGAAGGGTCATGCTGGGAAAATATTTAGAAACAAATATCATAAACCTATCATTAGGAATAATACTGTAAATTCAGAAAATATTGCGTGCATTTATTATTGCGATTTTGTCATTTTAGACTTAAATGCGATTTCAATTTTTACGATTTTGGGAAAAATCCTTGTTAATTCATGTAAAATATTATAAAATGAGTTTAAATTATTGCGTTTACAACTCTGTCGCAATTTTCGCAATAATTTCTGAATTTACAGTAATCATTCTAGCATTAATTATTAGAATAATAATCATTCTTCATTTATAATAATAATAATAATAATAATAATAATAAATTCTTTATTCTTTGAAGAGGGTTACACAGTTATTTACAAAATTAATCTCTCATAAAATACATTAAAATTTAACAAAGAAAGCATATAATAATCCAACAAATACACACATCAGAAATAAAGAGCTGCGCCATAAGCACATGATACCCACATCACTTTTTTAAAATATAAAGTTCCATAACACCTCAATGTCACATCGGTAATTTATAATAAAAAAAACAACATAATACGTCCATAGTAAATGTATGCCCATCGAGCAATTTCATTTTCTATGTTCAGCGGACCGTATATTGTGACAAAACTCCAATTTGTCATTAAAAATAAAAAGGTAAGGAACATGTGTACAAGTTTCAAGTTGATTAGACTTTAACTTCATAAAAAACTACCTCGACAAAAAAGTTTAACCTGAAGCCATACAAGACATTTTATTGAAACAAACTAAAGTTAGAGAATAGAAACCAACTTTAGGATGTACTTTCTGTGGGACAAGGACAAGGGTAAAAAAGGTTTCAGTGGGGGCATTAAAAAAAAAAGAAGATAAACATAGTATAACAATATGTCATCCAAACTCAATTGAGGGTGCCATAATAAGATTTAAACATATCATACATATTTTTGTTAAGGGGCCAGCTGAAGAAGGCCTTCAGGTTCAGGGTTTTCTCGTTTTTTGGAAGACTTATTTGTGGCCTTTGGTTGGGATTTTTTCTCTTTCGGCGGTTGTTGTCTCTTTGACACATTCCCCATTTCCACTCTCAATTTTATGCACCACAATTAAAATTACTTACCTCATCAAAATCTTGAGGTTCATCATCTAAAGCTACTACAAAAGCAGCCTAAAATAAACAAAAACATGATGCATAACGATGTATAAACTATAAAATGTATTCAGCTATTGGTTCAGTCTTGCTGTTTCATACTGACACATGTGTTTTGTTTTAGTTCAAGATCCTTAATGTGATATAAATTTTAAACTTTTGTTATTTTACTTAAAGATGGAACATTTTTACTTTCAAAGTTATATTTTAAGTGATATCTATTTAGGGCTTATATTCCTCTAGATACTAGCTTTTGATCATTAACAAGCTTCTGTTACATTATTTTTTTTTATCAAGTAATGAAGCAAACTTAGTTGTTTAGAGTTGCTTAAAAAATAATTGAAGCAAATCATAAAAGTGAACTAACACTGTCTCCTGAAGTTGATATCTTATGCTGGGTTGTCAAATAATGCAAACTATCGCAAAACTTAAAATACCTTTATAAAATTACACTAATCACATCAAAGAGTCTGTTGAAAAGTTTTGACTGCCTAGCAAACTTAATCAGGATAATTTATACACAGAAATTAGTACAAAGATTCATACATTAAATCTAGTACAACAGTATAAATACAACCCCACAATGTGATAAACACTCCCTCAAAACTACACTTATTTCTCTGATCATTATTGCATCATTTGTTCAATTATACCTTTTCAATGGCATCTAAAGAAGCTTTATTTTTGCCTTTTGAGAAATATTCTTGCCTAGCTTTAGCCCATGGTACTCTGTCACCAGCTGTTAATGCTGCCAAATGTTTTTCTCCAACTGCAGGTTCAACATCATCATCTAGTATCTTTTGCAGTGAGCTGAAGAAAAATTATTTGTTTTCAGTTTTTTCTGTTTGTTCTGTAATAATGTTAGTACTTTTAAAATGTTTAAATTGCTGCAATCATTTTCACCTTTCCTAAGTCAGGAATCTGATGTTCTGTAGTTGTCGTTGATACGGATCATAAGTGTTTCTCGTATTTTATATATATGAGACCGTTCATTTTCACGTTTGACTGGTTTTACAATAGTAATTTTTTTAGGCCCTTTATAGCTTGCTGGTCCGAGAACACAATTATTTCGTAGTGCATTTCTTTTAGAACATAAATGAAAATAAAAAAAATCCCACCTGCACTTTCTCAAAGAAACTTTTACAGTGTGTTGTACTACTTTAGGGACAAATTATATCAAAATTATAGAAAACTTCATCGGCTCTAACTCAAAATATGGACAATTTTATGTTTAGGGCGTCTTGAAATCTTTTGACAGCTTCCGAAGTGCTAATTTTCAACCTTTTTCAGCTGAACCAAATCACTACTTTCCTTAAAAATTCTGGACCCAAATTTTTTTACAGTGTAATTTCACCCCCCTACTTGGAATTTGAGGCATTAAACATGGAGAAATAAATTTGGAAGGGGTATAAAAATTAATGGCAAGTAACCCACTGTCAACACTAGGGACTATATTCGTGAACAACGAAAATCAAGGGACGACAATTGTGGTCTCGGACCTGCTGTTTGGTGTGAGCCAAGGCTCTGTGTTGAAGACTGTACTTTGACCTATAATGGTTTACTTTTATAAATCGTGACTTGGATGGAGAGTTGTCTCATTGGCACTCATACTTCATCTTCTTATATCTATATAAACCAGGTGCTCCGCAGGGCGCAGCTTTATACGACCGCAGAGGTCGAACCCTGAACAGTTGGGGCAAGTATGGACAAAACATTCAAGCGTGATACAGCTCTGAATTTGGATTGTGATCAAATTTTTGACATTACATGTTTTTTTTTTACACAAAACAAATGTCAAGATTTTACAAATCAATTAAAGATTTCTTCTTCAAACATTTTAAATCTAAAATTAAATAGTTGACACAGCATAGGTTTCTGACACAGAATGAATGTGGTCTAATGAACTTAAAAGTTTTTTTTTGCCTTTGAGCAATTCACTATGCTGTTGAATATTAATCCTCTCAAAAAAATGTTTGAAGAAATTTTCTTTTTATTTATGAAATCTGAAATGAGAAAAATTTAAACCTCCCCCCTTTTTTTCACATCCCCGCTTCCCTTTTTCCAAAACTGATATCAATTCAAATTTCTAATGGAGTTTGCAACAATTACTACTCTTTTAAATACATCATAAAATATTAAAATGTAAAATAAAGTGCTTGTTATCACTGAATGGTAAAGATTGGTTGGTAGTAAAAGTGAATATACATTGTTTATTGTATAAAACAATAAAAAAAACTTCATCAGCAACATTTTATATTGGCAAATTTCCAATGAAGTTATTTACATAAAGTTATTGGCAAATAAAAATAGAAAATGACATCATAGTCATGTCTGGCAAATGTCCAACATACATTATCTAAAAACATTTTAGATAAGATAAGGAAAAAAAGCTTCATCAGCAACATTTTATATTGGCAAATTTCCAATGAAGTTATTTACATAAAGTTATTGGCAAATAAAAATAGAAAATGACATCATAGTCATGTCTGGCAAATTTCCAACATATATTATCAACTACTATTCTATACAAAGAGAGTTAACTCCAATTGAAAATTAATTGCTATTGCACAATATTGTGCAATTAGATATTTCTTGCTATTGTGCAATACTGTGCAATTGAAAATTTCTTGCTATTGCACAATACTTGATAGGGAATCCTGATTTGGACCAACTTGAAAACTGGGCCCATAATCAAAAATCAAAGTACATATTTAGATAAAGCATATCAAATAAGCCCAAGAATTTAATTTTTGTTAAAATCAAACTTAGTTTGATTAAGTTTGATTTTGGACCATTTGGACCTTAATGTAGACCAATTTGAAAACTGGACCAAAAATTAAGAATCTACATACACAGTTAGATTTGGCATACCAAAGAACCCATTTATTCAATTTTTGATGAAAACAAACAAAGTTTAATTTTGGACCCCCATTTGGACTAACTTGAAAACTAGGCCAATAATTAAAAATCTAAGTACATTTTTAAATTCAGCATATCAAAGAACCCCTATTATTCAATTTTTGATGAAATCACACAAAGTTCAATTTTGGACCCTTTGGGCCCCTTATTCCTAAACTGTTAGGACCAAAACTCCCAAAATCAAACCCAACCTTCCTTTTATGGTCATAAACCTTGTGTTTAAATTTCATAGATTTCTATTTACTTATACTAAAGTTATGGTGCAAAAACCAAAACTAATGCTTATTTGGGCCCCTTTTTGGCCCCTAATTCCTAAACTGTTGTGACCTCAACTCCAAAAATCAATCCCAACCTTCCTTTTGTGGTCATAAACCTTGTCTTAAAATTTCATTGATTTCTATTCACTTATACTAAAGTTATTGTGCGAAAACCAAGAATAATGCTTATTTGGGCCCTTTTTTGGCCCTTAATTCCTAAACTGTTGGAACCAAAATTCCCAAAATCAATCCCAACCTTCCTTTTGTGGTCATAAACCTTGTGTCAAAATTTCATAGATTTCTATTCACTTAAACTAAAGTTATAGTGCGAAAACCAAGAAAATGCTTATTTGGGCCCTTTTTGGCCCCTAATTCCTAAAATGTTGGGACCAAAACTCCCCAAATCAATCCCAACCTTCCTTTTGTGGTCATAAACCTTGTGTTAAAATTTCATTGATTTCTATTCCCTTTTACTAAAGTTAGAGTGCGAAAACTAAAAGTATTCGGACGACGACGACGACGACGACGCAGACGACGACGCCAACGTGATAGCAATATACGACCAAAAAATTAAAATTTTTGCAGTCGTATAAAAAGAGTGCACATGCTAAAATGTTTTCCCTACTATACTGACCATTGATTTTATGTTGATAGTCCTAATATAAAGTTTTACTACAAGTATCACATTAACGTTAATGATCTAAGAAATGAGTAAAGATCAGATAATCTAATCTGGAAATACATGTACACCTTTAAAACAATCATTCCATACACTGAATATATATGACCAATAAAGTAAAAAACAAACAAAACAAACCATGGAAATTCTAAATTGACCAATGAAGAATGAAAATGAAGTCATTATAAGTAAGAAGATGTGGTGTGAGTGCCAATGAGACAAATTTCAATCCCAGCCACAATTTATAACCAGGTGCTCCGCAGGGCGCAGCTTTATACGACCGCAGAGGTCGAACCCTGAACAGTTGGGGCAAGTATGGACAAAACATTCAAGCATGATACAGCTCTGAATTTGGATTGTGATCAAATTTTTGACATTACATGGGTTTTTTTTACACAAAACAAATGCCAAGATTTTACAAATCAATTAAAGATTTCTTCTTCAAACTTTTTAAATCTAAAATTAAATAGTTGACACAGCATAGGTTTCTGACACAGAATGAATGTGGTCTAATGAACTTAAAAGGGTTTTTTTGCCTTTGAGCAATTCACTATGCTGTTGAATATTAATCCTCTCAAAAAAATGTTTGAAGAAATTTTCTTTTTATTTATGAAATCTGAAATGAGAAAAATTTAACCCCCCCCCTTTTTTTTCACATCCCTGTTTCCCTTTTTCAAAACTGATATCAATTCAAATTTCTAATGGAGTTTGCAACAATAACTACTCATTTAAATACATCATAAAATATTAAGATGTAAAAAAACTGCTTGTTATCACTGAATGGTAAAGATTATTTAAATTTATCAGTTGGTAGTAAAAAGTGTATATACATTGTATATTGTATATAACAAAGATTTAAGTTGATTCTGGACAAAGAAAGATAACTCCAATTAAAAAAAATTCTTGCTATTGCACAATGTGCAATAGGATATTTCTTGCTTACTATTCTGGACAAAGAAAGATAACTCTAATTAAAAAAAAAATTGCTATTTCACAATATTGTGCAATTAGATATTTCTTGCCATTGCACAATACTGTGCAATTGAAAAGACTTGCTATTGCACAATACTTAATATAATAATTTTAGATCCTGATTTGGACCAACTTGAAAACTGGGCCCATAATCAAAAATCTAAGTACATGTTTAGATTCAGCATATCAAAGAGGCCCAAGAATTCAATTTTTGTTAAAATCAAACTAAGTTTAATTTTGGACCCTTTGGACTTTAATGTAGAATTTGAAATTTGAAAACAGGACCAAAAATGAAGAATCTACATACACAGTTAGATTTGGCATATCAAAGAACCCCAAGGATTCAATTTTTGATGAAATCAAACAAAGTTTAATTTTGGACCCTTTGGACCTTAATGTAGACCAATTTGAAAACTGGACCAAAAAACTTCAATAATCAAGAATCTAAGTACATTTTTAGATTCAACATATCAAAGAACCCAACCGATTCATTTTTTGTCAAAATCAAACTAAGTTTAATTTTGGACCGACCCTTTGGACCTTAATGTAGACCAATTTGAAATCGGGACCAAAAGTTGAGAATCTACATATACAGTTAGATTCGGCATATCAAAGAACCCCAATTATTCAATTTTGATGAAATCAAACAAAGTTTAATTTTGGACCCTTTGGGCCCCTTTTTCCTAAACTGTTGGGACCAAAACTCCCAAAATCAATACCAACCTTCCTTTTATGGTCATAAGCCTTGTGTTTAAATTTCATAGATTTGTATTTACTTATACTAACGTTATGGTGCGAAAACCAAGAAAAATGCTTATTTGGCTCCCTTTTTGGCCCCTAATTCCTAAACTGTTGGGTCCTAAACTCCCAAAATCAATACCAACCTTCCTTTTGTGGTCATAAACATTGTGTTTAAATTTCATAGATTTCTATTTACTTAACCTAAGGTTATTGTGCAAATACCAAGAAAAATGCTTATTTGGGCCCTTTATTGGCCCCTTATTCCTAAACTATTGAAACCAAAACTCCCAAAATCAATCCCAATCTTTCTTTTGTGGTCATAAACCTTGTGTCAAAATTTCATAGATTTCTATTAACTTAAACTAAAGTTATGGTGCGAAAACCAAGAAAATGCTTATTTGGGCCCTTTTTGGCCCCTAATTCCTAAAATGTTGTGACCAAAACTCCCAAAATCAATACCAACCTTCCTTTTATGGTCATAAACCTTGTGTTAAAATTTCATAGATTTCTATTCACTTTTACTACAGTTAGAGTGCGAAAACTAAAAGTATTCGGACGCAGGACGACGACGACGACGACGACGACGACGACGACGACGACGACGACGCCGACGCCAACGTGATAGCAATATACGACGAAAATTTTTTCAAAATTTGCGGTCGTATAAAAAGTTAATAATTATAGGTCAAAGTACTACTTCAACACAGAGCCTCGGGTCACACAGAAAAGCAAGCTATCAAGGGCCTTTTCTGTGCAAATGATTTCTTTAATTTTTGAAAATGAAAGGGAATGAATCCTTGTGCAATTCACTCATGCATGTCATTTGTGATCCAACCTGATAAAATTGGTAAAGGAGCATAGGCGGGATGATGCCCCACAGTTGGCCATCAACGAATCAAATATTGACAATTTTCTGTCCTATTCCTTCAGCTGAAAGACTGAGGAGATGCTTATAGATGAATCCCAATAGTCTTATAAGTATTGTTCCAATGTGAACACATTAACCAACAAGATTGTGCCCATAGGACACGGATGCCCCACTCTCACTATCCTTTTCTATTTTCAGTGGATATTATGTTTAAAATAATGTTTAAAAGCATGATAAAAACTACATTCTATTAATTTTGAATTAAGACCCCCCTTCCATCTTTCTTTAAACTGAAAAACCAAAAGATATTGATGTTTCATAAACCCATGCGTGAGGGCTTGAAATATTGTGTCTAATTTATCTTCCAATTATCCACATACAACATCTACAAACCAAAATATGGTAATGGGGTTTTCTCTGGATTTTCAAACAATATTTTTCCTCTGTTCCCCAGAAAGTAGAGGCATGATTAATTGGAATGAATTAAACATTAAATACATTATTCTGCACATCAATGAAGAATGGTTTCTGTAACTGTAATTACTTACTGTTCAATTTCACATGGTTTAAGAAGTCTACCTCTGAAATGGATATATACTTTAAAGTATCTTCCCTTGTGATAGACAGCTATGTGTTGACTGTCCTTATAATGCACAATGGTATCTAAAATGAAAACAACATGGATTCTGAAAAATGAATGCAACTTAAGCTACTGTGGATTCATTTATTTTTCTGGGTATCAATTTTCGTGGATTGCTGAAAACTTTCATATTTGTTGATATTTGATTTTATGGTTTTGCAAATCTCTTTATACAAAGCCTATTGAAAATATGTTATTCGTTGAACATTTGAATTCGTGGTTCACCTGTATCCAGGAAAACCATGAAAATTGGTATCCAACGAATAATAATGAATCCACAGTATGTTGACACATAAAATCGAGAGAAGATACCAAGGAGGCAAATAAATCTATCAGTACTGTTTTATATTGTATTGACAGTTTTTTTATTTTGCAATATGTTAAATGAAAACTTTGAAAAATCACTTAATTTCTAATATGGTTAAAGATGTGCAATTCATTTGTGGTGGGTGATAATGGAAGCCTTTTCCTCAATTCCTCTGCCAATATCATAAACTTGGATATAAATGATGGCTTGTTTTGAAGCTAGGGACAATTTCACAAATGTGGTTAAATTTTAGGAGTGCAAGGTAAAATTTGTTTTTCTGTATTTAAGCATACCCTGAATAGCTATATATATATGCATTTGTGATGAGGCTACTCCAGGTAAAAAATCCTTTTTTTTCACACAATAAGTTCTTTGAATACACTTTATACCTTCATAATTATAACTTGTTTAACCAATTCTCTGTAATCATTCAAGTTTTGAAAAAGAGGAATGGCACCCATATAAAGTTGAGGCCTTTTTCTCCTTATTGAAACCAGATAATTTTACCATTTCTGTATTTATAACGAAATGGAACTATGATTCTGCTCTAATTCTGCTGAAGATCATATCATATCATGTGACTATCCTTATAATATATTTCAGAGGTCTGCCCTTTCATGTCAAATTTGACTTTTATATCTATATCCTGGTGATTTAGCTGTGGTCTGAAATCCTGGCTCATTGTCAATCATGCTACATTTCATTATTTTCATGGTAGGAATACCTTTATAACTTTACTGCATCGAATTTCAAGTTTCACTGTTGATGTAACATGCTGCATGATGTAACAGCTTTATTGTAAGTAATTAGTAACACAAAATTACAATATTTTCTACTTTATACTTTTTTTTTAAATTCAAGATTGATTCCATTGTCTTTCTTGATAAAACATGATACCTTTTTCAATACCAGGGATTCTTGTTGTCTGAAACTGTCTTTCATACTGAGCTGAACATAATGGCACTGTTTTGTTGAGCATCAACTAAATTTAAAAGTTCATTTGTAAAATATTAGTGCTTTATGCTAATTAGAACTGGGTCCACATACTTACATTTTTACTCATCCTGTGGTGGAAGTATCTTTTTGTTTAAGATTCCAACAATGTATGACTGAATTCATTTTATTAAAAAATCAGTTGTATACTAAATGATTTTCAAAAAGTCTTGTGTGTATTTTATTTTATTTTCTACTTCTGTGGATTTTTTTGGTATTAAGGGTTTCAATTTTCATGGATTGTTGAAATTTTGAATTTTCGAGGATATCTGATTTCGTAGTTTGGCCAATCTCTATACATATAATGCTTATTAAAAATATGTTGTTCATTAAACTTTTGATTTTTTAATTCAATTGTATCCAAGAAATCCAAGAAAATTGATATCCAACAAATAATAATGAGTCTAAAGTAATCTGAATTTAATTTTTTAGTCAACATGGATAAATGTAGTATTTCAGTCGAATATTTTTCTTGTTTTGATATAAACTAAAGGCTTCAAGAAGTATATATTTCTCACCTGGCATTTTTGACAAAATTATGGATACAATACGATTATTTGTTAAAATTTGTAAAGGGTTCTGTTAAACCCTGCGTCTGGGATGTGATTGTTGCTGTCAGTGTAAAAGTGTAAAGTGTACATTCTTTCATCACAGTTGCCCTCAGGCACTTACGCTGGCCGAAGTTCTAACAAGTGGTCTTTTAGCTAAGTGTACAGGAAGTCAATAATTCAATAGCAGTATATTTATAAAGATTTTGATACTCATTTTATAAGGATTTTTTATACAAGAAAGTTCATGTACACATATTTTATAGTTAAACTTAGCCATGCATTCAAGTGTATCAAAAAATATTGAACTTATGTTTTGAATTTGTTTCCTCTTTAAGCTCTAACTAAGGTACAATTTGTGCACAAAAATCAGTACCAGACTAAATCTTTTGTCTAGGTTAAAGAAATCCCTCCCCCTAGAAACACGAAAGTTATACTTTAATGGTTATATTCTCCCTATTTTGGATTACTGTTGTACAATTTGGGGAAACACCAGTGACCAAAATACAAATAGATTAGATAAACTTCAAAAACGAGCAGCTAGAATTATTCTTGAACTTCCTTATGATACCCCATCAAATACAATGTTTAAAAAGTTATCATGGCTTCGATTTACTGATCGTGTAATTTACCACAAGGCCTTATATGTTCATAGATGTTTATATGGATCTGTCCCAGAATATTTGTCTAACAAACTCTCCTATGTTACAAATAAAAATGGAATGCAACTTAGATCAAATACTACCTAATTACTTAATATACCAAAGGCAAGAACAAACACATATAGAAGATCTTTTTCATATTCTGGCCCAACTTTATGGAATAAACTACCAGAAGCACTAAGACATATGTCAAACATAAATACTTTTAAAACAAACTGCTTTAAGTTTTTACTTGAAAATCCAGGAATTATTTAAATGACTATGTATCAATTTTGATTTATGTTTACTCATGTTCATCTTTTTTATAAAGAAATTGTGTGAATTGCATTGTGAGTGGAGTGTGAGGGCCTCAAGGGAGAATAGTGTTTGTACTAATTGAGCATACCCTCTTGAAATAAAGATTATTATTATTATTATTATTATTATTACAATTACTTACAGGCATAAGAGATTCTTTGTCTAAATCTCTCCTGTACTGAAGCATGGCATGGATAATATTAGAAGCTCTGGCTACCTGCACCTTGGAGGGATGGAGCAATACTGCATCCTGCAAATCAAAAATGGCATAAAAAAACATATTTCCACAGAAACTGAAGTTATATGATGTATCTACAATTGGAAAGTCTATCAAAAGAGAGGATTCATTAATGTGTTCATAGTATCCTTGATGAAGTTGTGTAGTAAATAAAGCTCTGGTCAACAGGTAACCAGTTAGAAAAATTTAAAATAAAATGCTTCCCTGAGTGCAGCTGGATACGACCGCAGAGGTCCAACCCTGAACAGTTGGGGCAAAAATGTACACAATATTCACGCTTGATACAGGTCTGAATTTGGATTGTAATTAAGTATTTGACACATAATATTAATAGGTTTCTGACACAGAATAACTGTAGTCAAAGAACTTAGAATGGGTTATATGATTTGAATTGTATTCACTTTTTTTGCTTTTGTGGAATACACTATGCTGTTGCGAATTAATTCCCCCCCCCCCCCCCAAAAAAAAAATGTAACCCTCTTTTTTTTGCTTTTGTGCAATACACAATGCTGTTGCATATTGACAGGAAAACTATGAGATTGTTGTTTATTTCATTTCAGTGTGTATAGATTTAATAGCTAATCTTGCTACTTTCTGTTTTGAGACGCCCATGATAGAATTAAAATAATAGTTCTAATTTGTCCAAAAAATGTGTTGGAAGTTGAAAAATATTCTTTATAGTATAACTAATCGCCGTATTTGAATATCAAAAATAAGAACGTGTGACCGAACGACGCATGGATTAAACAAGTGCGCAGCACGAGTTTAATCCATAGCGGCATTCTGTCACAAGTTGTCTTATTTTTGATATTCAAATACGGCGATTAGTTATTCTTTTTATTACATTGGCAAATGGCTTTTTTTTATGAAATTAATGTAGAAAATGTAAGGAACTATATCTTTTTCCTACGCATTGACAATTTGTTTTGATCCGACGTTATCGACGTCTTGACAACGCCTATTGTTGTATGACGTCGGAGAGTGAAATAACCACGTTTATTTCACATGTGAAATTATCGGTTTTTATTTAACTGGGAAATCAATGTAATATATAGCAACCAATGTAATAATATATGTTTAATCATCAATATTTTTGTAGTTATGAACATGCATACCAGAATAATATTTTTTTTAATTTTTGCAATAAACTTGCCTTCATAACATTAATTCTGTCTTAAATATTGAATTGGAAAATTAGAAATCCATTCAGGGCACTTTCTTTCTGTATGAGATGTTTATAAATCTGAAATTTCAGGGATAGCATAACTTAGACTTTACACACAGTCACACTTACAATTGCATAAAAGTTGCTGTTTACCATTATAGGTGATCTTCCACTAAGGTAGACATAGTCTTCCCACCAATCTGATACCTAGAAAATAAGAATATGATTAGAAACTTTGGGCTCAGCAGGTGTTAATTTAAGGCATTATCACCCATTGTTTATATTACCACAAGCTACTATGGGTTGGCAGGGCATATAAAATGTAAGTGAAAATTGACAAATACTATGTGAGTGCAATGATTGATTGATTTTTGGTGTCTTACACCACTTTTAAGCACCACATTTAGGCTTTTTCGTGGCGGTCTCAAGTCCAATGAAGTGAATTGATAATATAAGAAATTTCCATAAAGTATACTAAATTAGTATTGGAAAATAACATGTTAAGCAAAGTGGAAAGGGATTAATATAAGTTGCAAAAGTTAAGCAAAGGGATGAATATCTTAATTAAAATTATTATCATAAAATGGATTAGATAAATCTGATAAATATTAAAGGGTTTCATAATGAACATAAAATGTCAAGCAGGCAGTAAATGACATTAGAATGAGTTTGCCCATAAACCATTTAAATGACATCAGAAACCAGAGTTGGTAGAAGAAAATGTAAAAGAAACAAATTAAACATTTGGTTCATGGATTCCATGATTCTCATTTTAAGTCATTATCAGTCTTATTATCTGCTATTTTAACATTTTTCCTTTGATCTTACAACTTAATATTTTTTAGATCAATGGACAGGACTTGATACTCTGAAATATTAGGCAATGACATCATGAACATGTATCACATCAGCAACATCACATGGTCATGTTCTTTCATATAAATTTATCAACGAAATTAGCGTTCCTCTAGACACAACCAATATTAATATGATTTTTTTTCAATATGTAAATAAAGCCATAATAGCACTTACAAGACTGGAAGGACAGATAAAGACACTCAACTGGTACTTCTCTATCCCTGGCCAACTTTGATGAGGGGGCAATAACCAGAATAATTCAGTCCATCCACTTAATTCATGATCCAATCTCTCCTACTTGTTTAGGGCCTGAATACCTAACACAATATAAACACTTAACGAATCCTTGATTTTGATTGGTG
Organism: Mytilus edulis; assembly: GCF_963676685.1. Taxonomy (NCBI): domain Eukaryota; kingdom Metazoa; phylum Mollusca; class Bivalvia; order Mytilida; family Mytilidae; genus Mytilus; species Mytilus edulis. Next base: position 64,482,318 of record NC_092353.1, on the reverse strand, counting down.
CCATGTTTAAGAGATGACCATTCTGCAATCTGCTTAATTTTATCTAGATAAGTAAATCCCAAGCTAATTCCGAATGACTGATTGGAGATTTTTCATTGTCTATGCATTCAGGCATTAATGAAGTAATTGTAGATCAGGGAATTATAACGACTGATTTATTCAGGTTGTGGGGAAATTAATCATTTTGTAATTGCGACCAAGCAAGTTATGTATTGTCCACAACTATAGTCATCAGTATTTTTCTATGCACTTACATAATTAGTAGCCCACCATGATTTGAGTACTAAATATCTGTTAAACTTCTTTCCTGCTCCTTCTTGAAATTCCTTGCTGAGTTTTTCCATTCTTTGATATTTTTCATCCTCCATCAGTGGTTTTACTGATCTTAAATACTTAAAGAGTTAAATAAAAAAAACATTACAACATATACTAGAGCATCACTTTGGTAACTATTTAAACTAAATGGAGATAACATAAATAGTTTATACGGGGGTATATATACAATAACAGTATGAGGTCAAATGGTAAATAGATTGTAATAACACATCCCACCATCCATCCCTTTGAAACAGACCAATCAAAGACTTGGTAAGGATCATGGGATGACCTTTAAAGTATTGGAAATGGTAAGAATATTTTTATTACACTGTAGTAGCAATAAAGCATTGTAGTATAAAAAGCAAATGACCACTTTTTAACTCTTGATTCTGGAGTAATGAGTGTCCTGTTCTATGCAAAGTTTTTCAGGATCGGATCTAATTGTGAAATATGATCTAGGTGAAGACCATATTATAATTACATGTCAAATATAAACACACTTGTATGTCATATATATATACAAATTATTGATGGTCTTCTGATGTCATTCATTGATAACAAGATCTAAGGTATGGAGCTGCATGCAATTGATTGGGTTACGTAATGGACTTTCACTGATGGCAAGAAAACTTTGACGAAAGAAACTTTTACTTTTACAATGAGTGTTGTAAAATATCAAACTATCAGCAAACAGGAAGTGGCTACACAGCTTCTGTCCAAGTTTCATAATAATAATCCATGAAGGTTTGCACATTCATTTTGTCATGATCATAAAATGCTAGATTGCCTTGAAATAGTCATCACACTGATATGTACTGATAGTAATGCAACTTTATACAAGATAAAGATCTATCACAAGTAGCTCCTATAAAACTTATTTTAGCAGAAGACTTAACAGTGAAAATTGCTTGTCAATTGAAAGTCTATATCAATCTTGACCTAGACCATGGGCACTTTAATAGCCATCAAACTGATATGTACTAATAGAAATCCAACTTATTAGAAAACATCACTGATCTATCACAAGTAGCTATATATAGTTCCTATGAAACCTTAATAATTGTCTAACTAGTTTTCAATGACTTTCATCTCAGGCAAGAGAGAAAAACCTGGAAAGAATTGGACATGTGAGACCCCGTATTTCTATGTCCTAGCAATGAATCAAGAAAGGGAAACAAACATATATTGTGATTTAGTTTGTTATAAATTTTGTTTATATGCAATGCTCATTGAGCACTCTGAATTCATGACAGAAACTTAAGCTTATCAGAAAAACTGGACTGTAAGATTTAGTGATTTCAGACTTTTTTTTGTTAACATTGTCATTTAATAAAATATGACCCCAAAAAAAGGTGTGTAGGCTTCCTTACAACTTTTAATAGTATGTTATGCAGTTTAAAAGTATGAGACCTATAGAAATCTGGTTACTGTATATACAATCTGGTTACTATACAATCTGGTTACTGTATATAAGATAAGATAAGATAAGATAAGAATTTTATTAATCTAATCAAGAACCCATAAAGGGCATCATTTTACAACACAATATGATTGAAAAAATCTGGTATATATGTAGGACTCGGAACCGCGATGGTACTCCGAACCGCGATGGTCACGCTGAAGTGCGATGGTCTACGCTGAAGTGCGATGGTTAACACGCTGAAGTGCGATGGTAACATTGTGACGTTAACTTGTTGATATTTACGCTGAAGTGCGATGGTGGTTACGCTGTAGTGCGATGGCCAACTTAAGACTTTGAGTAAAAGCAAAATGCACATGGACTGTTGTAATAAAATAACACCATTAATATTTGGCTGCTAGCCTCTTATTTGGAAGATGTTTTAACTTCTGTTTAGATCAAACCAAAGACTTTAATTTTTGATTTAATCTAATTTTCCAAGTCTCCAATTATTCTTTTAGCACGCAAGAGTATGGAATAAGGTGTTCAAAGGAAGAAAAAAAAGATTCAGCGTGTAGGTCTTTATAATAGTTCTAATTAAGAAGTGTCCATCTCATTTACTTAAATATTATGATAAAACTTAGTAATTGCTCACATTCTTCTTCAATTTATATATACATGTTGTACCTTGCAAAAAATAAATCCAAATAAAGCAGCTGGACCAGATAATATAAAACCTAAACTTCTCAACGAACTGGCCACAGAAATAGCCCCAATCCTTACAATCATTTTCAAAACATCAATAGAAACTGGGGAAGTACCAAATGATTGGAGAAATGCGAACGTAACACCAGTATTCAAGAAAGGAGAAAGATATAAAGCAGAAAACTATAGACCAATCTCTCTAACTTGTATCTGCTGCAAACTAATAGAGCATATAGTTACAAGCCACATCATGAAACATGCTGATCAACATCAAATCCTCTATCCATTACAACATGGTTTCCGTACTAAACGCTCGTGTGAAACCCAACTAATCGAATTCGTGGATGACATCACTAAAAATATGAGTGCAGGTAAACAGACAGATGTTCTTATAATGGATTTCTCTAAGGCATTTGACAAAGTCGGTCACAGTCTCCTAGTACACAAACTAGAACATTACGGTATCAGTGGTAAAACCAATAGATGGATAGCCAGCTTCCTATCCCATCGAACGCAAGCAGTGGTAGTGGATGGAGAGTGCTCATCACATATTGATGTAGAATCTGGAGTTCCCCAAGGCTCTGTCCTTGGTCCTGCATTATTCCTGTTCTACATCAACGACATGCCAGATGGGATCAAATCCACTGTCCGCCTATTTGCTGATGATACAATAGCATATCTTACCATCTCATCTGACAAAGATTCAAATGACCTTCAAAGCGACCTCGACAAACTGGGAACATGGGAAGACAAATGGAAAATGTCCTTCCATCCGGACAAATGCAATGTTCTCACCATCAGCCGCAAAAACAACACCATTCCAACATCTTACACATTGCATGGCCACAAACTGGAACCTGTCAAAAGTGCTAAATACCTTGGTTGCACCTTCACATCCGAACTGAAGTGGAATGATCATATCAATAATATATGTAACAAAGCCAATAGGACAATAGGCTTCCTTAAGAGAAATTTAAGCATAGGAGCAACTTCAGTAAAAGAAAATGCATACAAAAGCCTCGCAAGACCAATAATAGAGTATGCAAGTCCAGTATGGGACCCATACTTTAAAACGGAAATAGATCGCTTAGAAATGGTCCAGAGAAGAGCAGCAAGATACGTTTCCAACAAACACCACAACCACTCAAGTGTCAGCAAAATGATTGAACACCTGGAATGGCCATCTCTGGAAAAAAGGCGAAAAGACGCTAGGCTAACCATGCTCTATAAAATAGAACACGACAAAGTGGCTGTAACTAAGGAAGGTCGTCTTATGCAACCAACACGACTGACGAGGAACATGCACGACAAAAGTTTTCAAATTCCTGCAAGCAGAAGTGATTACAGGAAATACTCATTTTTCCCAAGAACAATCAGGGATTGGAATGCTCTCCCTCCTGGGGTAGCATCAGCACCGTCAGTTGAGGCCTTTAAAGCCTCACTGACAAAGCTGAACTAAATTATCGAATTGGGGGGGGGGGGGGGGTCTGTATGCGCACCTAAGTCATGGCATAATAATCAGCTCGTTGATTGTGGCCATTATCAGGCAGAAGCAGAAGCAGAACCTTGAATGTCGGAACGGAATTTATGCTTTACGTGTACTTATAGCGAAGCTTGTCAATTATTTCACGAAAAACAAAGATGAGGATGATAAATTGGGAAGAACACGTAGGGTTTAGTCAGGTTAATTTCTGTCTGTTTTAGACTGAAACCATAAAAAAACCAAATATCTCGGGAATTAAACAACAATATATGAACTTGATATAGTAAAATCATTGAAAAATTGCTAATACTATCATATTTTTTTTTTATTTTTAAATTGCCCACATAAAATCATATGACGCTTACCGTAAGATAAATTAAGATTAATATTTAGATTAGTATACTGTATTTATCGTACAAAAAGTCTGCGGCATAATTCAGAATACTGGTTAGCCCATTTGGTGACCAAGTTCATCTTTCAGCCGCTTTTCTGCCTAAAATGTTTTAACATATTTTTTTAATCTCAACATGTAATGCTTAAAACTTGAATTGTTTGTTTCTTTCTTATTTCCTTACTTTTCTTTGTTAACATGAAACCTTCATCTTCAAAACCCTATTCTCTTGCCTGCGAATCCATGTCGTATTTTGAAAACGTCATATTATTCAAACGTCATACACAAAACCATCGCACTTCAGCGAAAGGACCATCGTACTTCGGCGTGGACCGTCGCACTTCAGCGTGACCATCACACTTCAGCGTCCCCATCGCACCTCCGAGTCCTACATATACAATCTGGTTACTGTATATACAATCTGGTTACTGTATATATAATCTGGTTACTGTATATACAATCTGGTTACTGTATATACAATCTGGTTACTGTATATACAATCTGGTTACTGTATATACCTTTCCTCATTAAATCATTGACATACCTTATTGACTGTCTCTTTCACTGAAGGCACAAATAACTTTGGTAATGAAAACTGATAGCTCATCAATAAAGGTTTTCTTCCTCCTAATATCTTAACAGTCATCTGTAATAACATTGTAATCTGCTGTATATACTATTAACTAATCAATTTAACAAACAATTTATATTTCTAACTTTAGTGTGAAGAAAACAAGCACTCTAAAGAGTATTGCATAAGATACATAGTCCCCTACTGGTTAAAAAAATCATTGAACTGGAACAAAATGCTAACCTGATCTTTAATTCATCATGGTGTAAACAATATAACAATTACCAGCAATACTCCTTGAATTAAATAGGCAATACCAAGGAGGTTATATTAGAAGGAGAGAGGACGAAAGACGATAATTACACATAAAATGTTACCGACTTTTCTTTAAGTGGGTGTTAATTAGTTGAGATCGACTCTGTCACAGAGGGAAATTTGTCCTAATTACATACCCGAGTAAGAACTGAAACACTGGAGGTGTCATAAACTGCCGGGATATACAATTATTGAAATCTTAATCAGATTTTTTGTGATATTTTTTATTAAGTAATTAAAAATTAAAATTTAATTTTAAAAGTAAACTTATTACCAATAGAAATAAAACAAATATCTGTCTCATTGCCGTCAATGTTAATATCAACAGTCATAACAGAAAGTCACTTTTACGTTGTTCCCGATAAATTTCTCTATGTTTCAATTGCAAATATTCCTTCCGGTCGTTACCGGTCACCGTAACTAAAGTACTTGGCATGTTCGTATATTTTCTATGATTACTACCTGCCAATTCTCATATGCAGAAATTGATAGGTGAAGCAAAAATCTTTGTTTAAAGAAATGTAGTGTTGAATAAAAATCGCTCACTGACTTTCCTTTAAACCCTCATAACTTTGTCATTTCTTAATCTTTTTTCACCGTGGACAGACCGTTGATTTTGAAATTGCGCAACAAATCTTTTTCCAAATCATAAACACCTATGCACTGCACTGTAACTAAAAATACACCTGAACTTTAATGACCCAGTCACTGATAACAATCACGTGACATATGCGATTTATCTAATAGCCCGAACTACTCGCGGTAACAGCCCGGTACATCAGAGGGCCATGTCAAGTGGGTGATAAACATGTCGGTTTCTTTATAATTTTATCATTTTTCTCTGATCGAACTGCTATCCTGGGGATTCTAATTTTGTATCAAGCAGAGTGTTCACTCTCCTTCTAATATAACCTCCTTGGCAATACTGAGTAATATGATTTTTCAAGCTTATTTTTAAACAAAATAGTAAAGACTTGCTGTAGTTTTATTGTATTATAGCTAAATGTATATATTTTATACAGATAACCATGGAGAGTCATCCCTGAGGATTGAAAATCCAATTTCTTCCTTTGCTCCACTATTTCTATGTAGGCACAATACAAGTTTTGGACATTTTAGGATACCTTGTTAATTACCAGGCTTTGAACTAATATCAAATCTGTAATTATATGCAAATATTCATAAAGTAGGCTGAAGAAGGATATTAGGTCACCTCCTTGAAAATATCATGCTATAAATTTACTAATTGGTATTTGACCCAGTTTACATATAATTGATGCCTACCATTGTGTTTATATATAGATGGATTATCAAGTGCATAATTTATTTAATGTTTAATTCATTGATTCCTATTGATAAGTTTTCCATGATATCTACTATTACGTTGTCTTTTATCAACAATATTCATGATATCAATAGAAGAAGTTGACAATATACTATGTTCCTTTGTCCAAGTATATTGTCAATTAGACCCAGTGGATAGTTGTCTGAAGTCATTTAATCCAAGACAGTTAGATAATTTTACCTGAATCTACAAATTATATATGCCAGCGTATTCATTAAGAACCGATTGCCGATTGAAATAGTCGTTTATAATCAAATCTCCATCGGTTGTTTTTCTGATGTCAAAAAAATACAAATCGTACTTTTAGTTTTAGATCGTCGGTCACTTTCTAGCACAATCTAGATAGATATATAACGGCATTTCTGATTGGTTAATAAAATTGGATTTCCGGTAAAATAGATGCTGGTTGTTGAGTTCGCTGCAAAGTACTATCAGATTTTGTACTGAAACCAGGAAAAGTATGCATTAATAGTAATAACGAGATTTTGTAACCAGTCATTAAAGAAAAAGTGAAGCAGAGTAAGGATTTCGGATTTTTTTTCAAACGACAACGAAGCGAAAAAAAGGTGTGTTCTATGACATTTGCATTCAAATTATAATTGAGACACCCTCCTTGGTAATGTTCATGCAGTGCATGATCGTCGCCCTACCAAGAAATGAAAAAAAGAGCAATGTCCTGTCTCGTAAAAGCAGACATCACATTATTTTCATTATGTGATTTTCATTTTCTTGTTTTTAAGTCAGTGATAGAGCCTCTTAAAAGCAGACTCTTTATCTGTTTATTTTTACCATAAATCTTATGTATACCTGTCCCATGGCCTTTCTTTAAAATTTGAAATAAAAGAAAAAAAATGTGTTAGTTGTCTGCATGTCATTGTGTAGCCTCATATATCATAAATACTAGGAGCACTACCTGACACCAAGAGATATACGGTGTAAAGGAGGATATACTATTAGCACACACAATAGGTCTTACTTAACATCCCTAAACATACATGACACAATGAATGCTATTAAAAAAATGAAAAAGAAAACACACACACTCATGCTCTGACTCAACTGATCCAAGTAATAATAATAAAAAATGAATGTCTTGCATTTTGCATTCAAGGATGTACTATGGCCAGGTTCTGGAATTTCTGTCAAATGTTTGATCACTGTTTTTTTCTCCCTATGGGTTAAATATTTTGACCCATTACCATGATGACCCCATTTTTCCTTTCTTAATTATAACACTTCAATTAATAACTCACAAAAAATTATTTTAATACCATGATTTTAAATTCTAGATTATTGTAATTTCAAAAGTGCATCTTTTTTTGCCTTAAACAGTCCATTGAATTCATCATTTAATTTATTGAGATAAGTATTTGAAATTATTAATACTGAAAAATGTTTTCTATGGGTTAGAACTATTTGAATAATTGCATGTCTACAGTTAAATTAAAAATATTTTCAACTAATAAAATCAAATTTAAATCTTTTCCTGAATGATCACCATGTCTTACAGAGTCATGCCTTCATCATTTTCCTCAAAAATTTGCAAACAGCTTCAATAACTTGTTAGCTGAAAGTCTTGATGATATTATTTGATCAACTTTATATGAAAATATGACCATTTTGCTGCTCATTTACCTTATCATCATTAAAAAAAATGGTGTTTGCAAAGAACAAAACTAGAGTTCAGGAGCCCCCCAGAGTGCAGGATTTTGCACCATTTTAAAAAAAATTCTGGGGGCCTTGAGCGGCCCCCAGACCCCTCGCCGTGAAGGGCAACGAGCAAGCTCGTCGCACCGAACGGCTATGCCGTCCGCCGTTGTTGCCTGCTACTTTTATTAATTAGCCTCCTACTTTAAATCTTATTGACAACCCTGTATGCTATTGCCCTTGTTGTTTCTTGTCCATTTCTAGCAGTTGTAATCTTATAAATCTAATATTGTAGTTGTGTTTAAATGTTGGTAAATAATACTTTTGAATTTCTTAGATTTTCGGAAGTGGCATAGATGTTCCTGTGTTCGATTACAAAGTTTCCATCCTGTTTGTCCTACATATTGTATACCACAATCGCTTTGTTCAATTAACCTGATAAATGAGACTATTAGTTTTTACAAAATACATTTTTGAATTTTAATATTTTCAGAGTTTAGTATGTTTCTTATTGTTTTGTATTTTTATCTAAGCCCAAAAGAAGAACATGATGTCCTTTTTATTAAATCATGTAAGAGTTTCTATGAAATATTAAAAGCTGAACATTCTTCAAAAGAAGCAAAGTACATGAGTAGTTAGACACTTACAATCCAAATTTTGGTTTTTAATGACATTGGTCCTCTTGCTTCATACATCCATTTGTGATATCTAAGCAATACCCGTAATGACCATTTGATGATAATTATCTTTGCAAACCATAAATAAGTTGCATATAAAACACAGCTGATGTAATGTATAATGGCAGGAGATTGGTTTGTAAATCTGAAAAATATAAGACAAAACTCAACTCTAAAATCATTCAGACAAAACCAAAGTCAGTAACTGAAATGAAATGAAAGTATCTGAACTTGAAGCAAATTGAAGCAACAGAGGTGCAGAAGATGCATTGGAATTTCTATGTATTTTTTAGAAAAACAAAGTTTTAGTGTAATGTTATGAACAGTTGTGTTTTGGTTTGTTTGTGATTTTTTTTGGGAGGGGGTGGTTGCTTTTGTAGGAATACAGGTGAAATGATGTTTAGTGCTGATATTGTTTTTTAGGTTTACAGAAATATTCTGTTATTGCTTCTTTGACCTTGACCTGGTGTCCTTACCATTAAACCATTTTTAAGTACGTACCATTATTATTAACAGGAATGGTTTTTTTTTATTTTCTGAGTAATGACATTTCAACACATATTGTACCTTTCCTTCTAAGTACTTACACTGCAGCTACATATTGATCTTGAGATTCTATCAATCCAAAAGATGGATCAAATCCTCCAATCTTTAGGGCTAAAACAATTGTTGCTATAAACAACCAACTAGTAGGAGTGGCAGGATAGGTTCCATTTTTAAACTGGTTCTACAAATGGAAATAAACGAAAAATAAGTTTCATAACATTGGGCAAAAATTTAACACATGAGAGCGCTAACGATGCAATTCTCCATATAATCAATATTTCCAACTGGCAAGGCAAATGTTATGTTTAACAGGTTAAAGAAATTGAGCTAACATGACAACCAGATTGGACAGAGTCTCATTTCAGTACTGCAAGAATATACAGTTAAATAACATCAATAACAAAATACTTGATCCATAAACCAGTACAATCTACAACAAATTGTATTTATATCACATGAATACATACATGTATCCTTTTTTACAAGTACATTTTTGTAAGTAAAATAAACAGTAAAGTTTACCTGCATTCTGCCAACCCGTTTTTTAGCTGATCTGAAACCACTTCTCCAGACGGCTTTAAGTGCCTCATGGTTGAGCTTGACATCCAAACCTTCTGGTGTTACTGAAAAGGAGAAGGCTACAGCAGAATGAGCTTCAGCCATGTTGCAGCTTTTCCTTTAAATCTGTGTGGGAAAAAAATCATCTTTTAGAGCAATGTCTGAAATTTTTATTAAATCTACCAAATTTGTTTTCTTTATCCAGTAATTTAGACCAAATAACATACCAAATATAGTTATCCTATTACTTATAATAAGAGAGAATTTAACATTACAAAAAATCCTAACTTTTTTTCCAAGTAGTCACTGAACCATGAAAATGAGGTCAAGGACATTGGACATGTGACTGAAGGAAACTTTGTAACATGAGGCATCCATATACAAAGTATGAAGCATCCAGGTCTTCCACCTTCTTAAATATAAAGCTTTTAAGAAGTAAGCTAACGCCGCCACTGGATCACTAATCCCTATGTCGAACTTTCTGCAACAAAAGTTGCAGACTCGACAATAAACATTACCAAGTGGCATAACTTGTTAAGTATTTAATCAGCACTTATTTTGGAGAGAGTCAAATCATTGCTGATATAAATATATAATATGAGTTTCTGGCAAGAATTTTACACATAAAAGCGCTAATAATGCAGTTTTACATATAATCAATATTTCCAAGGAAAATAACTCCTTTAAAAAAGATTGATCATTGATCTTGTCAAAAAACATCCATAATTTTAACCTATATAATAAATTCCATAAAAATCTGGTAAGAATTGTACACATAAATTGCTCATCAGGCAATTTTACATATAAATAATATTTCAAAGAGGCACAACTCTTTTAAAATTATTAACACTGATTTTCCAACTGGTCCAAAAAATTGATAATAAAAACTAAAGGTGTAAATTTCATAAAAATCTGGCAAGAACTGAACACAAGAGAGCGCTGAAGATGCAATGTCCTACTTAACTAATGTTTCCAAGGGGCATTACTCTCTTTAAAATAAAACACTTCACCGAGCGCAGCATGATAGGACCGCAGAGGTTTGAATTTTGAACAGTTGGTGCAAGTTTGGACACAATATTCAAGCTTGATACTGTCTGAATTTGAATTGTGATCAAATTTTTGACATAATATAGATTTCTGACACAAAATAAATGTGGTGAAGGACCTTAAAATTTGAAATGGGTTAAAATAGTTGTATCAATTTTTCGATTGAAGAGTTCTTGCTATTGCACAATATTGTTCAATTGGATATTTCTTGCTACCGCACAATTTAATACTATGCAATTGGAGATTTCTTGCTATTGTGCAGTATTTTGGTTTGGTAATTTGCACATTACTGTGACAGTGCACAACAGGATATTTCTTGCTGTTGCTCAATACTGTGCATTTGAAGATTTCTTCAATTGCCCAATACTGGGCAATTGTGCAATACTAATATGTGCAATTGGATATTTCTTGCTATTGCACAATACAATGTACTATGCAATTGAAAATATCTGGATATTGGGCAGTATTGTGTTATTGCGCAATTGGATATTTCGTTATTGCCCAATACTGTGCAATTGAAGATTTCTTTCTATTGTGCAATATATATAATAAGCATGGTAATGATGGTTTAGTAAAAAAAATACTTTAAACAAGTAAACTTAACTAGTATAATGCCTTCACAAGTTAATACAAGCACTAAGGCCAGGGTTTTTTAATTTGTTGGTTTACGGATTTTACCCATGAATAAGTCGGGTCGGTCGGTCGGGAAAAAAAAAGAAAAAAAGAAATCTTTTTAAGACAGAAAAATATGCAAAATAAATATATATTTCACCTTTCTAACAATATGTTTGTTATGCTATTTTGTCATCATTTCTTAGATTTTAGTTCGATGAAATCAGCTGTCATAAACATCGCATGACATTCTAATAATTTCCCATAAACAAAGGGGTGCAAGGACAAAGACGAACTTAAATCGTCATTTCACAAACATGAAAAACAGATTCGAGTAGTTCTTAATCAATTCCAGAAAACTTGGTGAATTATGATTTTCAATTATGATTATTGAATATTCAATACTTTAACTTGATGTCTTCCAGTCCACATTTGGACAAATCTATTTCTATCAGATGATGCATCTTACGGACTGATGACAAATATGGGAAACAAACTTATTGTGTAATTGGTTTTAAGCACAGGTTTCGTTTTGCAAAATTATTTGCGCAAACGTCATTTCAAGGTCAGTTATAATTGATTTGTCTATTTATAAAAACGTAAACTGGAAGTTTTATTTTTTTTACTACAGAAAGTGTTATCAATTTTGATAGTGATAAATGCATTTTATTTCATAAAAAAAAGAATATTTTAATTATTTTTCAGAGATAATGGATTTGTTAGGGTCGGCGGAAATAAAAAAGCATGAAAAGTGAATTTTATTTTTATTCTGGAAATCGGCAAAATCGGGTCGGCGGATCCGTAAACCAACAAATTAAAAAATTCTGGCCTAATAATCATTTTCTTTATATTTTCAGAACTAGATTATGGATAATTATAAGTTGGGACTAAATTTGGTTATTTAAATATGAATTCTTAATGGACTATAACCGTTAATGATACAAAATCTGCTATTAACACATTGTCTTGATTTATGCAATGATTTGAAATCACTGAATTCAAAATGTATATCCTTTAGTCTGTTGTTTATGTTTCAAATTTCAGCTAAAGCCTGAATAAAACTTTACAGGATTTATTTCAGCTTAGGAATTACCAGTAAGCTTCTTGCAACTTAAAATACATTAACAAGAGGCTCCCAAAAGCCTGAACTGCTCAGCAGTAATATTTTCAGAGAGATCCATACACCTACACACAACTTGTTGTCTGGAAACAGCTGTGCCAGAAGCGCATGATATACCCGTCACATTTTCAAAAAATAAATTTCTTTTCAAAAATTAAGTTCAATTACTTCTCAATGTCATATTTAGAATTGATGAAAATCAAAAGGGAGCTTAAAATAAGGCGATGTATGTTCTTTTTTTAGCCATGGTCGACATGTTTTTGAGGAGACAGAAAAAAACACAAACCTACAAATCATTCATCTTAAGTTAGGTTTATGGTCCCGTAGTTTCAGAGGAAAAGATTTTTTTAAGTTGAATATTGATAAACACGATAATCAAATTCTGTAAAATTGTCCTTAAAGGTGTCATACCACCAATTAAAAGTCCCTATCTGTTCAACCAAATTTTGCAATTTTCACAGCTTTCTAAATATTTTACCTTAAGTTTAACTTCATAGAAACTAGGTATATCCTGAATTGTACAGGTGTCACCTTTCTGCATGCCAATTTTCAACATACATTCAAAATCATATAAGAAAGCAGAGAGCTTCCGAAAGGAGGTACCACTAAAAATAACCCCTGGTTTTCTGGAAATCTTAAATTAGTATACTATGGAGCGCATTAATCCTCAATTTTTAATGCAAACTCATAGACAGGTAAATTTTGGCTCAAAATGGTCTTAATATATTTCTCTTTCAACAAAACTTTCATTTCTGCAAATTTGTTAGTTAGTTTAGGTGAACAATGATATCAAATGCACTTTTTTTTGTCCGAGTAGGCCTACTTTCACATACGTTCTAAATTTGAGGGAGTAATTGGTGGTATGACACCTAAAGAGACAAAAAAGTTGATTAGAAATCTTTTATTTTGCTTTATTCTTAATCCTTAGTCAATTTGTAGTTTAAAACAGCCTATCTGAGCATTATGCGACTTATAATAAAAATTTCACAGCTCAATTTAAACTGACTGTAATGTATGACTTTGATAGAAAATACTTGAAAATTTCATTTTGGGCTACAGGAACATAAACTTTCAATATCAAGATCATTGTTTGCTAATTTTTTCTTGTTTGTTCTACTTCTCTAAAGACTTCCAACAATTTTTGCAATGAATTTAGTAAAAAATCCAAGGTATTGAAGTGTCAAGGAATATTGACCCCCCTTTTTTCCATCTGGTGTCAGTAAAGTACTACAAATTGATCAAAAGTGCAGTCATGGTCATTTAACTGTGTTTATTTACATCAGTTAATAAAATTTAAGATATAAAAATTTCATTTGGAATAATAAATGGTGCTTTTGTGAGTTTCTGCAGTGCTTACATTAGGCTATGCTATCTGCCAAGTACATAGTATGACGCAATGCTATAAGGGGTAAAAATCAAATAATTTCATTAAATCTGCATGACAAAATTTTTTTGGGGGTAGTAAACAACTTATGTTTCAATGTTTAACACCACAGAATAACTTTCTGTGCATTTATAACATTATTCAGGACATTTTTTATATAAAAGCATATTGTCAGGATGGGAAAAGCTAAAAATAGGACAAACTCAAGATTTAGGCTCTAAATTTGCAATATGTGACATTTTACCCCCAAAAAGATTGAAATGTGGCTACTATTATCTCAAATGATCAGTTAAGACAAAAAAAAAACAATTGTTTTCTGATTTTGATGTTTCACCGCATTTTGCTTAAAGGTGTCATACCACCAATTAAAAGTCCCTATCTGTTCAACCAAATTTTGCAATTTTCACAGCTTTCTAAATATTTTACCTTAAGTTTAACTTCATAGAAACTAGGTATATCCTGAATTGTACAGGTGTCACCTTTCTGCATGCCAATTTTCAACATACATTCAAAATCATATAAGAAAGCAGAGAGCTTCCGAAAGGAGGTACCACTAAAAATAACCCCTGGTTTTCTGGAAATCTTAAATTAGTATACTATGGAGCGCATTAATCCTCAATTTTTAATGCAAACTCATAGACAGGTAAATTTTGGCTCAAAATGGTCTTAATATATTTCTCTTTCAACAAAACTTTCATTTCTGCAAATTTGTTAGTTAGTTTAGGTGAACAATGATATCAAATGCACTTTTTTTTGTCCGAGTAGGCCTACTTTCACATACGTTCTAAATTTGAGGGAGTAATTGGTGGTATGACACCTAAAGAGCAATGACTTGACCTAATGAACCATTTTAGCCCATGTCCAATTGCTCTTAAAGTTTCATTTTTATTAGATATAAGCCAAATACTGCATTTCCCCCCAATGTTCAATTATCAGCCATGGTGGCCATGTTTTTTGACGAAACAGAAAATAAAACGCTATAATGATCATTCAGCTTTAGTTTGGTTGGAACTGGTTCACTTGTTTCATAGACTAAGATTTGTGAAATATTCTACACCTGACAGATGTTGATGAAGACAGATGCCAAGGGATGGCAAAAGCTCACATGAGCTAAAAATTCCTGGCTAATAAAAGATGTTAAATCTTTAACCAGTTGTATTCATGAGCATATTAAAACTTTTAATTACTTATATTTTTCTCCTTCTTTTTCGTGGACAAAGGTTTATTTTTACAGAAAATACTTTATACTTTTTAATAATTTCTAATTTTGAAAAACTATCTTTAAATTGTGTATGCATTTAATGCAATCAATGAGCATTAGTTAAAAGTGTCTCATGTTTTTAAGGAAGGAATGTAATATATGTTTATGTTGCTTGTATATGGTGTAGGATATATCATTATTAGATTGTGACACTGTAATAAACTTAACTTACTTACATTTTATGTACTAATACTTATATAATAAATGTACATAGATATGCTAATGCAAATTAACAGATCTAATATTGTGGGGCTAAGTTTGAGACAAATGATATATCTATATTCACATTCAAGACAGATAAAAACAATTGTATTTTACAGTAACATTGATATGTCAGATCTGCCCTTGATTTACGAGTAATGTCGAGGGGACAACTAGATTACTTTAGTCTGTATAAATTTACATTATGTCACCATGTATATTTATTTCTCAGTTCATGAAAATTATATATCAAACATTTGTACAAATGTATTATTTCATTTAAAAAAAAAATACAAAACTTTCAGGCAACAAGGATAGTTGGTTATTGCACAATAATATAACACTAATCTAGCAATCACTGATTCAGGTCAACAACTGCACTTAATGTTAAGAATATATGTTATATTTACTAATCTGTTACTTTTTCTCATTCAACTGAAGGCTTTTCTTTTTCTTGCACATACTTATAATCAGCATATACATACAATTAAATCAAAGAAAGTTGTTCCAATGTACCTATTGTAATTCTTAATATTATTTAACATATGACTTACATTACTTCAGCAAGCTGGATGCAGTCACTAATGGGTGAAATGTAAACAAAGTCTTAGTCAACACAAGACATCATTTATACATTTGTACATGTATATTTAAGAAAATTAATATTTATCACAGCTGACTAGTCAGCTTGTAATTATCAACAAAGTTGTTATGCTCCAATGAACTTGATGGTTCAAAGTCCATTGAGACCCCCAAAGGTGCTTATATATTTGTTAAATACATGTACAGGTAAAATATATAATCAATATAGACATACCTGATTCTGGTCTTTTAAAGGGAACAAAACTATTGCAATGAATAACTGATAAATTATAACTTCAAATTAAAAAAAAAATCTTATCAAAAGAAAACAAACAATAACATACAAATGTATACAATTAAGGATAAGGGGATATTAGAGGCTTTCATTTGCACAACTTTTAAAAACATTTCAATAGACTAATAAAGGGTTGATGAAACAACATTAATTTTAAACAGTACAAAATTGTATTTGTTATTTTAATGGTTTATTTTTTTTGTTATACCTTTTTACTTTTTTTTATCACAAAAACAGAACTTTCAACAAATTTTAGCAGATTTGTCTTAATTATTAATAGCAACATTAAAACAATCCATCCCTAGCTTCAAATTGGTAATGTTGTACATGTTCACTGATATTAAAATGTCTGAAGAATAATTTTCATTCTTTAATATATGAACTTATAAAAAAATATGTGTTTGACCTATAATGGTTTCCTTTTACAAATTGTGACTTGGATGGAGAGTTGTCTCATTGGCACTCATGCCACATCTTATATCTATAAAATGTCATTTCAGTCAGCCATCTTTGGATATTTGTAACAGCAATTAAGTACATCAATTTAACACCAGTGATTTATTGTTTAATCTTCATACATTAAAGGGAAAATTCGCAAAAAAATAAAAATTTGATATTATGTTCATCCTAAATAAATAAGCATATTCTCAAAATATTAAAGCTTTATTTGTCTAGATAAGTGAGTTATTAGATTTTTAAAATCGACTCTAAATTCTCGGAAAGACGCCATCTTGAAAACTAATGACCACGTATATCTAATTACCACAAAGTCCTAGTACACGGCATGACATGTCCGTTAATCAGTGTTAATATGACTTATCAAGCTGATGGATTTTCTACCTGACCAAGTAATGGAAGCTGAAGAAGTCTACATAGTTTCCAAGATCATCAAATCAAGTAATGATCCACTAAGATTGATAAGAATAATTTAAAAAATATTTTAAAAAACATCTTAATTTTTTAAGAGGGTTAAATATTCAACATACAATGCTGAGGTCAGGTTAAAAAGCTGTAAATGACATAATATCGTACAATGGTTTTAGCTGGTCAATAAATTTACATTTTTGGCACCCAGATACAGTATCAAGTATTGTATGAATTATGCTATAATAATGTTAAAGTAGTCTCAATAAAGTGAAAAAAGTCCGGAGATACTTATTATAAACTGAGATTTATCTCCTAAATGTATGTAAAAGTTTTTTTAAATGCTTTTTTTTTTCGAACGTATATTTTTAGCTTATTTTGGGTTTTTACCTAACTTGACCCATGTTCAAAAACTTGTCTTCTTGTAATCAGCGTGGCTTAATACAGGTAATTGGGACAACATCCCTAATGCGCCTTGAAATGAGGAACTCAAAAGTCACGTGTAAAGAAAAAATCTCTGTGTAGTGATATTGGACATGTTTCTATTTTTAACAAATGACTGAACTTAATTATTTGTGGTGATTAGGAAAGTAGAGGAACATAGAATAAATGTGTAAAAACTATGGAGCTATTGAATGTGTTCAAAGTATTAAATTTTCAAAGAACTTATTGTGTTAAAAAGGGGATATTTTACCACAAGGAGCCGCATCACAAAAGGATGTTCGGGGTTTGCTAATTTACGGAAAAAGTAATCTCACTTCGTACCCTGAAAATTTAACCACATATGTGAAAATATCACAGCTTCGAAACGAGCTATCATACATATCCAAGTTTACGATATGGACTGAGCTACAGGAAAAAACGTTACCATTACCGCCTATGTAAAAACAATTAAAGATATTGAGCCAATTACCGGGGTATTGTAAATGTGACATATTCAGGTATTCTAACGGTCGACTTCCTGGCAGGCTTGTTTAATTTAATACACAATGAACAAGGTCAATGAATCACATGCGTGATCGCAAGTGAACCAGATGTGCACAGGTAAAATTTATAAAATATACCATACCAATATAAAACTGTCCGTGATATACGGCCTTTGTACAAAATCTAACAATTTTTTTAAGAGTGATTGTAAGAATACGTATAGATTACCCCACTGTTTTCAATTTTACTTTTATTTATATTTCAGCACCTATTCTTCCGTTTTTATATATATTTTTTAGTCCCGTTATTTCATATAAGTAATTCCTCCAGTTTTTATCCTCACATATGTGACTTCATTTTCAATCTAGAAAACAGTGGTATATTTTGAAATGAATGCCGTTTTATTTTAATAACTGTTCATTCATTTTACATGTGAAATAAGAATATCAATTTGTAAACTTCGGACTATACAAATGCAGAATATACTGTGCAGGTTTGCTTTCGTCTAACGAGATAAGAGAACTGAAAAAACTGTCATATAAAAACAAGCACGCTCAAATCAAAATATAAAAATATGTCAGTAAAAATTAACTTGAACAGCAAAATTAACAACCTTTGATCTCGAGTGTATTGGTAATAAATTTATGTATTTTTATAATATAGCTCCGTCCATAATCCAAATGATATCAGGGTTGAGTTCAATATCGTAGCAGCTACGTAGCCGCTACGTAGCTGCTATCAATATCTATGTAACAACTAGTATATAGCTACTCGTTCAATAGTCAAAATCTACGTAGCGCTACGTAGCAGGTACGATATTGAACGCAGCCCAGATAATTATTTTTCATAAGATTAACCCTTCCAACCTCACTTAAATCTGAGACTGTGTTATAGTAGTCTCAGCTAAAATCTAATGCCAAACGCTAGAAGTAAAAATGTAATACAGGTACACCTTTCTTTAATCATGGCTTTCAAATGTCTAAATTTAAGTGTTCCCGTACTATTTTTTGCCAGGTTTATAAGACAATTAAAATGCTTATGTAAAACTAGTTCTATTTTCCCTTTTTAAAAAACATAAATAAATCATAAGAGTGTATATCATTTTATTCCGAAAACTAAATTTAATTTCCATACTTTAACCGGTTAATTTTTTTAGTTTAGTTACTTATTTGAATTCAAATAAAATAATAGCATCAAATATAATAAAATAATTCCACGGCGATTCACTTGTATTTGTCAACACCTTGAAAATGTATTTCAAATTTGTGTATTAAATGCGACCTCCTGTCTTATAATCCACTGATCCAAATAGACAGTCGCACCTGGCACAGAGTGCCCTAGAGGCCAAGCTAATTACCAATCTGCAAATGTGATGTCCACACTTGAATGAATTTAGCGTCTTTGTTCTTCATACCATCCTAAAATATTTAATAGATTCTGGTACAACACAGCTTGACCTCCAAAACTGTGTCTCAGATTTCCAAAAACATCAATAGAACAAATTTTATACCCAATTGAATTTAGTGATCTCTTATGAATTATTGTTGCAAATTTCATTGTATATTTATGAGAGAATGAAATACAATAGGAAAAATCTGAGACACAGTTTTGGAGGTCAAACTGTGTTGTGCAAGAATCTATAAAATATTTTGGGATGCTATGAATAACAAAGAAGCTAAATTCATTCAAGTATGGACATCACAATATGGCAACTAATTACATAACAATTAATTATGTAATAATTATGTCATAATGAAATTATCACAATTTGGAAGATTAATCCTTCTTCTTTCTTTTGGTACCTCATTTATAAAATTTAAAGAAAGATGAGTGGAATTACATCAGTTTAAAGATGTCTGGTTGGGGATGAAAAATCTTTGTATTGTGCTACCTTAAGTCCATTAATATATTATATTTTTGGAGGAAGTATCATTGACCATGTTCATTCTTGAGAAATAAGAGCTCCAAAAATAATGATGACCATGTCTAGTGTATCAAACTACCCCACCCCAGATCAATGGGATAAGGACAAAGTGCTTGTAAGCACTGAAGGGTACAGATTGCTTTAATTTATCTGTGGAAGTAAGATTAAATATTGCATTATTTAAAGCATTGTCTTGGTTGTACATGCAACTGCAATTCTGGACAAAGGAAGATAATCCACTTTATAAAAATGTCTTAAACAAAGTCAATGACATCATTGAATTTCATATTTTTAGAATAGATAACGTAACGGTACCCAAATTGCACCGAGTACCCAAATTGCACCTATTTTAATATCAAAAATAGCAGCGAAAATCTAACAAGATTTCCTAGAGACTAAAAATATGGTATTTTTATGATTTGATACTATGCACGTCTTTCAACATAGGTAAAAATATTTAGATGTACACAAAACGTTCACAATATTTATCAACAGATGAAGTGTTTACTGAAAAAGCAAAATGTACGGAAACGTCGCCATGCGACATCATCAAAACGTCATCTTTTTAAAATTAACAAATACAATACGTTTCAGGTATCCATTTCTTAAAAAATGAAGAGTAAGCATGGACAAATATCCAATTGTTCAAAATATTTGAAAAAAATAAACAAAACCTCTGTTATTCGACTTTTGACGATGCGAATTTAAGCATGGATGCAATTTGGGTACTCCTCATTACAGAATCTGGGATGGTTTGGAGGTAAGTTCAGACCAATTTTTCTATGATTCCTTATGGATTGAAAATCAAATTGGTGTACCTTTATAATAAAGAAGGATACGGCTACAAAATAAACACAAAATGGAAATTTTTGTCTTGATCATAAAAAAACTTAGTTGAAAAAACTGTCAAAATAGATGCAATTTGGGTACCGTCACGTTATATATAAGTTTCCTGCACCTTTTCTTCACAAGTATAACATCATTTTGTAATAAAATAAAAGTTGAAATGCAGAGATCGATGGGTCTTTAACCGTCAAAATAAAAGAAAATAAATGGTGGAAGGTAGGTGAAATGAAGAGGTAAATGAAAAATGAAAAAATTGATGCCTAATTTAAATGGATCCAAGGCAGTAAGTCTGCGAAAGAAGCAACGAGCAGTCATCCATTTTGGACAGTAGAATATCCACTTTTTTGATAATATGGGATGAATCTAGCCAAGTAAGAATAATCAATATTATTGCATCAAAATATACGAATCCGGGTCCGTTCGCGCCCATTCACGTTCGCACCCACTCATGTTCGCCCCCTTTCACTTTCGCACCCTACATGTTCGCGCCCAATTTTCATTGGTTTTGTGTTTAATAACTTTGTCATTAAGTTTTGGCAAGTGTATTCTTATAAGTATATTTGTTGTTATTGTTTAAAAATAAAGTGAGACAGCATTTTGTTTTGTTGTTGAATAAATTTTAATCATGCTTTTGATAGTGTATTGTTAAAAATAACAATTTGTAAATAAAGTGGGTTTCTGTCAACGTTTTATTTTGTGTTGAATAACTCTTAATCATGGTTTGGTTAGTGTATTGCTATAAATTTGTTTCATTGACTTGTTTCAAAATAAAGTGAGATTATGACTACGTTTTTTTTTGTGTGCTGAATAAATTTTATCATGTTTTGGTTGTAATAGTGTATTGCTATATTTTATTGTTTCATTGTTTCAGATCAAAGGGACCAAGCTGTTAAAAACAATTATCTTTTGTGTTTTTTAATTAAAATCTTCAATGTTTTACTCATACCAAGCTAAATACATTCAGTATTTACACCAAAGCAATTTAAAACAACAATCATGATTTTCCAATTAGTCAACTGGAATTTGATTAAAATTGGGCGCGAACGTGTAGAGTGCGAACGGACCTTGGGTGCGAACATGCGAGGTGCGAACGTGTACGGTGCGAACATGTATTGGGCGCGAACGGACCTGATACCAAAATATACAACAGCATGACAAAAATGGCTAACTAGTTACAAAAAACTATTGGCCTACTAGATAACAGCAATGACACCCATCTTAGCATATTCCCAAGGCAAATGTAATTCTTCGGAAGATATATCATATGTCCTTCAGTTAATACACCTTATCACTATTTGTCCGCCATACCTGGACATCACACAGATTTTCACAACATAATACAAAATATCTGACGCATATTAGAAAAGTGATTGTTGTATGACATCAATAGTTCGAGCGGGACATATTCTTGGGTCAGATTGGATTCGCCATGTTCGCGTAATAGCGATACGGTGTATATTTAAGGCACTGCCACTGGCAGCTCAAATGTAAAAAAATATGGACATGTATCCATTAGCTAAGTCGATGTGAACATAGGAAGCAAATGGTTAATTTTTAGATAAAGAGTATATACCGTGCAAAAGAATAATGGGGGACTATAGTATAAACTGAACAGGAAAATAATTTCAGTTACTGAGTTCCCTCTGACATTAATGCCTTTGCTTACAGCTGTACATGGACGAAAGTGTATGTACTTCAAACCAGTAGGGAATTTTGCTGTATCTCTGTACCAAATACATGTGGTTAAATATGATTTGTTATTATGTTATAAAGGGAAATCATACCAAAGATATACAAAGTTCGAGTTCTGGGGAATATTGTCGTCTGGTTTAACATCACGTGACTCAGTGATCAGATGCGTTTTAAATATATAGGCAATATCATTCTCTTTCAAACGTTTCGACAACCCAAACTTAGAACTTGACGTTCGGTAAACCATCTTGTGTAGGTTTGTAGTGAAGTGTTTTTATTAAAATATTAAAATAATAATAATAATAACAGTTTTCGTGGGAAAAAAATGGTTGATTATATAGGGAATCACTGAAGCATGACTGTGGAGCCCCCTTTTTATGAAAAGTTCTGGATCCGCCTCTATTGTACCATAATTTCATATTCAGCACATGGCATTGTTTTTATTAGTCGTTCTTTCTTAGAGTTGGGTAGTGTATGTGCGTATCTTAGAAAAAATTCATTTTTATGAATTTATTACTGATTCGGACGAATCCACAAAATAGCCAACAAAGTTCAAGGTCATTGGCGATTGAAGAAAACATTTGTGTTTTTTAATGATTAATAATTTGAACACATTGATTATACATTGTAACTATATTTTCTTTTATTTTTTTTATTTATTCAAATTAACCAGGGAAATAAAAATCTTCAATTTATAGCGAAGTTAATAATTAAGTCCGGATCTTTGTTCTCTGGTCATGTGATCTACTCATATATAAATAAAACGCGGCACCCTTAAGCAATATGTGCTAAACAAATTTAAAGAGTTAGAGCTGTGGACACTGTTTACACAAATACCAGTGGCAAATTAAGGTATTTTATAAGTATAATTCTATATCGCCATGAAGAGGAGTACGTGTTTCCAAAGAAATATCAAAATATGTGAAAAATATAATGCATTAAAAAAATCCACTTTTTGTTTGCGAGGTTATGACCCCTTCTGTAGCCATTTTTGTACGAATTTTTCAAACTTCAATTGTGTCAAAGCTACAGATATAACGAATAATAGAAGTAGGCCATTTTGTACATACACCAAGGGGAAACTTGATGCAAAGCATTATTATTGATTCACTGTTTCATTTCATGTAATAGAAAAAGAGTACTTTATGACAAAATTACACCAAGATTTTTATAGAAAATCCACAGCCTTTAATACAGAAATTTTTGTTCAAAAAAATTTGAAACATAGATTACTCACTTGCTTTTTTATGATGTGCTAGTGCTTATTTTTTACAAAAAGTTCTAACCAGCCTGTAAATTCCAAAATACCTCATGCCGAGTCACTAAAGTCAAGCACTCCCTAAAAGGTGTACTTGATTTGGTCCATATTTTTATTTGTTTTAACCAATAACTTCATTAATAAACTTGTTTTAAGGAAATCAATGCCAGCATTGCATGCAGTAATCGTATATCTATAAGTCACTAAACTGCCAAACATGAGAATACAAGGATAAAGGCTGTGGATTTTCTATAAAATTTCCATGTTTAGCATTGAATCAACACGAGGGTACTTAATCCTTAAAATTATTTTTGTATTTTTAAGGTACTTGCATGTGGACCCTTAGGCTAAAATGTCTGCACTTTCACCTCAAAATTTATTTTGTGTACAGAAAAAACTGCATCTTGAAAAGTTTTAAGGCATAAATATATTTAAAATATGTTTCATATCATAGCAAGAGTTAAGCTACTTTTGCTTATTATTACCTTAATCAACATTTATGAAATCAACTTTACTATGCAGCTCATACGTCATTTATGTGACCTCCCTTTAACTATGGCTATTTCAGTTTATTTTTTACTTTTAATAGGAGTTTCTACGTCCATGATGTGACGTCAGTGGCGGATCCAGAACTTTTCCTAAGTGGGGGTCGCTGACTGACCTAAGGGAGGGGCCCACTCCAGTCATGCTTCAGTGATTCCCTATATAATCAACGAAATTTTTCCAACGAAAGGGGGGGCCCAGGCCCCCTGCGCCCCCCTGGATCCACCTATGGACATCCCTATGGTACCTCTCATCTGTCTTTTAAGAAACAGTTATATTTTAAATGATTGCCAAAAAATGTACATGAATATTACCACAAATGTATACATCAATAATGCCAGAAATGTACATTTACCTTGACCTATAATGGTTTACTTTTATAAGTTGTTATTAGCTCACCTGGCCTAAAAGGCCATGTGAGCTTTTCTCATCACTTGGCGTCCGTCGACGTCGTCGTCGTTAACAATTTTTCAAACATCTTCTCCTCTGAAACTACTGAATGGATTTGAATGAAACTTATCATGATTGTTCCTTAGATTATCCTGCACAAAGTGTGTGCTTCGATTTTTGATCCGTCAAAAAACATGGCCGTCGTTACTTAAAATAGAACATAGGGGTCAAATGCAGTTTTTGGCTTATATCTCAAAAACGAAAGCATTTAGAGCAAATCTGACATGGGGTAAAAATGTTCAGTAGGTCAAGATCTATTAGCCCTGACATTTTTAGATGAATCAAACAAACCATTGTTGGGTTGCTGCCACTTAATTGGTAATTTTAAGGAAATTTTGCAGTTTTTGGTCATTATCTTGAATATTATTATAGATAAAGATAAACTGTAAACAGCAAAAATGATCAGCAAAGTAAGATCTACAAATAAGTTAATATGACCAAAATTGTCAATTGACCCCTTAAAGGGAAACTTCGCAAAAAAATCAAAAATTGATATTATGTCCATTCTATATAGAAATGCTCAAATTTATAGATATTAAAGTTTTATTTCGCTAGATAAGAGATCACCATCGATTTTAAATTTAGAGTATCAATTCTCTGCGTTCCGCCATTTTGTCGTCTTCCCCGATTAAAAATCACGATATGTCTATAAACCACAAAGGACCAAAACTACAGTAACCAATGTAGTCGTAATTGCGTGTCGATATTTTGTCAATCGTACGGTTGTTTTATCTGACAAACTAACTTGATACGGAAATGTTCTTATTTTTTTTTAAATAACCATAGTCTGTTATTTTTAAACTGCTAATATTGGAATTAGTTAAAAAGTAAAAGTTTAAATCATAAATAAGTGTTCCGTGAAAACTGTTTTCGTAAATCTAATTCGTTTATGATTCTTTAAAGTAATAAATTTTATTCAAATAAACTCGGATCTTCCCTCATCTGATCACCAGCATGACTAAAGGTATTACTCCCAAAGGTATTGTGAGGGGTGTGAGGTGACACGTCCAGGTATTCAAACCAGCGATTTCCTGTTGCAAGTTCATGCATCGTTTCACTTCTGTAGGTATTGATCAGTGTACACGGTCGATAACTTATAACTCTCCATTTTGAACTATCAGGTGTATAATATACATCTCTGTCTTGCGTGTCCGAAAGTGATATAATATACTAGTCATTACTTAACTCAAACGCTTGTTTATAAATAACATTACTGGTGTAAAGAATATTATTTATAAAAATATAAATAATACACAAAAAAGAAAATTTGATAAAATTAAAATCTATTTACATTTTTTTTGCAAGGTTTAATTGGGGAAAATGTAATATTTACTCGTTGTCAATAGTAAAGGACAAATTGGAACATACCAGAAAATTGATTTAAAAAAAAATGTACGCACTTGTCGACGATTTATTTCTACGCCTGGATAGAAGGTTACGGAGCTATATCGCAATTCAAAATATATACATGTATACATTGAACATAAGAAAGAAACATACATTTTGTGTAAATTGAGGTAACAGTTTTGTAAATAGACTAGTCCACGAATGGCTTTTGCCAACAGTATGTAATCATCGAATTCGATAGACTATTGTATACCAAAAGAAGAAGAAGAGGAGGACCAATTTGATTTAAATACAGGTCGATATAATAACTTGCTTCGGTTCATCGAAGTTATGAACATAGTAAAATCACAAATTTATATATCAATTAGATCGTTCTCCAATAAAGGAAGAAATTCACAATTGTTCCGACATTCATGTAAAACATATGCAACTGGACGTACACTAATAAACCCCAAGGGATGTGAATATTTTCTAGGAAAACTTTTGAGTATTAAAGTTTCAAATTGATTTCGGGATTTATTTTCTTTCTTGATATTCAATGACATTCAGCAATTTAAAGAATAAACTGCTTGTCCGCTTTAGGGGTATTCTTGCCAGTTGAACAGACTTATAATTACATTCAAAAATAGGGAAATTAAGATGACATTAAATTCGTTGTCTTTTTTTTAAACATTGTTGGTCAAATAGCTAAAGTATTATTTGTTGTGAGAAGAAGACTATTTTAATATAAGGATGCTCCCGATTATGAATAAATTTGGTTGACGTTTTTCACACTTGAAAAGAATTTCTATTCATACTTTTTCGATTCCATTCCAAGAGGATCCTTAAATTTCCTGTCAATTCTTTAAAACATCTTTTGTTTCTCAAATAGCTGAAGTATTCATGCATGCGTTGTGAGATTTAAAATATTTTGATGAAAACATAAATAGGTAAATAAAGATCGCTTTGGATGGACTAAATTATATAATTGCAATCTGTTTGAAATATTAAAGGTTGGCGATTTTAATTTAAAATGGTACAATTTTTAGTTCATACACTCGTGTTTAGAAGGCTATTTTTATTTATAAATTTATTCAATTAAATAATTCAGTATTTTATCGTTACAAAACTAATCAGAAGTCATAAATCATTTAAAAGTGAGCTTATGCAAAATATATAAAAATATACAACAGCTATCCAGTTATTGTGCGACCTTATTTCTCCAGTAATTCATTTTAATTCTTTTTCTTACAGTTCTGTGTCTATAACTATAACTGACTCCCGTATATCATTCATACGAAATGTTGTTCACACCTGAAATGCTGAACCGTGACGCCTAGGTGTCACTGAATGAAGATCAAAAGATTAGAATTACATAATGCTAATCTTTTAATTACCTTGAGTTTAAGTACGCATTCAACATTCACTAAGTGTCACAAATTAATACACATTTAATTTCCACAGTACAAGTGAAAATGTTTTCTGGAATGAAGCAAAAAGTTCAGAATACAAACATGTATTTTTTAATACACTATCGATCGTGTCAGTTTCATATGTTTGTTTAAAGTATTTGAAGAAAAAAAATCATAAAAATGTTCTATTTTATTATTTACTTTAATTACTAGAATTCGTATAAAAAATCCACAAATGAATCCTGTAGCAATCTAATTTAAAAAGTTGCATGGCTATCACTTACTTTTCGTTGGTTAATAGCTACACCAAAAGTCGTCGATGCGCTTTAAATAGCGTTATTAGATGGTTAACGAACAAGACTTTAATGAGATTAATTTCACTCCCGGCATGCTCAAAGACTTAAACTACGTCACATAAGTCAGGAAGTTTGATAAAATAAAATTAATAATTCCCAATTTTCACCTTTATTACTTTTCATATCGAAATAAAACTTGGTGAATATGTTTTTTATGGTATTATGAACATAATAAGATGAAAAGTGAAAAATCGCGAATTATCCCTTTAAGGGGTTATTGTCCTTTAATGAAGACGTAGACACTCTTTCCGAATGGATTAAGGCAGTGAGGTCGTTGATACAAATCAGAATTAAGAAACTGAATGGGTCCATCAATAACCATGCTACGTCAATCTTTAAAGACCCAAATGTTGCAAAACACCTATCCGACCTCCATGACAAATATGTTGTTGTCCCTGCAGATAAAGCCCCAAATAACATCGTTTTTGTGTGTAAAAGTCACTACATCAACTGCTTGATAAACGAATTAGGTATTGACAATTCACTTGGTAACTCAACATATACCCTCACGACACTTACCAAAGAGGAAATCCTGGATAATCATAGGTCTGTTCTATGTTCCTTTGGAATTTCAACCAAAGATGAAGAACTGGATCTTCCATCACTGTATTGGATACCTAAACTACATAAGTGTCCTTACAAACAACGGTATATTGCTGGGTCTTCCAAGTGCTCCACGAAACCTCTTTCTAAATTATTAACATCTATTTTATCAGCAATCAAAGACGGGCTTCAAAGTTATTGTGAAACTGCCTATTCTAGAGGTGGCGTGAATCAGATGTGGATACTTAAAAATTCAAAAGATCTTTTAGAGTACATACAATCTAACTCTCTTTCATCTTGTAACAGTATTAAAACATTTGACTTTTCTACCCTGTACACAAGTATTCCACATTCCAAACTAAAAGACAAATTGAAAGAGTTGATATTACTTTGCTTCATAAAAAAGAATGGCCAACGTAGATACAAGTATCTTGTCTTAGGGAGGGATAAATCCTACTTTGTAAAGAATCACTCTGATTCAAACAAAAAATTCTCTGAAACTGATATTATCAAGATGCTTGATTTCTTGATTGACAACATATTTGTTACGTTCGGAGGACGTGTTTTTCAACAGACTGTCGGCATTCCAATGGGAACAAACTGTGCCCCTCTACTCGCCGACTTGTTTCTTTATTATTATGAGGCTGACTTCATGCAGGAACTTCTTAGGAAGAAAGATAAGAATTTAGCAATATCCTTTAACTCTACTTTCCGCTATATAGATGATGTTCTTTCACTAAACAATTCAAAATTTGGTGACTATGTGGAACGCATCTATCCAATCGAACTAGAGATAAAGGATACTACAGATACAGTTAAGTCGGCTTCATATCTTGACTTACATCTAGAAATTGACAATGAGGGTCGGTTGAAAACAAAACTTTACGACAAAAGAGATGATTTCAGCTTTCCAATTGTGAACTTTCCATTTCTAAGTAGACATTCCAGCAGCACCTGCATACGGGGTATATATCTCCCAATTGATACGATATTCCCATGCTTGCATTTCCTATCATGATTTTCTTGATAGAGGTTTGCTGCTCACAAGGAAGCTATTAAACCAAGAGTTCCAAATGGTGAAGTTGAAATCATCCCTTCGTAAATTTTACGGACGCCATCACGAGTTGGTTGACCGTTATGGAATAACCGTTTCACAAATGATATCGGATATGTTCCTTACGTCGTAACTACAATCCCCTTCCCTTTCATGAATATGACCTACCGAATTAGACTATTTACCGGATTTGTAATCACTTAAGCAACACGACGGGTGCCACATGTGGAGCAGGATCTGCTTACCCTTCCGGAGCACCTGAGATCACCCCTAGTTTTTGGTGGGGTTCGTGTTGTTTATTCTTTAGTTTTCTATGTTGTGTCCTGTGTACTATTGTTTTTCTGTTTGTCTTTTTTATTTTTAGCCATGGCGTTGTCAGTTTGTTTTAGATTTATGAGTTTGACTGTCCCTTTGGTATCTTTTGTCCCTCTTTTAATGACAATTTTTCACAATTTGTTCATCACATTTGCTAACTTTAAAAAATCTTCTCCTGAAACTACTGAATGGATTTATATGAAACTTAGCATGATTGTTCCTTAGATTATCCTGCACAAAGTGTGTGCTTCGATTTTTGATCCGTCAAAAAACATGGCCGCCGTTACTTAAAATAGAACATAGGGGTCAAATGCAGTTTTTGACTTATATCTCAAAAACGAAAGCATTTAGAGCAAATCTGACATGGGGTAAAAATGTTCATTAGGTCAAGATCTATCAGCCCTGAAATTTTCAGATGAATCAAACAAACCATTGTTGGGTTGCTGCCACTTAATTGGTAATTTTAAGGAAATTTTGCAGTTTTTGGTCATTATCTTGAATATTATTATAGATAAAGATAAACTGTAAACAGCAAAAATGATCAGCAAAGTAAGATCTACAAATAAGTTAATATGACCAAAATTGTCAATTGACCCCTTAAGGGGTAATTGTCCTTTAATGACAATTTTTCACAATTTGTTCATCATATTTGCTAACTTTAAAAAATCTTCTCCTCTAAAACTACTAAACCAAATTCAACCAAAATTCAACTGAATGATCAGTAGGGTGTATAAAATAAAGTTTGTGCTTTATTTTTTATTTCGTCAAAAAACATGGCTGTCATGGCTAAAAATAGAACACAGGGTAAAATGCAGTTTTTGGCTTATATCTCAAATACTCCAGCATTTAGAGCAAATAAGACAAGAAGTTAAAGTATTTATTAGGTCAAGGTCTACCTGTCCTGAAATTTTCAGCCGAATTGGGTAACTGGTTTTTCAGGTATAATGCCCCTGAATTGATGATTTTAAAGGAATTTTGCAGTTTTTGGTTATTATCTTGAATATTATTATAGATACAGATAAACTGTTTATAGCAAAAATGTTAAGCAAAGTAAGATCTACAAATAAGTCAATTTGACCAAAATTGTCAATTGACCCCTTAAGGAGTTATTGCCCTTTAAAGACTTTTTTTCACAATTTGTTCATCATGTTGACTTACTTTAAAAAATCTTCTCCTTTGAAACTGCTGTATCAATTTCAGCCAAACTTAGGCTAAATGAGTTTCAGAGTATCTAGTATAAATTTTATATTTCATTTCCTTGTATGTCAGAAACATAGCTCCTATGGCTAAAATAGAACATAGGAGAAAATGATTTTTTTTTTGCTTTTGAAGAAAATAGGACGATTCAAAGAACATTTAAATAAATTGAAAAGCCAAAATAATCATTGATGAGAGATTTAACCAAAAAAATTAAGGTGAGCGATTCAGGCTCTTGAGAGCCTCTTGTTTGGATGGCACTCGTACCACATCTTCCTATATCTATTTATAAATTTCGACTACAGCATTATACATTGAGATCTAAACAATTGGTTGTAATAAATAAAAAGAAAAAAAGACCTGAAAGTTTCATAAAATTTGGAATTTGACATCCCTTTCATGAAAGCATGATAGAAAAGGGGAGATAACTTTCAATATGAACAAATTTAATAGGCTTGAAACAAAATACTAATTTTATTTATAACTTAACCACACCTGAGACGTTGCAAATCACAGTCTTATCAAAATAAGTTCTCATCACTTGCTCCTACATTTTTTATATGTCGCCATCCCTCACACAGCGACATATAAAAAATTGAGGAGCAAGTGATGAGAACTTATTTTAATTTTAAAGATTGTGCAAATCAATGACTGATTTAAAGTAAAATGTAAAAAATGTATCTTATTATGTATTAGCCTTTTTTATAAGTGTGGTTTTTGTCGAGCCTGTAACTTTAGTTGCAGACATGCTTGCCAACCTCTGACAATGGGAAATCATGTCATGACATGACATGTCAAAAAGCATGTGAAAACGTGTGACGTAGATGCAGACTTTCTAATATGAATGTGGTAATGTTCATAATTTACATACAAATCTGTTAATAAAATTGAAAATGGAAATGGGGAATGTGTCAAAGAGACAACAACCCGACCAAATAAAAAACAACAGCAGAGGGTCACCAACAGGTCTTCAATGTAGCGAGAAATTCACGCACCCGGAGGCGTCCTTCAGCTGGCCCCAAAACAAATATATACTAGTCCAGTGATAATGAACGCCATACTAATTTCCAAATTGTACACAAGAAACTAAAATTAAAATAATACAAGACTAACAAAGGCCAGAGGCTCCTGACTTGAGACAGGCGCAAAAATGCGGCGGGGTTAAACATGTTTGTGAGATCTCAACCCTCCCCCTTTACCTCTAACCAATGTAGAAAAGTAAACGCATAACAATAAACACATTAAAATTCAGTTCAAGAGAAGTCCGAGTCTGATGTCAGAAGATGTAACCAAAGAAAATAAACAAAATGACAATAATACATAAATAACAACAGACTACTAGCAGTTAACTGACTTGCCAGCTCCAGACTTCAATTAAACTGACTGAAAGATTATGATTTCATCATATGAACATCAGGCACAATCCTAATATATATTCTACTGTAAACTTTTATTGTAATCAACAGTGGCCGGTCTGTTATGTTGCTTTTAAAGCACCACCACTAGGCACATATTCAAAACAACTGCCAGTTTTAAGTTTAGTTACATTTATTTGATAACAGCATATAATATAAATGTAACATAGTCAAGTTCTGATCAGAATTCAGTATCAATTTCTTTATAATTGAAAATGCTATCCCACAGTAGGAATTGATATTTGACTGAAATATTGACTTTATCAAGATTTGAAAGAATGTGATAATTTTGGTTGTTTTTGGCCAAGTAAAATGTCATCTATTATCTCTGCCATTGCTCCAATTGCTATATGCCTGGTCAAAACTGGGTTGTTCATCAGGAGATAGCTGGTATTATAACAGTCTGCACGGTTAGCCACTAGTCCGATGCCCCAGACTAGTAAAATTTGGTTCGGACTAGTAAGTTTTTGCAAAACTTTGTTTGGTCCAATAAGAAAAATGTCAGAATATTGGTCTTCGGACTAGTAGTTGAAAAAGATTTTGGTGCAGACTGTTATAAGGGCTGCACATGATCCAACAGTTCTGTGATATTTTCATCCCCATGGCCTGTAGAAATCTGTTGGCTAGATTTGAAACTGAAATTGAAAAAAGAAAATAATTATAAATTTGATTTCCATTAAATAAACATGTTAAATGCTTATTCAAATACCTACATTGTATTTCTCCTCTCACATGTATTTTTTTTAATCATTGCAACATACAATACACAATGCGTTACTTGTCACTCGATCATTTAAACTCGAACTCCAAAATATGATTTATAAATCTTGGTACGTACACATCGTTTTGGCTTAACAATCAGCGCTTTAGACAATGGTACAGGTCCTGAAAATGACCTCTTTCTGTGCACATTTTCCCTATAAAGCGAATTTGAAAAGAAAGTCACAAAATCGTTAAAACTAATCACAAGCTACTTAACTTTTACTGTTTGTCCATATCGAAAAATAAACAATATGGCGGCCAAACAAGCCTTCAAATTTTTCGGTATTTATCGCAGAATAAGAAAAAAACCCGAGACTAGCTATATCATTAAGGACCAAAAAATGAAAAGAACGAAAAAGCGTGTAAATGCGTGTAAAGTGGTGAAAAGCGTGTACACGCCATGTGACAAAATCCTTGCGTGTAAACCGTTGAAAAAGCGTGTCTTACACGCGAATATCATGTCACTTGGCATGTATGGTTGCAGATAGCTCGACATAGGGATAGTGATCCAGCGTTGGCGGCTACAACATCAGCGGCTACGGCCGCGGCAGCGTTAGCTTACTTCTTAAAAGCTTTATATTTTAGAAGGTGGAAGACCTGGATGCTTCATAATTGTATATGGATGCCTCATCTTACAAGGTTTCCGTCAGTCACATGACCAATGTCCTTGACCTCATTTTCATGATTCAGTGACTACTTGCAATGTTAAATTCTCTCTTATTATAAGTAGGGATGGCAACGAGTAATCAAGTACTGTGGTACTTGCTCGAAAGGCTGAGTACTCGAGCACAGTTTTAGTACTCAGATACTCGTTTGCATGTTATACATCTTGAGATATTTCTCTTCACACTTCCACTCAATTTAATTCCATTGAAATATCCCCTTCGTAGTACAAAATAAAATCAATTAACAACATACATATGTTTATCCGAAGAATACTATTTGTTATAGTAAAACCAGTAACGTCCTTTCCTTCCGATGGAATGTTTTCATGTGGACAACAATGTTTTCATGTGGACAACTTGTAACAAAAATAAAAAGTCAAATAGTCTTTCCTCTAAAATTGTTGACCAGATCATATTTCTAAACAAAAACAAAATTAAAGTGACCTGCGTTGAACCCTACGCAACTGATTATAAACATTTTTAACGGTGTTTGTACATGGATCAACACTTTCACGGATTAATAATTAACTCATCACAAGCCGTAAAAACTTACCTTTGTTAATATATGTAAACGTGACTGGTATGAGATGTACATTTAAATTAATCTAATTACTCTGTATTTGAAACTTAACTATAATGGTTTGATTAAATTTACAATTTAAAGATAGGCAAAAGTACAAGATCGACATTCAAACCAAAAAAAGTGGAAAATAAACTGACAACGTCATGGCAAAAAGAAAATCAGACAAACGATAGTGTAAAACACAAAACACGGAAAAAGTAACACTTGGAATTACGAAAAGACACAAGTAATTTGAAGTCCAACATTGTTGTTGACAAATTTATGGACAAGTTGTATTATAAAAAGTACCAGCTCGACTCACTGAACAGATGATAAGATGATACATATATATTATCAACTTTGTCGGACTTTATATTTTTGATTTTACACGTACACAAACAATAATTGCTATTATGATAGGTTATTTGTAGAAGCAGTGGTAGGTAGTTCTTTGTATAATTGACACAAAAAACAGAGAAACAAGCTATGTTTGTAGCCTCTTGTCTTTGGTTAATATGTTTATGAAAGGTACTAACAAAAACACTGCATCCCACCTAAAACCTTAACTTTTCAGTAGGCCTTTAAGATTCATACAAGTACTCGAGTATCATGACCCAGTATCCAAGTATTAAATTTCAGATCTTTTGACATCCCTAATTATAAGTAATAGGATAAGTATATTTGGTATGTGCATACCTTGCAAGGTCCTCATGCCTGTCAGACAGTTTTCACTTGACCTCGACCTCATTTCATGGATCAGTGAACAAGGTTAAGTTTTGGTGGTCAAGTCCATATCTCAGATACTATAAGCAATAGGTCTAGTATATTCGGTGTATGGAAGGACTGTAAGGTGTACATGTCCAACTGGTAGGTGTCATCTGACCTTGACCTCATTTTCATGGTTCAGTGGTTATAGTAAAGTTTTTGTGTTTTGGTCTGTTTTTCTCATACTTTATGCAATAGGTTTACTATATTTGTTGTATGGAATGATTGTAAGGTGTACATGTCTAGCGGGCAGATGTCATCTGACCTTGACCTCATTTTCATGGTTCAGTGGTCAAAGTTAAGTTTTTGAGTTTTGGTCTTTTTATCTAATACTATGTGTCATAGGTCAACTATATTTGGTGTATGGAAATATTTTATGATCTATATGTCAGTCGCACAGGTTTTATTTGACCTTGACCTGGTTTTCACGGTTCATTGCTCAGTGTTAAGTTTTTGTGTTTTGGTCTATTTTCTTAAACTATAAGCAATAGGCTCAACTATATTTGTCATGTTTGTTGTATGGAAGCATTGTTAGCTGTACATGTCTGCCTGGCATATGGTTCAACTGACCTTGACCTCATTTTTGTCGAGCCTTCAACTTTAGTCGAAAAAGCGAGACTAAGCGATCCTACATTCCGTCGGCGTCGGCGTCGTCGTCGGCGGCGTCCACAAATATTCACTCTGTGGTTAAAGTTTTTGAAATTTTAATAACTTTCTTAAACTATACTGAATTTCTACCAAACTTGGACAGAAGCTTGTTTATGATCATAAGAAAGTATCTAGAAGTAAATTTTGTAAAAATAAAATTCCATTTTTTCCGTATTTTACTTATAAATGGACTTTGTTTTTCTGCGAGGAAACATTACATTCACTCTGTGGTTAAAGTTTTAAAAATTTTAATAACTTTCATAAACTATCCTTGATTTGTACCAAACTTGGACAGAAGCTTGTTTATAATCATAAGATAGTATCAAGAAGAAAATTTTGTAAAAATAAATTTCCACTTTTCCATATTTTACTTATAAATGGACTTAGTTTTTTTTGCCAGAAACAAAACATTCACTCTGTGGTTTAAGTTTTTAAAATTTTTATAATGTTCTTAAACTATCCTGGATTTCTACCAAACTTAGACAGAAGCTTGTTTCTGATCATAAGATATTATTCAGAAGTAAATTTTGTAAAAAAAAAATTCACTTTTTCCGTATTTTACTTATCAATGGACTTAGTTTTTCTTCCAGTTTACATTACATACAGTCTGCAGTTAAAGTTTATACAACATTTATTAGATTCATAAACTATCCTGGATTTTTTACCAAACTTGGAAGCTTCTTTCAATCAAAAGACAGTATCGAGAGGGAAATTTTTATTGATGTTTTTCCTCATTTTGTTGAGTCTGCGATTAACAGCAAAAGTAGGCGAGACACTGGGTTCCGCGGAACCCTTACGAATTTTCATGATTCATGTTACGTTTATGTGACAGTCATAATAAAGCTTTATATTTAGGAGTATCAACATACCGTAATATCAATGATTAGTAAAGAAGGTGAGTCATTTCAGTGTGTGCACTCTTGTTCTATGTATGCATTTATATATATCTTAATTCATTTCTATTAGTAGATCAACCACTGAAAGAACTAATATGTAAAAACTGCTAGCTGATGCACTGCTGTTTTGAAAGACTCCTGCCAAGCTGTATGGATATGGTAGCTAGTGTATTGCTTTTATAGAGGCAACTTACAAGCTGTATGGATGGTAGATGATTTGCTACATCATGTTTAAAGAACTTTTGAGACTTATATCCTGGAACTTCATATACTTCTAGAAAAATGGTAAAAAAAGGATGCAACATTGATATTATGATTATGAAGAAAATATTTCATTTATTTCTTAACATTTTCAGATAACTGTTTCTTGACTTTAATCATTTTCTTCATGGAGGCATATTTTATTCTTGAAAAGAAAAAAAAGAAAATTTACTTCTTTTAAGAAATTTATTCTTTATTTTATTGCTTTATAAAAAAAGATGTTCTATTGAGACAATTTGCATATAAAAAAAGATGTGCTATTGAGGCAATTTTCAACAAGAGATCAAATGACACAAAAAGAAACATCTATAGGTCAGCATACGGCCTTCAACAGTGAGCAAAGCCCATATTAAATTAGAAATTTAGCACATGTCTTCATAAATTCACATTAATATTTTGGAAATATACAGATTATATTCAATCAACAACTTCTGGGATAGTTCTTTTGAAGGGTTAAGATTGGGGGAAATATGCATTAAAGTACATTTGTAATGATAGATTGTTCACAACTATTAAATTATTCACTTTTTAGCTCACCTGGCCTAAAAGGCCAAGTGAGCTTTTCTCATCACTTGGCGTCCGGCGTCGTCGTTAACTTTTACAAAAATCTTCTCCTCTAAAACTACTGGGACAAATTAAACCAAACTTGGCCACAATCATCATTGGGGTATCTAGTTTAAAAAATGTGTCCAGTGACCCGGCCAACCATCAAAGATGGGCGCCATGGCTAAAAATAGAACATAGGGGTAAAATGCAGTTTTTGGCTTATAACTCAAAAACCAAAGCATTTAGAGCAAATCTGACATGATATAGAATTGTTAATCTAAAATTTTCAGATGAATCGGATAACCCGTTGTTGGGTTGCTGCCCCTGAATTAGTAATTTTAAGGAAATTTTGTTGTTTTTGGTTATTATCTTGAATATTATTATAGATAGAGATAAACTATAAACAGCAATAATGTTCACCAAAGTAAGATTTACAAATAAGTCAACATGACTGAAATGGTCAGTTGACCCCTTTAGGAGTTATTGCCCTTTATAGTCAATTTTTAACCATTTTTCGTAAATCTTAGTAATCTTTTACAAAAATCTTCTCCTCTGAAACTACTTGGCCAAATTAATCCAAACTTGGCCACAATCATCTTTTGGGCTAGTAGTTTGAAAAATGTGTCCGGTGACCCGGCCATTCAACCAAGATGGCCGCCATGGCTAAAAATAGAACATGGGGTAAAATGCAGTTTTTGGCTTATAACTCAAAACCCAAAGCATTTAGAGCAAATCTGACATGGGGTAAAATTGTTTATCAGGTCAACATTTATCTGCTCTGAAATTTTTAGATGAATCGGACAACCCGTTGTTGGGTTGCTGACCCTGAATTGTTAGTTTTAAGGAAATTTTGCTGTTTTTGGTCATTATCTTGAATATTATTATTGATAGAGATAAACTGTAAACAACAATACTGTTCAGCAAAGTAAGATTTACAAATAATTCAACATGACCGAAATGGTCAATTGACCCCCTTAGGAGTTATTGTTCTTTCTAGTCAATTTTTAACAATTTTCATAAAATTTGTAAATTTTTACTAACATTTTCCACTGAAACTAATGGGCCAAGTTCATTATAGATAGAGATAATTTTAAGCAGCAAGAATGTTCAGTAAAGTAAGATGTACAAACACATCACCATCACCAAAACACAATTTTGTCATGAATCCATTTGCTTCCTTTAATATTCACATAGACCAAGGTGAGCGACACAGGCTCTTTAGAGCCTCTAGTTTTATATTCCAGCTTTCTCATGAATTTTTGTATTATTTGGATGATCTGCATTTTAATTGCAGATAGGATTGTTTCATTTAGATCTATTTACAATTATTTTCCTCTGAGTCTTTGTATAAGCATCATATATATTCTTGTCAAGAATATATATGATGCTCATACAGTGACAAGAATACATATGATGCTCATACAAAGACTAAATTTATAGTGCAAAGTTTGGGGATATTTTAAAGACATATCACATCTTATCCGGCCTCACCCCCTATGGATTTTACTAACCCTATATGGATCCGTATGGGGTCAGTAGCGAACCATACAACTTGTATTAACCTAGTTTGATTGATCAAAATTATATCCTCTAATGGTTTTTAAATGTTTTTCAGGCTCAACTAGTGAATTCTGAGAATACACAGTAAATATCAAAATAACACAGAAAATGATGTGGTAGTACAACATGTAGCTGAAGGTAAATGAAGACTTCAAAGAAAGTTTCTCCATGGTAAGTTATATTATATTTTACAATCATCTTTTTAAAGTCCAATAGACAACTTTTGAGTTTGATGCATTTCCATCAAAAACTTTGGTTTTAGTGAACATCATTCGTGCGTTTAGGGGCATCATCATTTCTGTTTCAATGTTGGAGCAATCGGTTGGAAAACAATGATGCTATTTTGCACGAATTATTTGGAAAACTGAATTCTTATAATTGACAATCAGCACTGCTTTCGTTAGGGAATCGTGATCAAGTACCTACCGAACAAACATTATTTCTATTTTATCCTGCACAATGATGAATGCTAAGACACTTCATGTAATTTATTAGTGCAGGGATACAGGCAATCCCCTCTATCTGGTAAATAACGTCATAGAGGCACGGATAATTGACGAGTTTTTTCCAGTGATGGACAAACTCAAAAGTGGTCTATTAACTTGTTTGAACAGATAGAAGTTTTAAGGTCTATTAAGGTAAAGGTCAACATAACAATGAATGATAAAACTTATGCTAATGGTCAAATTGGATTTTCCAGGTCAAAGTCAAAAGTCAAGGTCAATCATACCTGTCAACTCACCCGTTTTTTGCGGGTGACACCCGTTATTTTCACCTCTCACCCGGGAGTTTTTCTTTACCCGGCGGGTCCCGGGAATTTCTAACATTACCCGTTTCACCCGGATTTCTGACCGGAATTGTTTCCGGTATTTAGAAGTAATACGACCTTCGGTTTTATCGGTCTTTTTCAATGTAACAAAAAGAAAAATGTAGGACTGTTTACCTGAGCTACGTAACGATATTTTCTTCACAAAGACCAAAAGTGTTTTGGCTGATAAAGTAACTAATGCAGAAACTTTATTTTCGTACTTTGTGGCTGAGCACAACCTTTCCTTTGCAGTAACTGACCATTTCACAAAATTGTGTAAACTAATGTTCTCTAACAGTGAAATAGCTTCAGGTTATTCCTGTGGAAAAAGTAAAACCACCCAAATAGTAAAGAGGGCCCTTTCAGTTGAAAATAACAAAGTGGTAGTTGAAAACAAGCCAAGATTTTTTGTTTTGTCAAAACTTGCTAAAACATTACTGGTTTTGCCAAACAGCAATGCAGACAGTGAGAGGGCATTTTCTTTAGTAAAGAAAATAGCTACAGAGTTTAGGGCTGATCTTAATAAGGATACACTGTGTGCTCTTCTTTCTTG
The DNA here is from genome assembly GCF_963676685.1 of Mytilus edulis. Lineage (NCBI taxonomy): Eukaryota > Metazoa > Mollusca > Bivalvia > Mytilida > Mytilidae > Mytilus > Mytilus edulis. The sequence continues at coordinate 64,441,713 of NC_092353.1, read as the reverse complement.
TAAAATGAATACACATTTGCATTGCTATGAACTGAAACCAAGTGCAGTTCTTTTAAAGAATGCCAAGTCTGCTACTATGGAATATAACAATAGTCTGAAATAAACTTGTATACATGTTCTAACTGTTTCATATACATATTGACTATATAAATTATATGTAAACATATTTTTGTTCTTCAATTGAGCTCGCAAAATGTCGTACGCGTTATGACCTGAGATTTTTTTTCTCAATGCAGGTCATGACCTGACTTTTCATTTTCAGAGTATGAGGTCAATGTTGCATCTTTTGTAGAATGATTATACAAATACTTATTTGCAGGGTCAAAGATTAGATTGGCCTTATTTCAGAATGCCACATTACTTGTCATTAGAGCAAGCACAGGTTAAAGGTCAATTGTATCTTAAATCCATTACCTGTTAAATGACTTTTTTAACTTGCTTCAATTAAAAATAATTATTTATCCTTAAGTTCTCAACAAATAAGAAAAATTAATGGTTAGAATAAAGAAATAAAATATTCTCCCCACTTTAGGTTAAAATAATGATATAAAGATATCCATGGCCACTCATTCCTATTCTAAACTAATAACTAACTGAACACTTTAAAAGATTCAATTTAACTCCATGTACATTTTTTTTCAAAGCTTAAAATAACCCAACATTTCTTCAAAGATATATCTCCCTTTTGCAATTTAAAAAAAAAATTAAGTGGTTTTAAAATATCTTTCTGTGGACGGTAAACTATGCAGTCCAAAATTTAAACTTGTGTTTCTTAAAATAAGCATAATTTTAACATAAAGACAAATTATTAGAAATGTTAATTGATTATTTATCCTTCCTCTCCTGTCAGTAAGAATATAAAGACAGCAAACAAATATATAGCCATTTCAGTTAAGATAAAAAATCAGAAATAAAAATAATCTTTTCATTTTTAGCTCACCTGGCCTAAAAGGCCATGTGAGCTTTTCTCATCACTTGGCGTCCGTCGTCGTCGTCGTCATCGTCGTCGTTAACAATTTTTCAAACATCTTCTCCTCTGAAACTACTGAATGGATTTGAATGAAACTTAGCATGATTGTTCCTTAGAGTATCCTGCACAAAGTGTGTGCTTCGATTTTTGATCCGTCAAAAAACATGGCCGCCGTTACTTAAAATAGAACATAGGGGTCAAATGCAGTTTTGGGTTTATATCTCAAAAACGAAAGCATTTAGAGCAAATCTGACATGGAGTAAAAATGTTCATTAGGTCAAGATCTATCAGCCCTGAAATTTTCAGATGAATCAAACAAACCATTGTTGGGTTGCTGCCACTTAATTGGTAATTTTAAGGAAATTTTGCAGTTTTTGGTCATTATCTTGAATATTATTATAGATAAAGATAAACTGTAAACAGCAAAAATGATCAGCAAAGTAAGATCTACAAATAAGTTAATATGACCAAAATTGTCAATTGACCCCTTAAGGGGTTATTGTCCTTTAATGACAATTTTTCACAATTTGTTCATCATATTTGCTAACTTTAAAAAATCTTCTTCTCTAAAACTGCTGAATGGATTTGGATGAAACTTATCATGATTGTTCCTTAGATTATCCTGCACAAAGTGTGTGCTTCGATTTTTGATCCGTCAAAAAACATGGCCGCCGTTACTTAAAATAGAACATAGGGGTCAAATGCAGTTTTTGGCTTATATCATTATATGTCATTATAGTGAAAATGCGGATTTTTGTCATATCTAGTCCGGTTCCGATCCGTAGTTTACACAAAAATGTGCAATGGCGGCCGTAGTAAAATTTACGAAAATGAGTCCGAGAATAAACATTGTTTGACAAGAGATTGTGAATGAATAAGACGCTTTTAATGCATTAAATGGATTAGACATAAACTGAAGCCAATTATGATAACTTTTTAAAGAAGTATTAAACTTATTTTAGCTCTAAACCAAAATTCTCGCTCTCGTATTACCGGAAGAGAAAGAAAGTATTTTTTGGAGAGTTGCACAAATAAACGACCTTTTTAAAAAAAATAAAAATCGTTTCAATCTTTGAAATTTCGTAATACAAAACGTAGATTTCAAATTGTTTTGTGATTGCATTTTCCCATGTCGATATTGGTGATTGCAGACACGTGGTATTAGTCATGTCACAAGTGTCAGCTTGGGATATTCGCATCCAAACAGTTATCCCCCTGAGGGCAATTAACACCTAGCTATTTAATCTCTTAATTACCTTTAGTGTCCGACTTAAAGGGATTACAATTAAAGGTGATATAATTTTTATGATCATAATCGATAATAGATGAAAGTTCAAAATTGAGGACAAGTAAAATAGCATCTTCAAAATAATTATAGCGTCGCGGGAATTATTATAGCATCACGGTGAAAAAATATAGCGTCGCGGTACCGCGACGCTAAAACGGCCTGGGGAGAACACTGAGATAAACTGTTAATAGCAAAAATGTTAAGCAAAGTAAGATCTACAAATAAGTCAATTTGACCAAAATTGTCAATTGACCTCTTAAGGAGTTATTGCCTTTATATTTCATTTCCTTGTATGTCAAGAAACATAGCTCCTATGGCTAAAATAGAACATAGGAGAAAATGATTTTTTTTTTTTGCTTTTGAAGAAAATAGGACGATTCAAAGAACATTTAAATAAATTGAAAAGCCAAAATAATCATTGATATGAGATTAAACCCAAAAAATTCAGGTGAGCGATTCAGGGTCTTGAGAGCCTCTTGTTGTTAAATGTTCCTTATTTTCTGTTTAAAATAACAGTAGTTCAAAAAGTAGCAAAAAGTCTTCAAATACTTTTTTAAAAATGCATAAATATTAAGTACAATGTACCATTAATTGTCGAAGATCCCCTTATCTTCTGTCAATTAAAAATTCTACTTCACCCAACTATTATATTTTAGAATTTAGATTTTTTTTTGGCTGGTTGAAGGAACAATTTCTTTTTCATATTTAGCAATTATGTTTGGCCTATTTATTACTGAATGTTAATTGAATTCCATTATTAGCTCACCTGGCCTAAAAGGCCATGTGAGCTTTTCTCATCACTTGGCGTCTGTCGTCGTCGTCGTCGTCGTCGTTAACAATTTTTCAAACATCTTCTCCTCTGAAACTACTGAATGGATTTGAATGAAACTTAGCATGATTGTTCCTTAGATTATCCTGCACAAAGTGTGTGCTTCGATTTTTGATCCGTCAAAAAACATGGCTGCCGTTACTTAAAATAGAACATAGGGGTCAAATGCAGTTTTTGGCTTATATCTCAAAAACGAAAGCATTTAGAGCAAATCTGACATGGGGTAAAAATGTTCATTAGGTCAAGATCTATCAGCCCTGAAATTTTCAGATGAATCAAACAAACCATTGTTGGGTTGCTGCCACTTAATTGGTAATTTTAAGGAAATTTTGCAGTTTTTGGTCATTATCTTGAATATTATTATAGATAAAGATAAACTGTAAAACAGCAAAAATGATCAGCAAAGTAAGATCTACAAATAAGTTAATATGACCAAAATTGTCAATTGACCCCTTAAGGGGTTATTGTCCTTTAATGACAATTTTTCACAATTTGTTCATCATATTTGCTTACTTTAAAAAATCTTCTCCTCTAAAACTACTAAACCAAATTCAACCAAACTTCAACTGAATGATCAGTAGGGTGTATAAAATAAAGTTTGTGCTTTATTTTTTATTTCGTCAAAAAACATGGCCGTCATGGCTAAAAATAGAACACAGGGTAAAATGCAGTTTTTGGCTTATATCTCAAAAACTCCAGCATTTAGAGCAAATAAGACGAGAAGTTAAAGTATTTATTAGGTCAAGGTCTACCTGTCCTGAAATTTTCAGCCGAATTGGGTAACTGGTTTTTCAGGTATAATGCCCCTGAATTGATGATTTTAAAGAAATTTTGCAGTTTTTGGTTATTATCTTGAATATTATTATAGATACAGATAAACTGTTAATAGCAAAAATGTTAAGCAAAGTAAGATCTACAAATAAGTCAATTTGACCAAAATTGTCAATTGACCCCTTAAGGGGTTTTTGCCCTTTAAAGACTTTTTTCACAATTTGTTCATCATGTTGACTTACTTTAAAAAATCTTCTCCTTTGAAACTGCTGTATCAATTTCAGCCAAACTTAGGCTAAATGAGTTTCAGAGTATCTAGTATAAATTTTATATTTCATTTCCTTGTATGTCAGAAACATAGCTCCTATGGCTAAAAAAGAACATAGGAGAAAATGATTTTTTTTTTGCTTTTGAAGAAAATAGGACGATTCAAAGAACATTTAAATAAATTGAAAAGCCAAAATAATCATTGATGAGAGATTTAACCCAAAAAATTAAGGTGAGCGATTCAGGCTCTTGAGAGCCTCTTGTTATAATGTGAATACAACATGAATACAAAACTTGCTCATTCTAAAAAGTTTTACAAAAATATAGAGATTAACAATGGCAAGTCAGTATAATATTATTTAACCTGACACACTCAGCATGCAATCACAGCAACCATACACAACCATTAGCACTGCATTAACAACATAACATGAAAAACTATGCTGGCTTGCTGATGTTATATCTTTCATTTATTCTCTTTCTTTGTCCCCTTGCCCAACAATGCAGCAGATCTCTTCTTATCCTGGGACTTGGGGAAAGTAGGGAGGTGTTGGGGAAAGCCAGGGACTGGTATCAAGGGAGGTTTGATTGAGGAGGCGGAGAAAACAGCAGCTAACAATATTTGGGCTTGATAGAAGATGAGAGAGAGAGAGGGGGAAGTCCAGGGACTTGGATGGATGGGCTGGGTGAGAGGAAGTAGGATAGGCTGGGTGAGGGGAAGTAGGATGGGCTGGGTGAGGGGAAGTAGGATGGGCTGGGTGAGGGGAAGTAAGTTATGTATTGGTGTTGTATTGGCACACTGCTCTGGTATATTATAGTATGTTGAGAAACACTTGTTCTGAATATTTGTCAAAATATGGTGAAGTACTCCTTTTCTAGCTCAATTTTTAATTGAAATGATTAAAAGAATGTAAGGTATCTCAATCGTGCTGATCAAATTTACACAAATCATCCTTAATTTCAATCCCAAAAGTGTTGTTTTTATATTGAATAAATTGTGTTGAAAATTCAGATTGAACAAGCTTAAATTAGAACTGCATGAGTGGACATGGTGAAAATCTTAAACTTCAAAAATTGCAATGTAGTAACAGAGAAACTCTAGATGAAAATAAACATCTCCACTAGTTCCTCTATTCAAACCATTTTGAATTTTCTTTTTTAACCTGATTAAATGTGACCAAGAAAGACAACTCTCAATTTTTAAAGCTGATGACCATAAGGGAATTCCAGTGTTATGTTGCCACAGACATTTCTTACCACATGACTTTTAATTTTGACTGATAACCGACCATGTTTTGTATAATTACATGGATATTATTGAGTGCAAAATAACATTCCTTATCCCTTGCTATGTACCAATTTCATCAATAAAAATTCCTGAAATAAATTTTTAAAATATATATAAATGATATGCAGATTGTAATTTTGTCGTGAGAGATGTATATTTATCCTGATTCAGAGTAACTTCTCGCAATTTGATTGGCTGATATTGTCTTAATAAATTTCAGTACAATTTTTTATCACGTCAATTGGAATTATCTCCCTTATTTATTACGTCAATTGGAATGATCTCCATTATACCATTGACCTAATAAAAAAAATAAAAAAATTCAGTTGCTTTATAGTCCTAATATTTTAAAGTTTTTACAGTTTCAGATTAAATATCTATAATATATTTGGTTGATAATGTCCTAAAAATGAATTTGAATATAATAATATGTAAAATAACAAAATCAGGATAAATTCGTTACACAGTGTTCAATTGTCCTAATACGGAATTTATCGGGTCAATAAAATTCATATCTGGTTTGGCTTCGCCTCACCCGATATGAACTTTATTGACCCGATAAATTCTTGTATCAATAACAAATTAAGAATACAGAGAATTTGTGTCAACGCATGCAGAAGAATATTTCAAGAACGTTTTGAAACAAATGCAGAAAAATATGAAATATAGCTACTCTAATCTAATCTATTAGAAAAAGAATTATTACAGAGGTGCATGTTGCATGTCAACCATGCACTAGCATAGCATAAGAATAGTAGAATAGAATGATATACAAATGGATGAAGATTATATGTATATATTTCTCTAATTCTTCGTCAATTTATCCCTTTCTGCACCCATTGCATAAAAAAAAAATAATCAATGTGTGGTTTGGTTTATCTTAATACTTCATTTGTTAAAATCCAATTATGACATCAAATTATCTTGCTTTCCTCTGAATTTCCTATTGTGACGGCATGAATAAGGCGACCATGTCTGATGACGTCACATAGAAAGAACACATCTTTTTGCAGATCATTCGAAAAGAAGCCTGCATAATGTTAGAAAATCATTAGAGAAAAAGATTCCACCACCAAATCTCGTGTAATAAGATATTTATCTACTCTCGACAGTTAAATTTTAAATATTTAAAACGCTCAGACAAGCCTCGCATGTTAAATTAGAAAATTAAACTGTCTCGAGTGGATAAATATCGTATTACACTTGATGCAGTGGTAGAATCTATATATAACTGTAATATCAATATCAATGTAATATGATAACAACAAACCTTAAAGTAGCAGAAGTATGCCAGTCGTAATTTATTCATCATCCACATATTTTGAAAAAGCAAGACATAACGATCCTACATTCCGTCGTCCGCATCCACAAATATTCACTCGGTGGTTAAACTTTCATAAACCAAACTGGATTTTTACCAAACTTAGGCAGAAGCTACTTTACAACCAGAAGATAGTATCGAGAGGAATTTATATGAGTTTATATCGGAAAATTTCAAAAATCTCTGAACTATTTTAAAAGATATATGCTGTTATGTCGGAAATCAATTATATAAAAAATTTCACTTTAAATGCTTTCAACCTACATTTATTGCAGTTTGTATCAAAAGTTTATATCAGCAATTACCCCCACCCCCTCTCCCCCTCCATTTCCCCAAGGGTGACTGGGGAATAGAAATATAGTCACTTTGGTCTTCTTCCGACCAGGCAGTAAAACTCTGTCCAACGTGTTGTACTAATACATCAAATTTGTATTTTTTACAGGGCCAAAACAGACAACTAAAACATTGAATTTGTATTTATTTCAGAATGGACCAAGAGAATTGTTATGTAAGTCATACACTTTGAAGATTGGCTCCGTTGTTGGTGTCATGGACGGGGTAGTATAATAGTTCCACTACGTATCCTGCAGCAGTATAAGCAATCTACCTAAGAGCTTATGAAGGGCTTCTTTGAGGACTTGTTGGATAGACGGTCTCGCACAGAAATCTAATAAATATTATTTAGATTTTTTACAGGGCCGACACAGACAACTAATGAATTGAATTTGTATTTTTTTCAGAATGGACCAAGAGAATTGTCTTGTAAGTCATACACTTTGAAGATTGGCTCCGTTGTTGGTGTCATGGACGGGGTAGTATAATAGTTCCACTACGTATCCTGCAGCAGTATAAGCAATCTACCTAAGAGCTTATGAAGGGCTTCTTTGAGGACTTGATGGATAGACGGTCTCGCACAGAAATCTAATAAATATTATTTGGATTTTTTACAGGGCCAACACAGACAACTAATGAATTGAATTTGGATTTTTTTCAGAATGGACCAAGAGAATTGTCTTGTAAGTCATACACTTTGAAGATTGGCTCCGTTGTTGGTGTCATGGACGGGGTAGTATAATAGTTCCACTACGTATCCTGCAGCAGTATAAGCAATCTACCTAAGAGCTTATGAAGGGCTTCTTTGAGGACTTGATGGATAGACGGTCTCGCACAGAAATCTAATAAATATTATTTGGATTTTTTACAGGGCCAACACAGACAACTAATGAATTGAATTTGGATTTTTTTCAGAATGGACCAAGAGAATTGTCTTGTAAGTCATACACTTTGAAGATTGGCTCCGTTGTTGGTGTCATGGACGGGGTAGTATAATAGTTCCACTACGTATCCTGCAGCAGTATAAGCAATCTACCTAAGAGCTTATGAAGGGCTTCTTTGAGGACTTGATGGATAGACGGTCTCGCACAGAAATCTAATAAATATTATTTGGATTTTTTACAGGGCCAACACAGACAACTAATGAATTGAATTTGTATTTATTTCACCAGCCTTTCACCTTGATGTAACAGAAGTCTGCCAGCCTGTCACCTAGAAGTTACAGAAGTCTGGCAGCCTGTCACCTTGATGTAACAGAAGTCTGCCAGCCTGTCACCTTGATGTAACAGAAGTCTACCAGCCTGTCACCTAGAAGTTACAGAAGTCTGGCAGCCTGTCACCTAGAAGTTACAGAAGTCTGGCAGCCTGTCACCTAGAAGTTACAGAAGTCTGCCAGCCTGTCACCTAGAAGTTACAGAAGTCTGGCAGCCTGTCACCTTGATGTAACAGAAGTCTGCCAGCCTGTCACCTTGATGTAACAGAAGTCTGCCAGCCTGTCACCTAGAAGATACAGAAGTCTGGCAGCCTGTCACCTCGAAGTTACAGAAGTCTGGCAGCCTGTCACCTTGATGTAACAGAAGTCTGGCAGCCTGTCACCTTGATGTAACAGAAGTCTGCCAGCCTGTCACCTTGATGTAACAGAAGTCTGCCAGCCTGTCACCTAGAAGTTACAGAAGTATGGCAGCCTGTCACCTAGAAGTTACAGAAGTCTGCCAGCCTGAGTCTGCCAGCCTGTCACCTAGAAGTTACAGAAGTCTGGCAGCCTGTCACCTTGATGTAACAGAAGTCTGCCAGCCTGTCACCTTGATGTAACAGAAGTCTGCCAGCCTGTCACCTAGAAGTTTTGGAATTATATTTGTTTATCATTAAATTGAAGAATAATAGCTCATGTGAACAAATTTAATGTGTATAAAAATAAAATGGGATACAAATATCACCTTTAATTCAATATATTTTAGTTGCATTTTAAAATGAGTGACATGCATTTAAAAAATGAAGTATAGCAAATTCAAAATCAATTGAACTCCATTTCTATCTTTAAAAATGTTTTTTTTTTAATGTTTTTAGTCAAAAGAAGAATTAATAAGTTTCTTAAGGAGGTTATTAAAACTGAAATTTCGGCTCTCCCTTAACACCATTTGCTAGTATGGTCTTTAGGAAATGATGATAGTCCGTGGGAAGGGGACGATAAATGGCTGACCCGTGTAAAGAGAGAGACATATCTCTTGCATGTAAAAGACACCCTTGTATATTTCAAAAAAGAGCAGGCTAATGTCGCTACAAGGCAGCACTCGCACCCGCAAAGTGGAAAGGGGTTAATATAAGTTACAATAACTTGTTTCCCAATCCACTATAAATAAATATGTTTAAACTAAAATAACAAGCATTTTAAAAAACTGTTATAAATTGATAAGATATAAATAAGAGAAACTAAAAAAGTAGAAAAAATGAAGGGTCAGAGTGCTTTGTTTTCGAGATATTAGCCATTGAAAATTTGGTGGAAAATAATTCTCTTGATTTTTCATACATTTAACATTGGCACCTTTGTTGTTTCATAAATGATGAAAATATAAGGAGAATTTTATAAGATTTTCATAGATAACATTTAAAACTATATGTAATCAAATTCTGAATAGAAAAGTATGGGTTAATGGGCAGTAATTTAGGACTATTTATATTGTCCATAAATAAGTTTATATTGGAAACAAAATTAGTTAGTAATTGCAATATAATTTAAATCTTACTTGAGGGTAGTTGTTTAAATTGAATAATCTGAGTGGAATATGCAATTCTTATATGATTATTTAATCTATCATCACATGCATGACAAACTTAATGTAACTAATTTTCAAACATTTTCCACATTGAATAAATTTTGTGATTATTTGGCTATTTATTGAATGCTGCAATAGTATATAATGTTTTTATATAAACTAATTATACCAATTTTGCACAAGCAACATAAAGTTGTCTTCCATGTTATTATAAGGTACTTATATACATAGATGTATTTTTCTCTTAATGTAACTTAATTTTCAAACATTTTCCACATTGAATAAATTTTGTGATTATTTGGCTATTTATTGAATGCTGCAATAGTATATAATGTTTTTATATAACTAATTATACCAATTTTGTACAAACAACATGAGTTGTCTCCCATGTTATTATATAGATGTTTTCGTTTCTCCTAGGGATATAGAGATAAACCTACTATTTATTTATTATTTGGCTACTGAACATAGAAAATGATAGTGTGATCGTGGCACCCATGTATTATGAACACATTCTTGTTCCAATATTTTATAATAATAATTTTCTTCTTGTGTGTAAATTTAGATATTATATGGAAAGAAATATGGTTGGGTTCAGATTATTTGAATTTCATATCTTTATTCCAAATATATATTTACATTATATATAGATCAGAATATAATCCAGTAATTTATAAATGTTTTTTTAGGTCTGATAATTTGAAAATTCCCACATTTATTTCTGAAATAAGTTCTTATAATACGTGTGGGTTTTTTTTTTTTATAATATAGGGAATCACTGAAGCCTGACTGGAGAAGCCCTCCCCCTCCCTAGAAAAGGTTCTTGATACGCCACTGCTAATTATTTAAAGGTTTTTTTTATACTACAAGTTAATATTCAAAGCCATTATTCTGATATTTTGAAAAATATCTAGATGAATATGCTAATGGTGGTTGCTGAGATAAACCCCAGGGCAGGCTGAGGGTTGAATGCCTACTTTTTTTAAGATGTAAACAGGGGATGATCCAGAATTTTTGAAAGGTTGGCTTAATTTCATAACACTGAAATAATGTTGCTATATCAAGTGAGGCAATATTTTATTTCCATGATTTTATGCTAAAAAAGTATATATTTTCCAATATATATTATCAAAGGGGTGTGTACGTTCCTTCATCAATTCCCTGAATCTGCCAGTGGTAAATCAATTTACATAAGAGTGAACAAAAATTTGATCCAATGATGGACAGATATTTTGAAAAAATATTTTTTAACTTTTGTCATTGTTTTGTTAGCTGTGTGATTTTTTTTTATTGTTAGTGAAAATGGATTTTCAGAAAAAAAACATGCATGTTAATTTGCCGGTGAAGTCGATCTTTGTTAAATGCATTTAAAGTTTATGAGCAGAACCTTAATCTTTATCTTGAATGTTTTGATGTAGACTAAACAAATATCAAATCATCATTTCAGAAATACATTGTTCTTGTTGAGCGCTGCGTCTTAACTAACATTTAACAACAGTTGCTGTGCATGTTCTTAATGGTGTATAAGCTTGCAGTAGTGTTTGGTTTGATCTTCTGTTTGTTTCAATTGCTCTTTGGGTTTTTTTCTGTGTTCTGCATTATGGTGTGTATTGTACAATGTAATTCTGAAATGATACATATTTGATAGTTGCACAGTCATTAAGATTGGAAGAAGCTGTTATGAGAATATTGCTTTTTTGAAATTTGAATCTGCACAAAGGCCTTCTTTAATTTCTTACATTTTTAAAATTATTTATGGTTAACACTAACATTTTAAATCAATATATAATTTGCTTTGGAAATTTAAAAATCGGAAAAACAAATAATTTGTATTTTGAATTAAATTAATAAGTGTAGGAAAAAATTATCCAAATAAAAATATATGTTTACGTCTGCTTCTTCAAAAGTGTCTCTCGCGGCGATATAGCCTTTCTGTGCAAACTATACAATCAATCAATCAAAAGTGTTTCTGGGAATCTGCTTGCTAACAAGGTAATGACGATTGAAAAATAACAAAAGTATATATGCTAAAAAAGTATATATTTTCCAATATACATTATCAAAGGGTTTTAATTTTTCATTATGAAAAACAACTCAATCACAATTATAATTATAAAAATCATTGTAATAAGTTACTTCGCTCTCCATTGGCCCTTTATTTGGAATAAAAATATTTTGCTTATTAATCCTTACTTGAAATCTTTTGAAAGTTTTTTATTTGTGAATTGGGTCTATTAAAGTTGACACAACATAAATTTCTATTTAAACCTTTGGAATAAAGAAAAAGAAAAAAATGGAAAATCAATACATGTATATCAAAATTTCCAAAACCCAAAGAGAGGTCTATAGTAGGGGGTTCAAAATACCATGGCTAAGTAAAATTTTTAAAACATCTTTTCCAGCATGTTAAATACATACAAACTACTTATTGGAGTATTATTACTTTGTTAAGGAGTTAGAATAGCTAGAATTTTTGAAATTCAAGGTCTATAGTAGGGGGTTCAATTTCCATGATTAGGGGGTGGGGGGGGTCAAAATACCAAGGCAAAGCAACATTTTCAAAATATATTTTCCATCATGTTAAATAAATACAAACTACTCATTTGGAGTATTATTACTTTGTTAAGGAGTTAGAATAGCTGTATTTTGAAATGAGAGGTCTATAGAAGGGGGTTCAATATACAGCAGGGGTTCAAAATACCATGGCTGAGTAAAATTTTCAAAACATCTTTTCCAGCATGTTAAATACATACAAACTACTTATTGGAGTATTATTACTATGTTACGTAGTTAGAATAGTCAGAATTTTTTTTTAATTTAAGGTCTATAGTAATATACCATAATAGGGAGGGGGGGGGGGTCAAAATACCTTGGTAAAGTAAAATTTTCAAAATATCTTTTCTAGCATAGCATGTAAAAGACATACAAACTACGGTACTTATTTGGAATATTATTACTAGGTAAAGAAGTTAGAACAGCTAGAATTTTTGACATGAGAGGTCTACAGTATGGGGTTCAATATACCATGGTAGGGGGTCAAAATAGTAATAATCGGGAATCCAGGATCTGGTGTTTTAAGCTCAATCTGATGACACAAGTAACAGTACGAGGAATATATAACATCTTCACCGGTGAAAAACAGTAGACAATAACATTTCTATTTCTACATTATTTTATTTTGAAAACTTTGCAACTTTATTAACATATCCTTTTAACTCAATACATTCAATTATCAATACATAAGTAACCCATATAAACAGAGGCAATATATAGAACATTATGATGTAAAATTAGACTTTTTTTTGGTGTCAATTTTGGATAATGAAATGTTTTGTTCTTGGAATTTAGTTTTGTAATGACGAGTTCATAGTTTAAATCATATATTCATTATTTTTCCCCTGACTAGGTTTAATTAATTCTTTGAAAATGAAGTGAAAAAGACCAATGGTGAAAGAAAAATGACAATTTTTTAGTATCTTCTAAACATATTTTGATAACCTTTGCTTTCTATCCATCAGTTGTAGTGTCAAATCAATTTAATTTTGCATATTTAAAATATATATATGTAATATATGTTTTGCTTTAATTTATATTTTTTCATATGATCAGTTGTCTTTGTTTTAAATAATTATACATCTTTTTCACTGTCTAAAATATACTTCTAGAGACATTCTTTAGAGTATTGGGTTTTGGACACAGGTTTCCAATTTTTTCCAACCACACAAATTCAGTTTTTAAGGAAGCTAATTTGACTAAGTTCAATAGTTTTAGCTGGCTGTTTCTGGCCAGCAGGATTGTTATGGTAGAGATTTTGTCATTATTTGGTAAAAGCTTATTTTCAAATATAGCATACAAGTCTTAGCATTTCATCAATTATCATTTTTCTGATTTCCTTCATGTTTATATGCTTATGCTGATTTGTATTCATTTTTATTGATTTAATAATTGTATTTTCTCATGGTTTGTATAGTAAAGCAGGGAATATTGTATTGTCGTTACATTTTCATAAATATTCATAAGGCATGACAAACTTGACCAATCAGGAAGTCAAATTTTGTGTTAAGCTATATTGGTGTTTTTCAAGCACTTCACTTTCTAGCTGTCTTTCAACATAGTAAGCTCCTTTGCTGATTTCCTAATTAACGGTATGATCCTGAGATAGGCTTCAGTATTGGCAATGGATACAGGTTTCCATTCATATACATATACCGGTAAATAATGATTTATGGTTTTTCCTGGACGGCCTTGGCTATCTATGAAGGGTAAAAATTCAGAAATATAATCAAATACACTATTGATACATTGATATTTAATACATTGATATTTAATACATTGTATATGTTAAATATTTGTAAAATGTGCATACTGCTGGAAATTATTTGAGATAAAAATAAAAAAAAAAGGGTCTATCACATTTGATGGGCTGTCAGCAAAATTATATGTGTGTTTTAGTTATATTTAGACCTTGAGTTTAGGTAACACTCATTAAACTCTGTGTCTTGACAAGCTGTCTGGATTATCAGAATTATAAATGTATTGTTTGGATGGTTTTAGCCTAAATATTGTAGGGGTAGAAGTTATAGTAAATAGATATATGAATAAGAAGATGTGGTATGAGTGCCAATGAGACAACTCTATATATCCAAGTCACAATTTGTGTTCAATTTCAAAGGATTGGGTCAAGTGGGACTATAATTATCATCAAGAAATCCCACTTTCAAAGGCAAGCTGCAACTCTTGAACAGTTATTGTGAAAATATCTAAATTGACCTTTATTTTTAAGCGCCTATATATATAATTTAAACGTTTCAACCTTCTGCATTTGTTTGCATTGGTCTATAGTCAGGAACCTGATGTTCATTGTTCGTTGTTTGTTTTATTGTTGTTTATCAGTGATTCTCATTTATCAATTTGTATATAGATTGGACCGTTGGTTTTCCTTTTTTAATGGTTTTACACTAGCCATTTTGGGGGTCTTTATAGTGTGAGCCAAGGCTCTGTGTTGAAGGCCGTACTTTGACCTAAAATGGTTTACTTTTACAAATTGTGACATGTCTTGTGGTTTTCAAAATCAAATTGATTGTCCATTCTGTTGTAAATATCATGCCGCTTAATTCTTCTCTGAAAGTTCAATCCCTCTCACAAAGCAGTGAATTTTATTTCACAATAAAAAAGTACAATTGAAAATAGTGTCACTCATTCAGTATGCTGATAGTTGTATAGTTGACAAAAATTACCATGGGGACATTTAAACTTAGAAGTAGAAAATAAACCGACAAAGCCATGACTGAAAAAAACACAAAAAGATAAGATAAACAGACACACAATAGTACACAAAACTCAACACATACTAAAGGCTGAGCAACACGAACACTACCAAAAACTGGGGGGTTGTCTCAGTTGGTTCAGAGACACCCGTTATCATAAACATGAATTCATATTCATTCACACTAAAGGAATGTTGAAATTTAAAAGATACTTTTATTTATCTTGGTAGTTTTTGTCGAGCCTGCAACTTTTGTCGCAGAAAGCTCGACAGGGATGGTGATCTGGCGACAGCGACATTAGCTTACTTCTTTAAAGCGTTAAATTTTAGAAGGTTGAAGACCTGGATGCTTCATACTTTGTATATAGATGCCTCATGTTACAAAGTTTCTGTTGGTCACATGTCCAATGTCCTTGGCCTCATTTTCATGGTTCAGTGACAACTTGAAAAAAAGTTAGATTTTTTGTAATGTTAATTTCTCTCTTATAAGTAATAGGATTACTATATTTGGAATGTGCATACCTTGCAAGGTCCTCATGGCTGTCTGACAGTTTCATTTGACCTCGACCTCATTACATGAATCAGTGAATAAGGTTAAGTTTTGGTGGTCAAGTCCATATCTCGGATACTATAAGCAATAGGTCTAGTAAATTTGGTGTATGGAAGGACTGTAAGGTGTACATGTTCAACTGGCAGGTATCATCTGACCTTGACTTCATTTTCATGGTTCAGTGGTTTTAGTCTGTTTTTCTTATGCTGTATGCAATAGGTCAACTATATTTGGAGTATGGAATGATTGTAAGGTGTACATGTCTAGCTGGCTTGTGTCGTCTGACCTTGACCTCATTTCCATGGTTCAGTGGTCAAAGTTAAGTTTTTCAGTTGTGGTCTTTTTTTTTAATACTATGTGCAATAGGTCAACTATATTTGGTGTATAGAAATATTTTATGCTCTATATGTCAGTCGCGCAGCTTTTATTGGACTGTGACCCCATTTTCATGCATGTTCAGTGTTCAGTTTTTGTGTTTTTGGTCCGTTTTTCCTGAACTATAAGCAATAGGGCAACTATATTTGTTGTATGGAAGATTTGTTAGCTGTACGTACATGTCTGCCTGGCATGGTTCATCTGACCTTGACCTCATATTCATATGGTTAGTTGGTCAATGTTTAGTTTTCTTGATTAATGTTAAGTTTATGTGACAGTTGTAATAAAGCTTTATATTTAGGACCATCAACATTATATCTATGAATAGTAAAGGAGGCAAGACATTTCAGCGTGTGCACGCTTGTTAAAGATGTTGGTGCTACATTGTATGTTAAGGATGTACTTAGGTGATCTAAGGTAAAATTAAATAAATCGAGAAATCAAAATTGAAACTTTAGCTGGAAGAGTATTAGCTTGACTATAAAATTCTGTCCGTAGTGAAAGAGTGTCTTCAGAAATACTGTGAAACTGTTTACTCGTGTAGTGGTATTAACCATATGTGGATTCTTAAAAATTCTAAAGAACTTCTAGACAATTTTAAATCTTCGTCTTTTTCTGAAATAAGTTCTATCAAAAACTTTTGATTTTTTAACCCTGTATAGTGTATACCACCATTCCCTATGTGAAATAGAAAAATCACCTGAAAGAAATAGTCCACAATGCCTTTCAACATAAAAATGGAAGCATACCCTATAAATTTATTACTTTGGAATATCATAAGGCATATTTTGTAAATAGTGACAAACAAAAAAGTAAAACATGCTACACAGAAGCACAAGTGATCAGTATGCTGGAGTTTCTTATTGACAACATATTTGTTGAGTTTGGAGGTAGACTTTTCCAACAAATTGTCAGCATTCCTATGGGAACAAACTGTGCCTCTTCTTATTTTTATATGAATCAGAGTTCCTTCAGACACTTTTCAAAAACAAGAGGATCAAAGAAGCCAGAATATTTAATTTCACTTTCAGATATATTGATGATGTTCTTTCCATAAACAATCCGAACTTTTCTGATTGGGTTCCATTAATATATCCCCCAGAACTAGAAATTAAAGAAACAGCAGACACAGCTTCCTCCGCCTCATTTTTAGACTTATATCTCTAATTTGACTTACACAGTCATCTCAGTATCAGAATCTATGACAAACGAGAGGATTTTAATTTTGAAATTATAAATTTTCCCCACCTTAGTAGCAATATACCAACTTCACCTGCATATGGGATATATATTTCCCAACTTTTTCGATATTCAAGAGCTTGCAGCTCCTACTCAGACTTTGTAAAACATCATCAGTGTGTGAGCAGAATGTAGATGAACCAGGGGTATATCAAAGAACGTCTCGTCCTTTTTCTTAAAAAGTTCATCGGAAGGTACCAAGACCTTGTTGATAAATGTTCCATATCAACTTCACAAATAATACATGATGGTCTTGATGTATAGATTCTGCATACTGATGTTGTTTATCATCTTAACAACGTGTTATATTGTTCTTTCATTTGTCTTTGTTCTATTATTAATATTACTTTTACTGTTGGATTGTTTTATGAGATATCCATTTAACATGGCTCGGTACTTAAACGTCCCATCAATGTGTTTGTATTATCTTTCATTTTTTGTCTGCGACTTTTTGTGTTTCTTCGGTTCTTATATAACGTGACTCTGTACTTTAAAAAATATCCCGTCAGTATGTTATTGTTCTATAAAATGTCATTATGATATATTTCTATTATGAATTAGAAAATACATTGAACCACAAACGTCAAAATTATTCAATCACGTAGTGGAATGAACTATTTGTGGATTCTTAATAATTCCATAGAACTTTTGGACTATTTTAAATCTCGGTCTATTTCTGAAATTAATTTTTACATACTTTTGATTTTTTAACCCTGTATGCTAACATTGCCCATGTGAAATTTTAAAATTGTTTAAATAAACATTGAACGACAAAAATATGACGTATAAAATTTTCTGACGTCAGAAATGCGAATCGATGAATGTGTTTGTAGATAGATTTTTTTGTGTTCTGTTAGATTGTTTTTGTGTTCTGTTAGATTGTTATGCGATGACGACCGCTGTACCCATATTTTGACTATTTTATTTATTGTCTGTTTTGTTCACGCATCATTGTAAATATAACAGAATTTGATGATACTGTTTAGCGCTTTAAAACCAGGTTTAATCCACCATTTTCTATATATTTGAAAATGCCTGTACCAAGTCAGGAATATGACAGTTCTTGTTCATTTGTTTTTGATGTGTTTCGTCATTTGATTTTGCCATGTGATTATGGAATTTCCAATTGGATTTTCCTCTGAGTTCAGTAATTTTGTGATTTTACTTTTTAGTTGAGATCAAAATAAGCAAAAAAAAATGATAGGCCATGGAGCTCCTTTTCAAGATATTTGATTTATAAAATATGGCAAGAAAATTCTGACTCAGACTGGGCCAAGTTCATTATAGACAGCGATAACTGTGAACAGCAAGAATGTTCAGTAAGTTAAAACATATCACCATCACCAAAACAATTTTATCATATAATTCTATTCTTGTCTATAATGTGTCCTTGGTTTAATATGCTCATAGACCAAGGTGAGCGACACAGGCTCTTTTAGAGCCTCTAGTTTGTTTAATCTGAATGTAAGCCTTCCATAAGTTTTGGTCAATTTATATGATTGACAACTTAAGAAATTTCAGATAAGGTCAAGAAAATGTGACTAACCATAGTGTACAATGCATACATGGTCCGGTTGTTGTCGCTTTGACACATTCCCCATTTCCTTTCTCAATTTTATTTTATACAATGAGACATTTTTTCTGCAATGTTTGTCAATTAATCAACACCAAATAAGGAGTCTTTATACAACTGGTAAGTTTGGTTCTGATTGGTCAAATACAAAAACACTAAATCTTCCATATCTTATAAACTTGCAGAAGTTCAATGAATAGGAAAGTAAAATTGTTTCATAAATATGTTCTGTATCTTAACAAGATATTATAACAAACAAACAACATTATTAAACATTATATGCTCTTTATTGATGAAAATTTAATGACATATAATGATTTGCATATTATATATGTACATATGAATACATGCTTTCATAAAATTAACATCTTTTGTCATAACTTTACAAAAATACTTAAAACATTTCTTGCAAGCCAATACATATTTGACATTAAAACTTATATTCTCTTCTAACTCTCTCACATTGTATTTTTTTTTTGTTCAGTAGAGGGTATAAAATTGGAGGAATCCATAACAAGAGGTTCCTGGGAGCCTGAACACCTCACCTTGCTTTTAAGTTTCAGTCAATAGTTTATGTCATGTTGACATTCTTTAGTATAGAACTTACATATATACCCATCATTTTTGCTGTAAACAGTTTCTACAATTCTATTAATTTTTCAACATAAATGCAGAAAATTGAGTAAAAAATTAAAGGAGAATGTGTCCATGGGTCATGGCACACAAATATCCTCACCTGTAAATATATATAGCAAATTCAGCGATTTCAGACATATCATTGACACTCATACCATATCTTCTTATATCTAACAACTCCAGATGTGAAAGGGACAGCACCCAAGTTCAAACTTGATTTGTATTTGGATAGTAATCATAAAGCATTGTGTATATAGTTTGATAACATTTGGTTGAGGCAAAGTAAAGTTATAGTGTGGAAAAGGCAAATTTAGCATTTTTTTTTTCATATATAAAGGGACACAACTCTACAAAATTTTACGTAACACCACTAAAATTTGAAGTTTATCTGTGTTTGGTGATACATTTTGTAATAAGCATCGTGAGTAAAGTTTCATAGCAATTTGTTGAGGATGAAAAAAAGGCAAATTCAGCAATTTTATCATTTGAAAAGGGACATAACTCCAGAACAACGAGAGTGATGACACCCAAATTTGCATTTGATCTGTGTTCTGAAGTAGGTAATAAACATTGTGTATAACTTTCATCACATTTGACAATCAGAAGTAAGAAAACAGAACCCAACTAAGGATGTATGGAAAGATGTACAAGGATAAAATCCAATTTCCCTGTTGCCTACAGAGACGATTCAGGAAGTGGGGTGGCGTGTATGTTCCCTCCCTAAAATTTAAAAAGCATGGGTTGTCCTCAGCTTATAAAGAATATAAAGATAATTTTACATAAACAAAACTTTAGTTTGCACCACCCTAACCTTAAATCCTTGATCTGTCCCTGCGTAATTCTATTTTAAAGCAACAAGTCTAGTTTTTGTTTCCTGTTCACATGGAAATAATACAACTGCATACCAAATACCATTGACTTATTATAAGTCATTGCCTTTAAATAAACACAAACACAAACATTAACTTGTAAACTATGAAAAAGTTTCAAAGTCAATGAACCACGATGAGGGGATGGGGCTATAACAACCCCAAGAAAATGATACTTGCAAATGCCAATAACTTTGCATACCTAATATTTTGGACTTAACATAAGCATTAAATCCTTAACTGATCTAATCACAAACTAATATGTAAACTAAGCAAAAGTTTCAAAGTCAATAGACTGAGGGGGTGGGGCCAAATATTCTCCATGGAAATGAAATTTGCTAATACAAATACAACTGTATACAAAATATCATTGACCTACAACTTGTGGTTTTCAAATGAATACCAATTAACATTGTCCTACCACTAATGCTTCCTCTTGAACTGACCTTATCACAAACTAATACATGTAAAATAAGCATAAGTTTATTTATTTAAGTGAATAGATCATGACTGAGGGGGGCAGGGCCAAATAATCTCCATGGAAATGAAATGTGCCAATACAAATACAACTGTATACAAAATATCATTGACCTACAACTTGTGGTTTTCACAAAACTAGACCTAATCATAAACTAATACATTGTTGATGCTGCCGCTGCTGGAAACAGCATACCTATGTCTTGCTTTTTGACTCCTTCAAGCGAGACAAAAACGATATGTAGCTCATGTCAATAGATATAAACAATTCACCAAAGTTTCATGCGAACTCGTCCAAGTGTTTTTGAATAATTGTCTGACATGTTGGTGACGGATGGACAGAAGGACATTAAACCAACGTATAAAAAGACTTGGGGGTATGGCCTCCAAAACATCTTTCACAAAAAATTATTCTGGATTTCAAAAATTTTCTAAGTTCAAGCCAGCCTAAATCTTGATATTTATTTTATCAAATTTCACATTACAATGAACATATAAGTTTCAAGTTGATGTAAACACCAGTAACCTACACTTAATCAACATTATAACCAGATGCTATCATATGCAAGGTATTAAAGTCATTAAACTGAATTCTCAGTTAAACTTGACACCTGAAGAATAGTATACAATATACAATACATAGTCATGTGCTGACAAACCATATCTTCAACAACTAACAAACATATAAAACTCTCAATACACATAAAACCTTTCATTACCAAATTATATTACACACACATAACTCACTTAACATCGCATTCTTGGTCATTTTTTAAAGAATTATCTATAGGATATTTGGAGCTCCTGACCTGAATTTTATATCCAATAACCCTTTTATCATTCCTTATTATCAAACACTTGTATAAGAACAGTCATCGCTGCTCTGCCTTGTGTTTCGGGGGTTTGAATTCTCCACTTTTACTTGTTTTAGTCTTTGTCTTTTTAGAACCTGTTTTCCAATTTCTCCAGCTGTTAACTCGATCTGATCTTGATTCCTACAAATGGATATTGAAATATGGGTGCTAAGGTCTTAAAAGGAGGAGTTACCTAGAAACACTCCTCTTATGTAAGTAAAAGCTCTCAATTTTTTAGTCCCCTTTGGTGCAATTACCCCCAAACTCAATCAGAGCCTCTTGTTTGTAGTAGGGAACATTGTAGTACAATTTTAGAGAGATCCATACACTAAAACACAAGTTATTTTCTGAAAACTAGAGAAATGCTGGTTTTTGGCCCTATTTTGCCCCTAACTCCTGCATGTTTGGGGCAATTACCCCCAAACTCAATCTCTTGTGGTTTTATAAATTGCAGTATAATTTCAGAGCAATGAAATACTTACAGGTATACACAACTAATTATCCTAAAACTAGAAAAATGCTTGTTTCGGGCCATTTATGGGCAGACAGTTTGACCATCATCCCCAAAATAAATCCACACCTTCCTTTTGTGGTATTGAACCTTCTGAAAATATTTTTTAGAGATCCATTCACTTAAACTTCATTAACTCAATGTGGACCAATTTAAAAATGGGGCTAAAATTTCAAAATGTAAATACAGGCAGTGTTCTACCCAGAAATTTTCAAATAGCAACATGAAAATTATCCTAGTCCCGTTTTGGAAAAAAGTATAGCACCAACTGGGCCCCCCTCTAAATCCGCCTCTGATTGACCAATTTGAATGGGCACATGATGGGGTCTGATTCAATGTCTTGAATTTGAAATTGAAGAAATAAGCAATTTTTTCAAATTATTAGAAAAGTTCTGCCTTTGGTCCCTAATTCCTGAATGGTTAGGACCATAATTCCTTAAATCAATCCCAAGTTTTCTTTTTGGATATGGAACCTTGTGGTACAATTTCATAGAGATTCAAAGACTTGTACCCAAGTTATTGTTTCAATACCATAACATCCTTGTTTTTAAACCTGAATTCTAAACAGTTTGGGTCATAACACTCAAACTCAACCTTCTTTAGAAGGTACGGTACAATTTCATAGAGATCACTAAAAAAGTGTTTGTCCTGAAACAAGGAAATATGCTTGTTTTTAGTCCATTCAGCTAGAACAATAACTCCCAAAATCCAACCTTTCCTTTGTGGTATTTTCACAGAGATCCATACAGTTATACTGAAGTTAGTGTATGGAAGTCTATGGAGGTTGATCCATTAAGGTAGTAGACCTTTGATAAGGGAGATAACCCTTTAAATCAATATGTGTTTTTAAAAGTAAAGTTTCATCAATGTATTTTTAGCATTTACCTTAAACAGATTGAAAATAATCTATGTAACCTAGAAGCTTAGAATATATTTATGAAAATGATCGACACAAACATACTGATGATTTCAAGAACTATTTTCCTTAACCAAGGTCGGCAAGTAGACATATAAAATTTACAGAAATCTGACAACTCTGAAACAACAAACCAGAAAATAAAATAAAACTACAACATGTAAATTTTGTAAAATGTTCTAGGATGATGAACCATGACTGAAGGATCAGTGCCAAACAATCTCCATGGAAATGAGATGTGCAAATGCTTATACAACTGCATACCAAATATCATGGACCTACACAATGTACCACTAGAGGTTCCCCATTAACTGACCTAATCACATTCTAATACATTTTGATGCTGTCATTGCTGCCAACACCAGAAACAGCCTACCTATGACTATGTGCCCCTTTTTTCTTTTATCAAACCCAACAAGTTTTGGGAATCAATCCTCACATACAGTAGTGTGATAATACCACATGTTCTTCACATTTTTTAAATAGTGCACCCTTTATACCAAGCTATCAAAAGTTATACCTCAAAGTTTTTATTCCATTCTTCTTTTACTTTCTTTTGTTCTTTTTCTGTTTCCTCTTCCTCAGCTTTTCTTTTCCTAAAATTAAAAAAAAATTTAAAATTTAAATACTTGCTTTTGAAGGAAACAGTAAACTTATCACTACAGTGATTCGTTACTTATTCCAGTATTTTTTTTTATTTTTTATTTTTTTATTTTGTTGTTTTTGCTTTCCACATCTCGGAGTTCCTTGCATTCAATGCTGAACCTGTTATAGTTTGTTTTTTTTATGCCATATTTAAGGACTGCATTTAGGCTATTTCGTGGCGGCAAGTTTTTATTGGTAGAGGAAGTCGGAGTTCCCGGAGATAGGAAAACTGACAATCCTTTTCAATTAAGATTGGAGTATAGTGCACCTGCACAAGCAGGTTTGAACTCACAACCTCAGTGTTGAATGGCTAAAAACTTGTGTATGTTTTAACCAAAGTTTGAATAGCACATGTAAAAGAAAATAAATACAGTTAGAGTGTATGGAAAATCTGCACTTAATAGATATCAATAGAATACCACTTTGAAATTAATATCAATCTTTTTCAATCTACAATAAGCTTTAAAATAATGTATCATGTACAAACAATTACTTAGAACGAAGAAAACAGGAGGGGATTAATTTACCATGAGGGTCAATTTTTAATATTCAACTAGCTTAGTAAGGATTCTTTTTACCATAGCGTTATTTTTACCTCAGATCAATTTTCTATGGGATTCAAAATACCACACCCCTGTATTTTGACATCCTTAAAAATGAACACAGGGTCATTATATTGCATAGTATTTTAACCTTGGGTCATTTTTCCCATTTGTATTTTGAACCCCACCATAGAAAAATGAACACAGGGTCATTATATTGCATAGTATTTCAACCTTGGGTCATTTTTCCCATATTGTATTTTGAACCCCACCATAGAAAATTGAAACACCCTGTTTTAGATAATAGTTTTGTAGATTATCTTTTTTATAACTGTAGTTGTTGGATATGATATTTTTTTAATTTGAGGTGTGGATTCCATATACCATGGCAGGGGAGAAATTACTATGTTCAAGTTAATATTCCAAACATCTTAATGAGCATGTAGTACATAATAACTACTTATTGGAGTATAATTACCATGCAAAAGAAGTAGATAACTAAAAATCTAGAAATTAGACATGTATGAAATTCATAATTACTCCTTATATAAGAATGATGGATTTGATTGGTTGATAACCAGTGTATATTTTGCACATTCAATTCTTTCTTCCTGATTTCAAAAGAATTTGCTTGTTTTTCACCACTGCTAGTGAATTCACTTAAAATTCCTTGTCTGTGTCGTGGTATTTGCCATTTTGGATTTTCCTATTTTAAGCTCACGAGCCTCTTACCGCCAAATTGTATGGAATGTTTCTCACCTTATCCCAATTGTAAAAGCAAAAAACACTCAAAAATCAACCAAGTTTCCTTTAAAACGACTTTATGACTAATGTATGTCAAAAGGGTTGGATATTAAACATCATGGATAGAGGATGAGCTGCTTTCTAACATTGAAGACTGGAAGAAATACTTTTGTATTTCTTTTAAGAGAGAGAGAGAGAGAGGTCAGGTGGTGCTGTAAGGATGATGTTAAATCCTGACTATTGAAAATAGAGGCTCTAAAGAGCCTGTGTCGCTCACCTTGGTCTATGTGTATATTAAGCAAAGGACACAAATGGATTCATGACAAAATTGTATTTTGGTGATGGTGATGTGTTTGAAGTTCTTACTTACTGAACGTTCTTGCTTCTTACAATTATATCTATAATGAACTTTGCCCATTAGTAACAGAGAAAAATATTTGGTAAAAATTTACATAAATTTACCAAATTCATGAAAATTGTTAAAAATTGACTATAAAGGGCAATAACTCCTTAAGGGGTCAATTGACCATTTAGGTCATGTTGACTTATTTGTAGATCTTACTTTGATGAACATTATCGCTGTTAACAGTTTATCGCTATCTATAATAGTAGTCAAGATAAGGCCAATTAAAATTAATTGATAGATTTTCATCCCCGCCCGCCCCTCTGAAATCTTCCCGCCCCGATTTTTTTTATTTTTGAAAAAAATACGATTTCCGGATTTTGTTCATTTCCGTTACCGGTAACCGTCGATGATTTCGTTTGATGTAAAACTTCCTTTTTCAAATTTCGGTTTTCGTATTTCTTAGCGTATTCTTACTGAATAATTATTAAAGTCGATATATTCTGCTGATCTATGATGACAACATCATTTACCGAGAATAGAGATTGATTACGAGAAGGGCGTGAAATAATCGGGTTACGAGTAATATGCTGTGTCCAAGAACGCAAATCACCGTACGGTCACAAATGACACAAATGTTTGTGAGTAAAACACCTTGGATTTATTTTATTTATGTAATGACTTTGTGTCAAGAAATTTGGACTGTGAATGAAACCCAAAAGCGTTAGAATCGTGGAACACATTTGACTTGAATAAAGAAATTAACACAAGCATGAACTTTTTAGATTGTTGACTGTATATATTGAGTTAAAAAAATCGACAAACATACGCATTTTTAATTTATTAATTTATAGCAAGCTCTTAGATTTAGATTTAGCCTTAATTTTGTTTTTTTTAGAAATAGAGAAAACATCCTCTGTCCCAATACCTACGATAGAGTCATTAAACAACTTTATGTTCTACATTATAATTGTATTTGCATCTTGCATATTAAGGACCAACCCTATTATTTAAACACTGTTTGAGTTTTCATTTTATGCTGTACTTTTCGTACCTGTGTTGCATACCAATGCATTTGCTTCATTTTATTCGGACAACAAAACATTGCTTAGAACATGTAGAAAGCAAAATACATTTGATGTAGGTAATCCAACTGAGGAGAACATTTCTTCACATTTCTGCTGTTAACTATAAATTAGGTTTCTAAAGCGGCAATTACATGTAGCACAGTTGTTGCCAATCAGAGATATATATTTATGAATTTGAAAAAAGTGGCACCAGCATATGGAGTATATGTGGCTCAATTGATACGTTACTTTAGAGCTAGCTCAAAGTACGTTGGTTTTGTTGAACAAGGAATACTTTTTTCTCAAAAGTTGCTAAGACAGGGCTATGAATCAATCAAATTAAGGTCATCACTCAAGAAATTTTATGGTCGCCATCATGAGCTGATTGGCCATTATGACAAAAGTGTGTCAGAAATCTTATGATCTCAGTGATATTCTTCCTCAGTCATAACAACCTTTCATCATTACCGAATTGAACATAGAAATAACATGATGGGTGCCGTATGCGGTGCAGGAAGTGCTTACCCTTCCGGAGCACCTGATTTTGCTCCCGGTTTTTAGTGGAGTTCGTGTTGTTTATTATTTATTATTTATAACTGTAGATGTAACGTCTTTTGGTTTTATGAGTCTTCGTTTACTCCTTGGTTTTGATTGTTATTGTCTTATACACGATACCTTATGCATGTATTTACATGATATAAGCTTATTATTACACTTGCAGATATGAATAAAAGATGACAAGAAGGTTTCATATGAAATAAAATTTAAAAAATAAAATCCTCCCACCCGCCCCATTTTTTTCATAAAATTGGATGAAAATCTACTAATTAATTTTAGTTGGCCTAATAACCAAAAAACAGCAAAATTTCTTTAAAAATTACCAATTGGAGGGCAGCAACCCAACAACTGGTTGTCCAATTCATTTGAATATTTCAGGGCAGATATATATTGACTTGATAAACAATTTAACTCCTTGTCAGATTTCCTCTAAATGATTTGGTTTCAGAGTTATAAGCAAAAAACTACATTTTACCCCTGTTCTATTTTTAGCCGTGGTGGCCATCTTGGTTGGATGGCCAGGTCATCGGACACATTTTTCAAACAAGGTACATCAAAGATGATTGTGGCCAAGTTTGAATTAATTTGGCCCAGTAGTTTCAGAGGAGAAGATTTTTGTAAACGATAATTAAGATTTACGAAAAATGGTTAAAAATTGACTATAAAGGGCAATAACTCCTAAATGGGTCAACTGACCATTTCGGTCATGTTGACTTATTTGTAAATCTTACTTTGATGAACATTATTGCTGTTTACAGTTTATCTCTATCTATAATAATATTCAAGATAATAACCAAAAACAGCAAAATTTCCTCAAAATTACCAATTCAGGGGCAGCAACCCAACAACAGGTTGACCGGTTCATCTGAAAATTTCAGGGCAGATAGATCTTGACCTGATAAACATTTTTACCCCACTTCAGATTTCCTCTAAATGCTTTGGTTATTGATTTATAAGCCAAAAACTGCATTTTACCCCTATGTTCTATTTTTAGCCATGGCGGCCATCTTGGTTGGTTGACCTGGTCACGCCACACATTTTTTAAACTAGATACCCCAAAGATGATTGTGGCCAAGTTTGGATTAATTTGGCCCAGTAGTTTCAGAGGAGAAGATTTTTGTAAAAGATTACTTAGATTTATGAAAAATGGTTAAAAATTGACTATAAAGGGCAATAACTCCTAAAGGGGTCAATTGACCATTTCGGTCATGTTGACTTATTTGTAAATCTAACTTTGCCGAACATTATTGCTGTTTACAGTTTATCTCTATCTATAATAATATTCAAGATAATAACCAAAAACAGCAAAATTTCCTCAAAATTACCAATTCAGGGGCAGCAACCCAACAACGGGTTGACCGATTCATCTGAAAATTTCAGGGCAGATAGATCTTGACCTGATAAACATTTTTACCCCATGTCAGATTTCCTCTAAATGCTTTGGTTTTTGAGTTATAAGCCAAAAACTGCATTTTACCCCTATGTTCTATTTTTAGCTGTGGCGGCCATCTTGGTTGGTTGACCGGGTCACGCCACACATTTTTTAAACTAGATACCCCAATGATGATTGTGGCCAAGTTTGATTCAATTTGGATTAGTAGTTTCAGAGGAGAAGATTTTTGTAAAAGTTAACGACGACGGACGCCGGACGACGGACGACGGACGACGACGACGACGGACGCCGGACGCAAAGTGATGGGAAAAGCTCACTTGGCCCTTTGGGCCAGGTGAGCTAAAAATAAATAAAAAATTAAAAAAAACATCATGGACAGAAAACCAAGCCAGTCTGAATGATTTGTTTTTAAAAGGAATTTATGTAAATATTCGGCAAGCAAATGGAGATTTCTATTCCAGGAGTAGCTTATATGTGTATTCGACAGTCCATCAATAGGCATCTAAAGTAGCTGCCACACAACAAACCATTTGACATTATATCTGATACTGCATTTTCTACAGCAAACAACGTCTTTAAAGCAATGTGTAATAAATGTGTACTGGTAATGTGTCCATAGGGACAGAAATGACGCCACTGCTAGCATATAATGCTATAAAGGGACATAACTCAAGAAATGTAAAAGTGACACTTCCAAAAATTGAAATTATACTGAGTTTTGTGGTTAAAAGCATTATATATACTTTAAAGTACATTTAGTTGAGACAAATCGATTAACCCACATTAGAGAATGGATACAATAAAATCAGCAATTTGTTCATTTTTAAAGGGCCATAACCATAGAACAGTAATCAAAGTGCTTGTAAGCACTGAATGATAAAGATTGCTTTAATTTATCAATAGGAAGTAAAATTGAATATTGCATTGCATAAAGCATTGGTTGTAGTTGATTCAACTACCATTATGGACAAAGAAAGATAACTCCAATTTAATTTATCAGTGGAAGGCAAAATTAAACATTGCATTGAATAAAACATTGATTGCAGTTGATTTAACTATAATCATGGACAAAGGAAGATAACTCAAATTTTAAAAATTACTTAATTAATAATTTGAGAAGAAGAAAAAATGAAAATTTTAGCAATTTTTCCTTTTCTAAAGAGCATAACTCTACATCTGGGGCATAAAAAAAACTCTAAAAGGAAGGAAAGGGACAAATCAAACATAAAAAGTCAAATGCAATATGTGACATCAAGAACCTGCATGAACATCCATGTGCATTTAATGTTTATGCACTGTCTGGACTATTAATTAATGTATGGTTTGAGGTTCTTTTAGGCCATAGGAATTAGCAAAGTGTTCAAAACTATGATCTAACACATATACCGCACAGAAGTGTGACATGTCTGCTTCCATTTTGTCGTATACAGCTGCAAATTCAACTACAAATTTAGATCACAACAATAACAATGAAAATAAGAGGAATTCTATATTTGATGGTAATGAATCAGATTCAACTGAAGCTCACTATTTTTCAAAGTCTTCAAAAAATAGGGAGAAGCTGAATTACACACCCTGTTTCCAACATAACTTCAAAATACTGGAATGAATAAGCACCTATCCTGTTTAATAACTCACTGTCGTGTCACAATTCACAATATTTCATAATTAATATTTTCTGAACATTAATAGTTGACATTGTTATTTTTCATGTTTGTTTATATTACACTTGAAGTATTCGTTTGAAATAGTTTTTTATTAAACAAAATTAAAGTTTATCAATTTTGCACACTTTATTTATTCACATAATTGGTTGTTTAGATAATACTTATTCTGGCCTTTAATTTTTAAAAGTTGGTTTACTTATCCGCCCACCAAATTTTGTCTAGAGTGAAATAACATAAAAATCTTGATTTCATATTGTTTTTATTCCGCCCACCTGATTTTTTCTAGTGCTGTAAACAAAAAAATCTGAGGAGTTCCAAAATGCTTTGTTCGGTGTCAAAAAAGAGTTTGTCGTGAACGATGCATTTAAAAAAAACTTAGAAATGACCCAAACGAAATACATTGACGTGTGTTTTACTCCCCTACACTGTATATAACTATGAACCCCAAGTGAACCTTAGTGTCTGAAGCTTTCATTTACTTTCAGCCAAACATAAACTATGATGGCAAACATAATGAAAGGAATTTCATTATTGGAAACCAAAGCAAACAATCGGTGATGCCATTTTGGATAATATGGCTGATGAAAATGTCTCAATTTCGGTTAAATTAGGGACTTTCCGTTTTGAATTATCCTCAGAGTTCGTTATTTTTGTTATTTTACTTTTTGCCATTGAATAAAACATTGTTCTTAACCTTTGATATTCCCTTTCATGCCCTTACATCCTTATGGACACTCTCAGATCAATATTGTATGTAATGTTTTTTACGAAAAAAATAAAATAAATAAGAAGTCAAGACATTTTTCCCAACCAGTTATAATATAAACCATTGGAACAGTTTACCCAAAAATGTTGTCTGCACATTTATTACACATTGCTTTAAAGATGTTGTTTGTTGTAGAAAATGCAGTTGCTTTAAAGACGCTGGGTGCTGTAGAAAATGCAGTATCAGATATAATGTCATTGATAACTTTAAAATACAAAAAGAGGATTGAATTTCCTTACATATGAGCCCTTAAAAGATTCTACAGGTACATGTAGATGTATCATGTAGTATGAGTGACAAATTATGAGATCAAAGTCGCAATGTATTTCAAGTTAATAATAAAAAGGTCAAGTATGGCTTTCTTTGCTTTTAAAATTGTAATTTAAGGATGTACTTAGGTGAGGTTAGGTGAAAATTAATAAATCAAGAAATTAAAATTGATACTATAAGCCGGTAGATCATATGTTAAGGATAAAAATAAGCTAAAAATATTGATAGGTCATGGACCTCCTTTTGGAGATATTTGAGATTTAAAATATGGCGTGAAAAGGCTGACTCGGACTTTTACCTTATATTTGCATTGGTATTATTTGGGTCTCAAAACAAAACAAAGAAAATCAAGAATCTTCTAAAATTTTGTTAAATGACGTTTCATGAGCTATTAAGTCTTATATGAAAAAATAAATGGGTGTTAAGGGGCAAAATATTTTACCTTGTAATGTATGGAAAAACACCAAGGAGTCCGAACATTTGACACAAATTCCAAAACCTCACCTAAGTACATCCTTAACCACGATTTATTTTATAGTTCACAGCTGGAACAACACATTTCCTGTCTACAAAATATGGGTTTCGCCAAACTTTGGTACATTGCTATTTCTTCATCAGCATGATAGGATCCTGAACACTCTTGATTTTCAAAGTCGAATATCAAAGAAAGTGTTTATGTCAAGTATATTATCCTCAAAGGCTTCTAGGTCAAACATGCATATTCAAATGCAAAGAATATCCAGAAAAGAGCTAAATTAAAACTATTTCTTCTTATCAAATTTCCCCGAGTAATTAAAGCATTTTTTTAAATTTCCTCTGACTCTATTTTTTCACAGCACTTGTCCGTAAACCAAGTAATTAAAAAAAGGAGGCTTCACCATGCCATTTGTATGACTAGAAACAAGGCAATTTCAGGCAAAAACTTAAGTTGAAAAATCACAAAATTATATATGTTTAAATGGCAAAATCCTTGAAAAACAACTATTTTGGAAGCCTTGTTTTAACAGTGATTTCATCCTCCCCTCCCAACTTACTATTTTAGCATTTAAAGATTAATTTATAAATTTTGAATGTGTATGAAAATTATTTATATAAAGTTGTTATAGAGTGTGCAAACTAAGGTCTATATTTTTAGACAATGGAATCAAAGGAGGATATCTGTGCCTTTGTACCTGTAGTAGCAAATCTTTATAAATACACAGCTCACTATTCCAAGAGAAATTTTACCTTTCATGCATGTCTTTAGCTTCTCTTTCCTGTCTCAGTCTTTCCAAGTCTGCAAACAATTTACAAGTTTGTACATACACAGCATGTTTGTACTGAAATGGTAAATGAGATAATTAATGCATCAAGAACAAGGCAAAGTACAATTCCATCGTGATAGTTGCCATCTTTTAAAGCTATCTTTTTAGCTTTCATAGGAATAATGCATCATTCTGGGCAGTCATCGTGTTTTTAAATCATAAAAAAAGGGGTTTCAGAGGAAGCCTGTGTCTCACTTGGTATTAATGCTGCTGTAAGTGTAAAAGAGCAATGTTGACTCAAAAAGTGAGTCCATTTTTCAGTAAAATACAGTTTTTAAAACAAATTCAAACTTTTCTTAATATGTTATTTCATGGTCTAAAAGATCAGCTTCTGTCCAAGGTCCATTCATCAATTAACTCAGAAAAATGAAAAATGAAAATAAAAATTTCAAAATTTGATTTGGACACAGTATTGTTGTCATAACTACGCTTCTGTACAGATTTCCTAAAACTCCATGAAGTTTGACAAAGTTATTGATGTCAAAAAAAACTTTAACAACAGATTGAACCTCAAATTATTACTTATATATTTGCAGTTTTATTATGGTTGTAATGTAATTCCATTTCAATACAATCATTTCCATAACATACATTTTGAATAATTCTTTTTCTGAATAACAGTAGTGATTAATTGATTTATTGGTAAAGAAAGCTGGAAGGTCTGAGAGCCTGGAGAGAAACACCAACTCTTAAACTATGTCATGATCCATCAACTTTAATAAAAATAGCATCAAGACATAATCAAATAGAAATCTTAATTTACCTAAACCAAATGGCAAATATGTTAAAAATTGGAATCAATGAGGATTTGTAGTGATGCAATGATTATGACAAAATATGAAAGACAAAGAATGACAGATTATACTAATTGTTAAGGTTTGCTTTGTAAAAGCGGACATATTTATAACAATGGTATAGCTCTAAAGAAGCAGGATTTGATGCTGCAGATTTTGAAACTTTTTTATAATTCATACAGTAAAATCAAATATTTCTTAAACAGATTTCAATATCTATACAAAAAATATGTCTTAGTAAACTTCCTT
Organism: Mytilus edulis; assembly: GCF_963676685.1. Lineage (NCBI taxonomy): Eukaryota > Metazoa > Mollusca > Bivalvia > Mytilida > Mytilidae > Mytilus > Mytilus edulis. The sequence continues at coordinate 64,408,264 of NC_092353.1, read as the reverse complement.
CTACTAGACAGTTCAAAATTATTTCTATATATATGAAGACAACTTAACTTCATAAAGATTACAACTGTATTTTAATTTAAAATTAAATAGTTATATGGCAAACAGTTTGCCCTAAAGAGCAATAAATAGTTAGGCTCTTTTATCCAAGCAATTTTCACAAATTGTGATTTAATCAGTTTGAACTCTAACCTGTTCTGTATCATCTTCTGGTATAATAATTGGTTTTCCTTCTTTCTTTAATTGTTTTCTTTTTTGCTTCATCTGAAATATAAAAATTTAACCATGTTTTAAAAGATAAATATATATCTTAAAAAAAAAGTTAATGTTTAAAATATTGTACATAAATAAACGATAAAAAATAAAAGATTACATTGACCAACAAGCGTCTCTGAAGAGCCTAGAGACCCTTTGTGTTATGTGTCAAAACTAGAGACTCTTTATAGCCTGTGTCCTGGATCTGTGTGTATTTTCAAGGAGGGCCACTTCCAACAAAGTGCTCATACAACAATATATTTGCATACCAAATACCACTCACTTATCATTTGTGGTTCATCTTAAACTGACCTAATCACGAACTAATACATGTAAACTAAGCAAAAGTTTCAAAGTTTACAGACCATGACTGAGGGGGTGGGGCCCAAATAATATCCATAGAAATGAGATGTGCCAATGCTTATACAACTACATATCAAATATCTTTGACCTACCACTAGTGGTTCACCATAAACTAGACCTAATCACAAACTAATACATTGTTGAAGCTGCAGCCGTCGTTGCCGCTACCAACGATGAAACAGCATACCTATGCAATGGTGGATCCAGAAGAAGGGTTTCCGGGTTGGAATCAATGCATTTGAATGGGGACATATAGTCGGAACCCCTCCTTATAGAAATGGCTGAATCTGCAACAGCTACGTCTTGCTTTTTGACTCCCTCAAGGCGAGACAAGACAACTAAATCTACCAGGACAGGTAGTAAAAAGTAGGAATAAAGAGATACATATGTAACTAACCACCTGAGTTCAAATAATGTGGATACAAGACAGTGTTCTCCCAAGGCCGTTTTAGCGTCGCGGTACCACGACGTTATATTTTTTCACAGTGATGCTATAATAATTCCCGCGACGCTATAATTATTTTGAAGATGCTATTTTACTTGTCCTCAATTTTGAACTTTCATCTATTATCGATTATGATCATAAAAATTATATCACCTTTAATTGTAATCCCTTTAAGTCGGACACTAAAGGCAATTAAGAGATTAAATAGCCAGGTGTTAATTGCCCTCAGGGTGATAACTGTTTTGATGGGAATATCCCAAGCTGACACTTGTGACATGACTAATACCACGTGTTAACTCGAATAATTCAAGCCCTTTCCATGTCCGATTTTCTCCCACACGAGGGCTTGAACTCCTTGTGATCATTGGCCGCGTCGCCAGCTCTCTGTGAGAGAGAGCCAATCAGCTGCGATCAGGATATGAGTCTGCGCAACTGTCTTGAAATTGTCTTACCAAACACGTGTGTTCAATTAACACATATCCGATAATAATTAATTAACATCAATTAACATCAGTTTACATCATTTATCATCAATTAACATCCGGAACTCCTCCTTCTTTAGCTGCCAATTTAAATCAAAATTCCCATATTGCAAAGCGGTGTGAATTTTCTGGTTGACGGTCTTGATCGAGGAAGACGTTCAGGCGTTAATGTAGCCTTCGTAGATCAGCAGAATATAACGACTGAATTATTCGGGTTAACCACGTGTCTGCAATCACCAATTTCGACATGGAAAAATGCAATCACAAAAACAATTCGAAATCTATGTTTTGTATTACGAAATTTCAAAGATTAAAACGATTTTTTTTGTTGTTGAAAGGTCGTTTATTTGTGCAAATCTCCAAAAAATACTTTCTTTCTCTTCCGGTAAATTACGAGAGCGAGAATTTTGGTTTTGAGCTTTTATACATAATTCTTTAAAAAGTGATCATAATTGGCTTAAGTTTATGTTTAATTCATTTAATGCATTAAAAGCGTCTTATTCATTCATAATCTCTTGTCAAACAATGTTTATTCTCGAACTCCTTTTCGTATATTTTTCTACGGCCGCCATTGCACATTTTTGTGTAAACTACGGATCGGAACCGGACCAGATATGACAAAAATCCGCATTTTCACGGTAATGACAACAGACGGACGGTAGACAGAAAAAATATACCAATAGAGAAAACTACGCATTAATAGACTATTTGTTAGAAAACTTTGTTAAAAATATGTATCATTTTGATGTAAAGAGAAGAAACAACAGGGACTAATTCATTCAGTGCCATGAAACAATGAATTTCATAAACATAATAAAAAAAAGTTTTTAAATTGATATTTATTTTGCTACTTTTGCTTAATATAAAATATAAAAAAATAGTTAATTTTGTGTACTAGATATTCAGTTTTGTATATATACAGGTTGCACTATAATGAACCATTCATTCATTTGACTTATTGTAGGGTAACTGAAACCACATATTTATTTTAATTTGGCACAAGAGGAAAAAAATAATTCTGTAACTATAAATGAATAAAGAAAACATAAACTGAAACAACTGTTTTTGTTGTTATAGTTTAATTGTATTCTCAGTTATGAATTGAACAATATAAACTAAAACATATAAAGGAAATAGAGCATCAACGCGACGCAACAAATGACATTAAAAAAAAATACAGTTATTTTTTTACGCAAAATGTGATGCTATCCAAAATTTCTGGGGAGAACACTGCAAGCAATTATGTCAAATAATTGAAAAAGACAATTTTCAATTTGTATTTTCTGAATATCATGCAGTTCCACTTGTTATATCATAAAAAAGATATATCATGCAGTTCCACTTGTTATATCATAAAAAAGATATATCATGCAGTTCCACTTGTTATATCATAAAAAGTTATATCATGCAGTTCCACTTGTTATATCATAAACAAGAGGCTGTCAGAGAGACAGCAAACCGGATTTATAAACATTCATTTGTGTCCTGGTATTTTTCAATTTCACAAGGACCATAACTGATGATATCAAATTTGACCTCCATTTTGTCATCAGTAACAACATATTAATATTTAATAAAAGTCAATATCGTTATTATTGAACTTGACCTCCATTTTGTTGTCAGTAACAACATATTAAAATTTTAAAAGGTTTGGTTGAACGGTTCATGAGTAAATGCACGAACACAACATTTTTTAAACTTTCAAGAACCGTAACTCCTGAACGGTAAAAGAAAAAAATCGTCATTATTGAACTTGACCTCCGTTATGTTGTCAGTAACAACATATTAAAATTTTAAAAGGTTTGGTTGAATGGTTCATGAGTAAATGCACGGACACAACATTTTTTAAACTTTCAAGAACCGTAACTCCTGAACGGTAAAAGTCAAAATTGTTATTATTGAAGTTGACCTCCATTCTGTTGTCAGTAACAACATATTAAAATTTTAAAAGGTTTGGTTGAACGCTTCATGAGTAAATGCACGGACAACATTTGGTTGCTGCCCGGCCGCCCGCCGTACATCCCCAAATCAATAACCGACATTTTTGACACAAAATTCCGGTTAAAAAGTTATTTACTATCTACAAAATGTAGTATAGAACATGGTCTGACCCTATACCCTTTGGGTCTCCATTATGGTAATACAATTTTCTTTTGACCTTTACCAATGCCATCACTTTAATATACTTTTAGTCTTTAGTTGTAGGAGTACAAACATGTCAAGTGATATTAACATCATCAATATACTAACCATATCTTCTGTTCTCGTCTTAGCCTCTTCTACTATTTCTTTACATCTTTTATAACCTTCTTCATTTTCTAATGTTTTATATGCTTTATTTACAGCTAAAAAATAATTTTAAAAAATTGTGCAACTAACAGGTAAATTCTGGTAGACTGGTATTCTGGTCAAACTAACTATCGTTTTTATACATACTGTGAAAGTACTTTTATTCGTTGGGTACCAATTTTCGTGGTTTTCGTGGATAACTTTATCCACGAATTTAAGTGTCCAACGAAATAAAACATCCATTGTCCAAATCAAGACATGGAAAGATCCCCATCCGTAGGTTTGACTACTGATATGATCTAGAGAATATATTGAATAACACTAAATCTGAGAGTACTTTAATGGCAGTCACATAACTACAGCATGCAAGAGTATACCCATTTAATCTTTAATAACTTAAAGTGTGCAACTTTTGATCTTTTAATTCTCATAAAAAATATTTTTTGATCGATAAAAGTCAGATTTCCGGTATTGACATGCTAGTATGATAAAGTGTTTATTTTATATCCTCATAGGTTTCGTACATATGGGAAATAATAATTTCATGCTGGACTTAATTTTGAGAAGAATTACCTATTTGACAATCAAAGATACGTTTATAGCATTTGTTTATGTTACTTTTTTCTTAAGGTGACATGGTTATGGCCTAATTAACACCTTTGATGGTGTTTAATCTGTTGACCACTTTACCATGGGTTAATTAGTGTTATCAATACGATTTATAGTCAATGTTTACTTTGCAATTTTCCTTCAATCCAGACTATTTTTAACCTTCATTTCAACAATGTTTCCATATTTTTTTAGAAAAATAAAATCCACGAATTTAAAAACCCACGAACATGTAAATATTGTTCAAACCACGAAAACTGATACCCACGAATTAAAGTACTTTCACAGTATGCACATTTATGGCTCTACTATCTGATACATGAAGAATGGCATTGCACAAGGTCAATTTTTCCTCTGACTATTGATGATGTCTTTAAACTAAATCCATGGATGTTTGGTGTATACTGATTGAAATTTTAGTCTGAGATGCATTATATGATGATTTTCATTAAATGTTCGAGTACTCTGAGGGCTGTACTATGTATCTTTCTGTAGAGTGGATGTATAAGCATCGGTCAAAATCCATTCTATGTATTTCTAATTGTATTCATCTGGTGATTTAAGCCTTTCCAACTGATTTTTATACTTTGTTCTGTTACACTTTCCCTACTGATCTCCTGCCCAGCATCACCTTACTATTACTATAAACTGGTTTTGGATTTCGTCCAATCTTCCAAAAATTAAATATCCTTTGATTAAGGTTTTCTTTTTCTGTATGAATTTAGTTTTTATGAGGCATCTCTTTTAATGAATACTTACCTTCAAATGATTTCTGTGATCGATCTGGATCAGCTGGGTTCTTGTCAGGATGGACTAATATTGACAACTGCCACAAATGAAATAAAAAACTATTTCATTAAAGTTTTATTTTGAAATAGAAACAGAAAATTGCAAAAAAATTAGTCAGATAAATTTTTACTTATCTTTTTTTTAATCATTCACATTTACAATAAACTGTTAGGGGTTCCATAGAAATATGATTGGCCTTCCTGCTGTCAGTGAAAAAGTGTAATGTTGACTTAAGGTGGCTAGGGCGTCTTAATTAAAATTGACAGATTTATTTAATAACTTGTCAAAATGAAGTTTTTATCATGCTTTTTTCAAAAATATATTAAAAAGTATGGGTCACTGGACTTTTTTTCACCCTACAGGTTGTATAGATTATACATGAAAAAATCAAATTTGGTGTGATAAAAAGAAAACGTACTATCAGAACTTTAAGATGAAATGTGAGAAGATTGCTCTTATAACATGCTTTCAGATAAGAAAAAGAAAAAATGGGGTCACCGAACTTGTTTTCTTGCTACATACATGTCTCAAAATAGGTAAATTTGTAACACTTTCTATTGTAAAAATTACTTTATCTGAGTTAACTCCCCTTATTTGGCAAAGTTGAAAAAACTGTTACGAATGTCTCTAATCATTTGCACAGTGTTCACTGCAGGGAACTTTGATTTTGTTCATAAATATGTTTATGCATGAAACCACTTAAGTTGAGAAATCCAATCAGAATACTAATTTAATGTAGGACGTGTAGAAAAATGTGTCTGTTCTAAACAATTCTAACTGAATTAGTTTATGCATATGGGCTATCGTCCACAACTTCAGATGAGATTTTTTTTTACGTATGTAAAAACAAGTCCTACACATAACTTATACAATTACCTGTCTGTATTTCTTCTTTACATCAGCCATAGTACAATCAGGGTCAATTTGAAGAACCTACAATCAAATAACATTAACAAAAACAAAAGAGCATGGATGCTGAAATTGTTTAAAGAAACCGAGATACAGACTTCACCATATAGACCTTGCAAGGAAACCATACAAAAAAATTAAGTTATCCTATTACTCATAATCAGTGAAAAATGCACATAAATGATAAAAAGTAATTTCCATTTCAGAGTTATGGGACTTTTAACAGTCATAATAAGCAACATGTACATGTATATGCCTTAAGATATCTTGCTGATTTCAAGCAGTTCCTGAACCATGAATATTAGGCCAAACACATTGTGTGGGAGACAAAAAATCAGTTCAATAATATGGGGTGTTTCCTTTCTTCCCATGTAGCTTTGTTTGTTGGTTATCTAAATACTATCAATTCATTAGGAATGTGGTTCTTGGAGTTAATTTTTTTTATATATAAATCTACTGGTCAGCTTATAATCTCTTTACTGGGGCTTAAGCCTAGTGCTAATTATCAATAAAGTATTTCATTGTATGTTTTAATTTGTAAGGTAATACTGGATTTCCTTCATTGATGTAACTCACGGTCATGAATACAAGTGTTCAGACTTTATATAAAAAACAAGCATCTTTTAAACCAAAATAAAAACACATCTTAAATAGTTATAACTTAATGTTTTTCTTGTACTGTTGGGCTACTGTCTGAATGATGTATAACCCAAACCTATTTTTTTTCTCTTTAAAGAAACACAAAATTGGTTTTTTTCACCATTGTCTGCATTCATTGTTTTTTTTCACATGGAAAGATATTTCCATTCAGCTGAATACTTTAAATACTTTACCTCAAATGGGTTTAGATTAAAATATGTTGAGCCAGGTCTGTGAAGTCTGTCTATCTGTTGCTTTGATGTCAATACTGAGTCAACTTGTTCTATGGCTTTCACCTGTAGATGAAGAAAATGGTAACATTAAACAGACCCCATTCATATTTTTGAATAATTGTGAAATTTACATATATTTCACAGCGAAATCATAACCCATTCATATATTTATCAGCTGAAATAACATTTGACCAATAAAAAATCTTGAAAATCTCTTTAATGACAAAGAGTTTAGGAAATTCAGTGATGATTGTTGTACAACAAACTGAAAAATTATGACCCATTGATCATGTTGATACATCACAATTGGTCATTTACTACATACAGATATATTTCCTTGGTTAAAATTGCACCCTATTGATATATCGTCGTGTCATATGATTTTTTTTGTATGTCATATGTTTGCGTATCATTCATATTTCATCAGTTTTGATTGCACATTCGTGTATTGTGACGTGTTTTTCGGTTTCTATTTTTGGAACAACAACAACACTACAACTTGACAATTTTAAAACATACATGTATTCAAAGTCCCTTTAAAAGATTGTTGGACAAATTTGATAAAACTGACCTGTTGAGCCATTTTTATTTGCCGGTAATGTAAAAAATATGCATCACTAGAATAGTTGTTGAGAAAAACTCTGAAGGGTTACATGAAGTACAGCTATGTCATTTGCCTGTCTGACATCAGATTGTCAAGACATATGACTGTCATGTGTTCCTTTGGTCGTTTTTATTATAAACCAGCGAGTTACAATTAACAGGGTTCTAATAAAAAATTTGTAAGGGTTCCGTGGAACCCATTGTCTCGCCTACTCTTTCTGTTAATCGCAGGCTCAACAAAAATGAGGAAATAAATCAATAAAATATTCATGTTGATATTATCTTTAAATTGTAAGAAGCTTCTGTCCAAGTTTGGTAAAAATCCAGGATAGTTTATGAATCTAATAAATGTTTAAAAACTTTTAACTGCAGACTAAATGTAATGTTAACTGGAAGAACACTGAACTTCCTTCTGGATATTAGCTTTTGATCATAAACAAACTTCTGTCCAAAGTTTGGTACAAATCCAAAATAGTATAAGAAAGTTAAATTTTGAAACGTTTAACTACAGAGTGAATGTGTTGTTTCCTGGCAGAAAATCTAAGTTCATTTAAAAGTAAAATACGAAAAAATAGATTATTTTTTTTACAAAATTTCCTTCTAGATACTAGCTTTTGATCATTAACAAGCTTCTGTCCAAGTTTGGTACAAATCCAAAATAGTTTAAGAAAGTTATTAAATTTTTAAAACTTTAACCACAGAGTGAATGTAATATTTCCTGGCAGAAAAACTAAGTCCATTTAAAAGTAAAATACGGAAAAAGTGGAATTTTATTTTTACAAAATTTACTTCTGGATAATATCTTATGATCATAAACAGGCTTCTGTCCAAGTTTGGTAGAAATCCAGGATAGTTGAAGAAAATTATTAAAATTTTAAAAACTTTAACCAAAGAGTGAATATTTGTGGACGCCGCCGCCGCCGACGGAATGTAGGATCGCTTAGTCTCGCTTTTTCGACTAAAGTCGAAGGCTCGACAAAAATGGTTGTGCAAACTCCAATCATTCAATATTCTATTGACAATTCTTTTTATTCATCCTTAGGCCGTTTTTATTTAATAAGTTGGTTTACGGACATCAGCCCAAAAAACTTCGGGTAGGAGGAGGGGAAAAAAATAAATTTAAACTAGATCTTTCCAGTTTTTGTTTTTTTACTTGGTTTACGGATATCAGCCACAAAAAAAATAGGGTAGGAGGAAAAAAAAAATAATTTAAACTTGATTGAAAAGACTTATTTATAGTTCTGTAAAACTTGAAAAGCCTTTTGATAATACCTTTTATTCAGCATCTTTTGTAGGTTTTGTGGAATTAATAAATGCGACAACAAAAACACATCACATAGAACAAGTCAATATTAAAAGACAAAGGCAAATCTAAGAGCATATTGCATGTCAACACCTATAAGGACAGAGCATATCAGACAGTATTTAAAAGTATAAACAGAAATTTACTGTCAGGAGCCTGTAATTCAGTGGTTTAATATTGTTTGTTGGTGTGTTACATATTTGTTAATTTTTTTTAGTACATTTTTTTACATTTAATTAGGCTGTTTGTTTTCTCACGTAAATTGTTTTACATTTGTCATTTTGGGGCCTTTTATAGCTTATGCGGTATGGGCTTTGCTCATTGAAGAAGGCTGTACAGTGATCTATAGTTATTAATTTCTGTGTCAGTTGGTCTCTTTATGAAAAATCATCTCATTGGCAAACACACCACATCTTTTTTATATGTATCAACCCTATAAACATACATCTGACAGACAAAGATTTGTATTAAGTGAAATATGCAATTGATGAAAGCAGTATACATGTTTTAAATTATTAAAAACAAATGTAAATTGTTATTTTTTTCTTTTTTGCCCGACTTTGAGGGCATTTCTGGTATTTGGAATGTTTCCTTGGTCCAAACATGATTGGCATATGGGACAATAAGAACGTCCACCGGTGTAGTTTCAGGTGTAACGGTTCCATTGTCATTTATTTTGCCGTGGTCACTACTGCCGGCCCTTATTTCTTCAATCACAACATTAAAGTTTTCTAATTGTTCATTAATGACTTGACCTATGGTTTCATGACAAAGGCATTTCACAAATTTTTTGTCTGATAATATTGAATTGTTTAGGACGTCCACATCCAGATGGATGTACACTGGTTCATTCATAGTAAACAAACCATGCCCTGATATCGTCTGGTTCCTAAACGGAAGTCAGGGTTTAAGGATGCGCAAACACGTGAACAGCTAACCAGTCACGTTTCCGGTGCACTGGTTCACGATTTTTTAATGCACTAATAGGAACCAGAATTACGAAACGTAAACACAAAAATACCGTTTAAAATTTTCTTAGTAAATCGATAAATATGAGGTCGGCGGAAATAATTTTTAAGGGCAAATGTGCGTTTATTTTTATTTGAATTAGCGAAAATTCGGGTCGGTGGATCCGTAAACCAACTTATGTAATAAAAACGGCCTTAATCATGTTAATACATAAAGATGAATACAGTCTTAGCTTTTTACATTTATCATAAATTTTGAAATCTGCATTTTAAATTCAAAAAAATAATGTCTTTCGTCATGTTTGTACATGTTGTAGAAAACTAGTGCCAATCTGGAAAAAAAGCATGTTACAATTTCAGCACATGAAACATCAACCAAATTCTATTTACTAGTTAGTTTTAGTACTGAAGAGAATTAAATAACTTTTAGGATTCAAGAAATTACCAGAACCACGAAATGCACGACTTTAGAAAATACTCTTGTGTTTTAGGGTAATTTCCTGTCCGTGTACTCATCCAGTTTTAACATCATACTAAAACATATGACGCTGTTTTTTTAAATACAAAAATCGCAAAATAATCAGAAACACTAACAAATCATAGTAAGCCTTGACAAAAAAATCTAGATACCTAAAAACATTCGACAGAACATGCTTTTAAAATTTAAGTACCAGTTGTAAAAATATTTAACAGTGAAACCCGTAGGCAGTGCAAAATGTTATTTAAAACAGTAGTACGAAAAACATATAACAGTAACACTATCAAAAAAAGGGACCCATTCTAGCCGCACATATGTATAACCTTCATATAGGAAGAGACATCCCCTGTGGGATCTCCTTGTGGATAGAAACACAATTGTCTGTGCTATCCTCCATTGGTAAGCGCTTAATGTAAAAATATTATGAGTATCAAGGAATAATCTGTATGAAGACATACACCTTATCGCTATTTGTCCGCCATTGCTGGAAATCACACAGGTTCCCGTAAAATTTTGACGTCATAAAACAAAATGTATGACGCCACAATGGAAAAGTGATTGTTGTTGACGTCAAAAGTTCAAGCGGACGGGTCAGCCGGGAATAGCGATAAGGTGTATTGAAGTAGTCTAGGCTACTCTAGTCTATAGTGTCTTGATACTTGTGTTACAGCATGGGTGTGTATAATTTACAACAAACAAGTTGTTAAGAATCAAATAGTAAAATAAGTCGTCGTATACTTCAGTATAAAACAGATTAAAAGCAGATTCAGATTCCGCACTTTTCGAAGACTCTCCAGACGCCATTTTCTTCTTTGTACCTCCAAATTGAAGAGTCGATTTGTGCGTTCGAGCAATCAGCTCCGTAGTCAATTCGACTTTTAACATACTTAAACGTATATTCATATAAAAAAAAGTCTAAATTAAACAACCTAAATAATTTATGTATCAGCATTTCATGTGTATTTTAGTCTCGACGCCACCTAATTATGTAAATATCCTTGTATTAAACTATTTGATTAAACACTAAACCTATATCCCAAGTGGGAGTGCTCCATTATATAACGGAGGAAAATACATGTACATAACAGAGTACGGATTTAATGAGATCAAATTTTTAATAACTTGCAAGTGACTAACTGTTCATGAGGCGAAAGCGATGTTTCGATCTTTGGTTATTTTGACAAAACTGAAACAAATTGGCAGCGAATTATTATTTCGTTATATCACTTTACTTAAGGATTCAAATCAACAAAATAAAATCATATATAACTGATCATAACTTGTGTATAATGTTCTGATTTTAAATGAATATATGATTCGTACTTTTCGTTATTAACACTCAACTGACGTTTGTTTTATTTAATTACCCGCGATGTACAAGGAATTGTTTTTAAATATACAATTCCTTGATATGTAACAGTCAGAGGCATGTGTGTATTTATAGGATTAATCGCAATTTTAAACTGAGGAATATATTGGTGTATAAACTCGACCAATTCACTCACAAACAAATAACAGTCCGAAAGACTTTTATGATATCGTATGTTTGTGAGTGACTTCGTCCAGTTTATACACCAATGAATTCCTTTACAAAGGCGTTTAATCCTAATAATTCCTTAAAATAAGGGATAAGGAATTTAATTTCAACACTCCTAGCCTTTAATATCACAGGTACATTGTATTTACTGCTACTGAAAACAATTTATCACAAACTAGTCAAATCATTTACTAAATGTTATCATCGGTACAAGGACACCATTCGTAAACATAAATCAAAATGCAGACATCCAATTCCGATACGTTCGGGTATTTCACATCTTTTTTTTTGTGGTAATATTCTTTACAAAGCACAAAAATGTCGGCATGATCTTATTCACATCAAAAGCTTACCAAACCTTTAAGGTAGCACAATACAAAGATTTTTCATCCCCAACCAGACATCTTTAAACTGATGTAATTCCACTCATCTTTCTTTAAATTTTATAAATGAGATACCAAAAGAAAGAAGGATTAATCTTCCAAATTGTGATAATTTTTCATTATGACATAATTTTTACATAATTAATTGTTATGTAATTAGTTGCCATATTGTGATGTCCATACTTGAATGAATTTAGCTTCTTTGTTATTCATAGCACCCAAAATATTTTATAGATTCTTGCACAACACAGTTTGACCTCCAAAACTGTGTCTCAGATTTTTCCTATTGTATTTCATTCTCTCATAAATATACAATGAAATTTGCAACAATAATTCATAAGAGATCACTAAATTCAATTGGGTATAAAATTTGTTCTATTGATGTTTTTGGAAATCTGAGACACACTTTTGGAGGTCAAGCTGTGTTGTACCAGCATCTATTAAATATTTTGGGATGGAATGAAGAACAAAGACGCTAAATTCATTCAAGTGTGGACATCACAATATAGCAACTTATTACATAATAATTAATTATATAATAATTATGTCATAATGAAATTATCACAATTTGAAAGATGAATCTTTCTTCTTTCTTTTGGTACCTCATTTATAATATATAAAGCAGGATTAAATGAATTACATCAGTTTAAAGTTGTCCGATTGGGAGTGAACAAATCTTTGTATTGTGCTACCTTAAATAGACTTTTTCAGAAGGGATATAGTTACGATACTGTTGTCAGGTCATTAAAGATTGTATATTTTGGTATTAAGATTGATTCACTCATATGTTCTTTGCATTGGAAATAATTATTCTAAAATCAGTTATTGGCATGATATGTGTTATGTTCATCTCATATATTTTATAATGGTATGATACTAAACCACCTAGTAGAGGGAGGTATTGTGCTTGATTTCATATGGTGAAGACACAATCTTTCAACCAGTTTAATTGAGGTTTGAAGCTGGCATGTCAGTAACTGCAATCAGTCCTTTGTCAATTTATGTATCATTGTCATTTTGCTTTGTTTCTTTTGTTACCTATTTTGACATCGGACTCGGACTTCTTATAATCTGAGTATTGCTGTGTGTTTCTTTATTCTACATTTGTTAGGGAGAAAGGGGAGGGTTGAGATCTCCCAACACGCATTTTTGCGCACGTGTCAAGTCAGGAGCATCTGGTTTTTGTTAGCGGCTTCTATTGTTTTAGTATTAGTTCATTCATATGTTTTAAAGTTTAGTATGACGTCCATTTTTACTGAACTAGTACATATTTTTATTTAGGGGCCAGCCGACCCCCACCTCCGGGTGCGGGATTTTCTCGCTGTGTAAAAGACCCATTAGTGACCTTCGGATGTTATCTGTTCGTTGGTCGGGTTGTTGTCTCTTTCACATATTCCCCATTTCCATTCTAAATTTTATTTCTCGAAATCTTAAATATGTACTCATGAACGCATTCATTTAATCTGTAGGATGTCTAATGCAAAATCGTGGACAAGTAAACTTTTGTTCAAACGGAGTAAATATAATAATAATTCTTTATTGTCATACAAGTAAAATTATGCTTGTGACATAAACAAAAGTAACAACAACAAAAAATAACAGTATATTTTCAGACAGTGAAAAACATAAGAATAGGAGTAGGGTACAAAAAATATAACATATCCATGAAAAATGCATACGGAAGAATAGCCTTTTTCTGCTATTATGCTATTATTCCGGCCATACATGGTCCGTGTAACACTTATCAATCCAAAGTTTTAAAAAGTTTTGAAATTTTGGATTTTTGGAATTTTGATCAAAGTTTTAAAATATCAAAATTTCAAAGTGTGTAAAAGTTTTGAAATTTTGAAATTTTAACCAAATTATTAAAATATTAAAATTCTAAATATTGTTTTTAAATTTGAAAGTTTAGGATTTTAATCAAACTTTTAAAATATTAAACTTACGTGCAATTTTGATTGTTTCACTTTTTGAAAGTTTGATTTTTTAAATATTTGATTAAAATATCAAAAATAGAAAAGGGGCAAAAAGAGGGATACCTGTAAAAAGCGAAACGAAATAAAAGCGGAACGAAACAAAACAATATGAATTGAAAACATACTGATACTTGAAAGTTAATGTATGAATTAAAACCACAGACAGACAGTTGTAAGCGGTGAAAAATTGGATGACAAAATAAATATTTCTCAAAAGAAGAGAATTCATTTCAAAACAAGACGTACGGATCTGAAATTGGCCATTTTACTTGCTGGTTTTTTCTAGAACCCATATTTAAGAAGAAACAGGAGTAACAGTAAAAACTGAACAACTCGCAGTAGGTCAAATAGTATGTTTAGGTTGAGCATGTATATATATTTTCTACTGAACTCTAAACAATAGAAAGGCTCAATACACGGTGTATTATCTCTTTTGATTTCAATTTTTTCTGTTTTGCTCTACGACTTCTTTCTTTCTGCAATCATGTTGGCTAAAGAATATATCATTTAATCTGTTCTTTGAAAGTTGTTGGCCCTTAATATTCAACTTTGAGCGTTTCCTAAGAAGGTCGATCTAGAAAAGCTCTTCAGTCGTAACTTTTAACGTTATGTTTTCATTTTTATCGGTTGTATGACGATCATATTTATATTGCCTTGTATCAATGATTTTAGTTAATATTTTTTTTTGGTACGGTAGGAATACTGAATGCATGGTGTCCCAATTAAGGTTGTACTAGTCTACAATGTGGGAGGTTTTTGATATATTTATATCTTATTTACGCTAAAATTAAGAGTACTAAGACCAAATATTAGTAGATTGGAGCCAAGATACTGTTACAAGGTATCTACATAAACTCATCATAGATGGATACTGGGATATAAATTTTGCCGGACCCGCGTTTCGTCTACAAAAGACTTATCAGTGACGCTATATTCAAATCAAGTCAAAAAGGCAAATAAAGTCAAATAAAATTAAAAACGCCAAATAAATTAAACGTTTATATCAAACTTATAGCTCTGGTTTTGTAAAAGTTGAAACCATTCATATCATATATAAACGTATACCATAAACATTATTTTCAGCATTTATATGTATGTAATTGTTGCCGCTGTACTATATTAAGCGCCCATCTATCTATTTGTAGGTGTCGGCATTTTGAAAATTGAAAATTCTTTTCAAATTAAAGTTTATATCAGCGATATACTTAATAAAATTGTTAGCGCATCGACAAAACAACAACTCCCCACTTTTAAAGTTAAATGGTTGCTCCCTTATAGACAACGTTTGGACTGCTTATCATATACGTACATGTAGCTCCATTATAGGTCCTAGATCAACCACTGTTTTTAAATAGTAAATAAAAGGAAAGGGATTTTTTGTATTAAGAGATATTATTGTTCCGTATTTGCATTTTGTTATTTGAACATTTTTAAGTTATCGTACGACAATCGACTTTTAGCAAACTAAAAGAACACAGGTACGTCCAGTCAGAATGGGGCGTGTAAAGAGACGCCACATTGTCAGCTGCATGATGGATTTTTCCATATTTTGCCATACACCAATGTTGTTCTCGAAAAACCAGTACAATGTAAAACGCTGAATTTTAAGTAAAGAATTCAACTACGGAACGCTGAAAACTGAAATTTGAAAGTCAAGAAAAATTAGAACTGAAAAAAATTGAAGAGGTGTTTGGCCAAAGTGAAGTTAAAACATATCAAATTCCATCTATAAGGGCTACTTTGTCCGAGGGAGTTAAATCCTAAGTTTCTTCGTAATTTGTACGTAAACAACCTATTTTAAATTATCGATTTTTTGTTGCCAGTGACGCATATTTCATGAATGTTCCGAAACAAATTAGCAATAAATACAACAGGGAGAGAGTGTGCATAATGAAGACATATATGTAACCTTTCAATCAGTTTCATGAATTGAGTTCTGGAGCTGGAGTATGACAGTAGCTGCTAGCTTTATATATAGTAGTCCTTTGTGTAATTTATTCTCATTGTCATTTGATTAGTTTCGTTTGTTTCCTATTCTGACATAGGACTTATATTTCCTTTTCAAGTGCGTTTAACTGTTCGTATTACTGTGTGTTTTTCATTCTTTATTGGCTAGAGGTATAGAGGAGGGTTGTGATCTCACGAAACATGTTTAACCCTGTCGCATTTGTGCGCCTGGCCCAATTCAGGAGCCTCTGTCCTTTTAAGTCTTGCAGTGTATGATTTTAATTTTAGTTCATTGTTATATTTCGAAGTTTAGTACGTGTATAATCACTGAACCAGTACACTTTTTTTTGTCTAGGGGCCAGCTGAAGCGCGCCTAGCACAACGTTCATTGCGACGCTATATATTAAGTATTCCTTCCGTGTTATTTCTTGGAACTGAAATAAATCATAAAAGGCAATAATTTATCGTCATGCAATCGATAAAAAAGAAAACAAAACGTTTAAAGTTGCATGCGACCGATGCGCTTTTTCTTTATCTACCTTCATCAGGAACGTCAAAAAGGCGAATAATACTATTTGGTTTACTGCGAGTTGGTCAGTTTTCATTGTTACTTCCGCTAAATGTTGGGCACTGGGAACACCAAATAGCTCTGAATTATTTATCTCAAACGCAACCTTATATGAGAGATTTAAATCAACTTATTTAATTCCGGTTTAAATAGGTTTAACAAAAAAATTTTGATAGATGCACAACCTTAAAATACTGTTATCCCATGTGATGTCTAATATGTTTTATATATATATAAAAAAGGCTTCTTCTTTCCATTATTTATTTTGTAATTAAAAATGATTTGATATATTTCGTGCTATTTATTTATAACTAAGTATGATTGTTATCAGAGCCGTGTTTACAGGTACCCCTCTTTTCGCCCCTTTTCTATTTTTGATATTTTAATCAAAAATTCAAAAAATCAAACTTTCAAAAAGTGAAAAAATCAAAATTGGACGTTAGGTTTAGTATTTTAAAAGTTTGATCAAATTCCTAAACTATCAAATTTATAAACGATATTTAGAATTTTAATATTTTAATAATTTGGTTAAAATTTCAAAATTTCAAAACTTTACACAATTTGAAATTTTGATATTTTAAAACTTTGATCAAAATTCCAAAAATCTAAAGTTTCAAAACTTTTTAAAACTTTGAATTGATAAGTGTTATAACTTCCATGAACAAGAATAATGAATATGCGTTGTGTAAATAGTTATTGTAGCATCCAATTAAGAAAATTTACTGGGAAATAATTTCCTTCAATTGCAAACATTGGAACTTTTATTCTTTTGTTGCACATTCTCTGCACGCACATTACTGATTAAACACCATGGAAAATGATAATAATGAAAAAAAGAACAGAAACAGAATTTTCATGGGAATAATATAACTTCCTCACGTACAAACTTTGATTGATTTTTCTAATGACTGTTCTATGGAACAAGCCGATTCTGGCCCCTTACTATGTTAAAAGCTTGTCAAATGAGACCAACAGAAGAATGTATGTTACCGCAACGCCTATAAGTTATAAGGTATTTATGTAATTAGGCCCTGAAAGGTCGTGGCAAACCATTCCATTATTCAAAATATCCATTCCATTTTTCAAAATTGACTATTTCTTAATTTTCATTCGTATTTTGGCATTTAGGTCTTCCATAACCCCTCGAGGTTATTGCGACACATATTGCTTATAATCCGGCGTTTTGTTCCCTTATCAATAAACTTTTAAATTATGTAAACAGTTTTTCTGTAATCAGGGGCTGACGGATCGCGAAAAGTTCATTTCATTTATCAAAATATGTCATTTCTTAATGTTCAATGTTCGACATTTAGGACCTCTGTTACTATACGGAACAACTTGACTTTAGTTCCTCTAATTGATAAGCTTTTGGATGAGGTATAAGGCGTATATATATATATGAAATTAGGGGTTGACGGCCGCAAGTATTCATCCCTTAATTTTTATTTAAATTCGTTCATTGTATGTTAATTTGTGTTACTACGTTTTTGTTTGAGTTAAGTCATTCCAATAAGTCTTTCTATGTAGTTATACTATTGTTTCAGAAAAGGGAGACGGTTTGGTACCATTAAAACGTTTAATCCCGCTGCAATTGTTTGCACCTGTCCTAAGTCAGGAATCTGATGTTCAGTGGTTGTCGTATGTTTATGTAGTTCATGAGTGTTTCTCGTTTCTCGTTCTTTTTTTTTATATATAGATTAGACGTTTGGTTTTCCCGTTGGAATGTTTTACACAGTTATTTTTACACAGTAATTTTACATTGAACGACAAAATTATTTTATTTCTACCTGTGTGACGTCAAACGCGCGATTCTACGTCAAAGTTTAAAATTATTTATGATTTTACATACATAAATAAAATCCTGTAATAAAAAAGCATAACGAGGTTGTTAATTTGATGTATGCCTTTTTGTGCTTCTGTCTTCTGTTTGTTTTCATAGTGATTAAGATGATAACACAATGTTGCCTGCGATACTCCTATTTTTGACATTTTTACCTATTGTGTCTGTTTGTTTTGTTCACGCATTGTTGGAAATACAATAGAATTTGATGCGATTATCATACAAGTGAGAGGTTTAGCTAGCTTTAAAATCATTTTCTACATGAAATGCCAGTACCAAGTCAGGAATATGACAGTTGTTATCCTTTCGTTTGATGTGTTTTTAGAGCTTTTGATTTTGCCATTTGATAAGGGACCTTCCTTTTTGAATTTTCCTCGGAGTTTAGTGTTTTTGTGATTTTACTTTTTCAAAGAGCTGGTTGATGGGTTGGTGAAAAGATTTTCAAAAGACATACAATCAATCGTAATATATAATATATAACCATGGCTTGAGAAGAATGCTGTTGATCAGCGTCGTCTTACCACAGTCTGACTTTCCAATAATCAGTCACAGGCCCTTGTCTCAGAACCCCCCCCCCCCCCCCTTTATATACCTTAATATAACACAAGGTACTTAAATAAATTTTTTGAAAAACGTCACCCAGTCCCGAATTTCCGTTATTTTTCGATTTCTCAGTGTTCAAACCTACTTAAACTTATTATGCCGTAAATCTTAATTGATTTATCTACACAATGGTATAAGACACGACTACCATTGTTGTCGGGATCACTAAACGCAACACAGGTCGGGCGCAAATACAAAATTTCTTTCCTTGTATCTAGAATGAGTTTATTTATATGTCTTAATTTAGTAACATGCTTAGATAGATCAACTGTTGGGCGATGCTATTTTAGACATTATAAATATTCATCTTACCCCTATACATTTCTAGGAATAGGATTGGATAAAAGTTTATATCAAGTTTATATGCATGGGTTTAGTAGGATTCGCTCATTATATACACGGTTAGTAGTGGTGTAAAATTCCTCTTTAAAAAAAAAAATCATTGAGTCGAAGAAAAATCTGAAACGCCTTTTGGACCAGACAACAGACGAAGGAATTGATTATGAACGATAGAGAAAGAAGAGAGAAAAAAGCAAACAAGAATGTGTTCATAAAATACGGATGCCCTTCTCGCACGATCATTTTCTATGTTTAGTAGACCGTGAAGTTCGTGTAAAAACTCTAGTTTGACAATAAAATACTTTAACGAAGAATTAAACTGAAGTGGAACAGACGAACGGACGGAAACATAATACCCCTAGGTGGGGCATAAAACACATGCTTACAAGTTGGTACTGATGACATTTGGTTTTGTATAGAAGACAATTAATGGAAGTAGGCTCTTTATGTTGAATTTACCACTTCGATAGTCTAAATGTCTACATGTTAGTTATATAGTCGGTAACACAAATTCGTTACACAGTGTGCTAAAAGAGAGGCAAAAGATACCACACTGAAATTCAAATTGATAAGTTGAAAATTGATGTTAATAATTATGAAAGAAGTTTCGTGGAGCACTTGGAAGATAACTCATTCATTTATCTCAATAAAATTTATGTAATGTGACTAACACACGAAAAAATCGATGTAGTTTCAGGCTCAGCTTATCTCGGGAACAAAAACACATTTGTCATGGAGGTAGGACAAGTGTTTGAACATTTGGTCTTTAAAAATTGGTTTAGTATGTGTATTCATAGACCCAATAAGTTTGTTTTTATTCTGATTTGTATCAACGAACTCGCAGTAATCCACTCGGAAAGAGTGTCTACGTCTTCTTTCCCGTGTTGAACCCGTTGCCGCCATGAGCGCATGATGCGTCCGTCGTTTTTTTCAATGAATAAATGTTCTCAATGTCACAGAAGTTGATCTTAAAAACAAATTAATGGAGGTAATTCTAATAAACCAGTCACCCAAGTTTCATGAAACGGCTGCTCAAAGCTTTTTGAGTTATTGTTCGAAAACTAGAAAATTCCAACTTTTTTAATGAACAATCCCCCATAATTCGGACGAAAAAAGAAAAAAAAATCGAATATTTGCTGTTACCTCACCATGTGTCTTATAATATTATTAGGTATGTCTATGTATTTCTGTATACATTTTCAGAATAAAATATATATATAAGGAGACGCCCATAGATATAAACAATTTATCAAAGCTTCAAGCAAACAGATTAAAGCTTTTTTGAGTTATTATCCGACATGTTGACGACGGACAGACGAACGGACGGATAACGGTATTCCATATTATCGTCCTTCCATACGCCTATATCACCCTGCTCTGTCGCTCAGTAATTCTCGTATCAAGACTTCAAAACGAGACCAGGCGTTATCAGCGACGTCACAATGTGAAAGGAGAAGTTATCAGCGACGTCACAATGCGAGAGGACGTCACAATGCGAGAGGAGGCGTTATCAAGCTTGCTTTCGTCAAGCGTAAAACGGTCTTAGGGAGAGGAAAAAAGACCATTAATAGAACGATAAAAAGATAATCGGGTTTTCTACGTATAGATATCGTAAAATATCAATGTGTAGAGAACCCGATAATCTATACATACGTCGCGTAAACGGGCGTATTTTTTTTATCTTGTTTTTCCTTTTATTCACGTGTGCGCATTTTTGTGGAAGCATATATCATCACGAATGTAACATTCATAATTATTTGAGTATCACAAGACAGCTCTGGCGTTCCATATTAAAGGACATACGATACAGTTTTGATCCCATGTACGGTGATTTGCATTCAAGTTATTTTTCACTTATGTAATAAAAAAAAATATACCTTTATGCGCAAAATTTGATATAAATTGGGTACGACATTTTAGACATTTACTTTAAATTTCGGTTTCTTGTACAATTATATTCTTTGGACAAACAAACTTCGCTTTTTTGTTTCTAAAGATAAACACATGCAGATTTTTGTAAAACGATTTGGTATATCCTCTTTAGAAAAACTATGCTCTTGAATTTGAAATTTTATGATTTTTTTTTATAAAAATTGAAACAAATAATCTTTACATACTGTAGTATTTAGTTACTTATCTTTTACAAAACAAGGGCGGTACAAGTACTTATACTCGCTTTCAAACTAAATGAATACAAGTTTGAGCTTTCTAAAAAGCCATGGACTGCTTCGCTCTATCATAATTTTAGGTAATATGTTTGCATGTGGTTGTTGATTTAGTATAGGAGATGTGGTATTTTTAGATATTGATTGATTTGAAACAGATTTCCTTTATAAATTAGAGTTATACACCCATTCTTTTAATTTTTTTAAATTACTTGTTGTAAATTTAAACAATTACAAATAGACACGAATCTTGAGGTGAAAAAAAAAGATGTGGTATGATTGCCAATGAGACAGCTCTCCACAAGAGACCAAATGACACAGGGAAGTTAACAACTATAGATCACCTTCAACAATGAGCAAAGCCCATATCGCAAAGTCAGTATAAAAGGCCCCTAAATGACAATGTAAAACAATTCAAACGAGAAAACAAACGGCATTATTTTGAACAAAAAATGAAATTGTCAGAAGTCAGTATAAAATACAAATACTGCATTTTTGTAAACATTGTATAGGAACATTGTTTAGCGAAGCAAATCGTGCATATTGTAGATTAACAATGCAAATTAATATAAATAATTGATATTTCAATATAAAATTTATCTGTGAAATACATGTGTCGTGTACAAGTTGCAATTTTGTACAGGTTATAACATATTTTTATTTTCAAATATTGCACACAAGTTAAACCCATTTCTTAGACAATATTTTGTACAAGTTAAAACATGTACGAGATACTTTTGACCATATTATAACCCCTACAAAATCGCAACTTGTACACGGCATTAATGCATAATAAAACGAACATGAATTATTGACAGCTCAGATCGGAACTGTAATACACATAGGCTGACATAGCGAATTTTCTGGCATTTGATGACTTATCCTAAGACGAAAAAAGTCTATTATAATGTGATGAGCGTGTGGTAAGTAATTAATTCTAGATGGCGAGTATGTCGACTGAAACTAATAGCTCAACACCGTGATGCGAAGCAAAAACCCACTCGAAAAAATGCATCTTTTCTCGTTAAGGCATGTAGTTTTACGTCGCAAAAAAATAGCATGTTACGTTAGTTCCAGCAGTATAGATTATCGGGTTTTCTACACATTGATATCGTAAAATATCGGCCGTGAGCCACAATATGAACCTTTTTGGCGAGTGAGCGTAGCGAACGAGCTAAAAAGTTTCACATTGTGACGAGCGGGTGATATTTTACGATATCTATACGTAGAAAATCCGATTATCTGTTTATCGTTCTATTAATGGTCTTTTTTCCTCTCCCTAAGACAGTTTTACGCTTGATGAAAGCAAGCTTGATAACGTCTCCTCTCGCATTGTGACGTCGCTGATCACTTCTACTCTCACATTGTGACGTCGCTGATAATGCCTGGTCTCGTTTTGAAGTCTTGATACGAGAATTACTGAGCGACAGAGCAGGGTGATATAGGCGCAGGGAAGGACGATAAACGTCATTATCTACCCTTGTAACTGTATCGATATTACCGCCTGCCTTGCTAGACACCGGTGAAAGGGTCGGCTAATGTATTTTTTATTGAACAAAAGTCATTATCATATCAAATCGTTTTATTATCATATCATACAAAATAAATAAATAAATAAATGATAATCAAGTTGCGTAAAGTAGCAAAGTAATCTAACAATATATTTTAAGTGAATTGGACTACTTTGGTCTATTTACACTTTATTTCTCACATTTGCAGAACATTACAAATTCACAGTATTGGTCTTGTATCATTAACCAGGGTTTGACATTGAACAGAAATATATCCTTTAGCTTTATCCGGTCACTTACACCTTGTTTGTTACAATATAATGTCGCCAGTTTACGATTCCTTTTTAAAAAGGCATTGTATTATCTGTACTACACTCCTGATTCTATTTTATTTTGATTATGCTTTGCTTTATTTTGTGATAAGAGGTAGTCAATATTGTCATATGCACCATCATCCATCGTTGTAGTGTCTTGTAATGATTTCCACAATGCCTCTACCTCTGCCATTTCCTTTCGATCTGGGCACTGGTAAGGAGGAGGTTCAACATCCTCAGCTGTGGGAGGTAGAATGACAACTTTACGGAATTTACTCATGTCTGGTGATGCTGCTTTTGTGTGTAGATTCTGATAGCTGTCAATTATATTAGCAATATTTTTCTCTCCATTTGAACCAACTGATTCATCGGAACCATATGGAAATGGAGTTACCATAGCAACAGGAGAAAATGTTACGCTTTTGTCCTTATTTTTTGCCTTCTTTCCTCTGTGTGGTAACGACGAAGTAACTCTTATTTGAGCAACCTCTGCTTGAGGTTTTTGTGGATTCATTGTAAAATATCTATCGTCTGCCATGCATTGATACGGTACTGGAGGGTCTATTATATATGGAAGTTCAGGACTTTCAGACAGAGGCATGTTGGTGGTATTCGACAATGTATCATTCGGAAGTTTTGCCTCGGACTCCGTGCCTTGAAGGAACGCTTCTTTTAATTGTTTATCTTTCTCTGCATCAAGATCAGTATATTTTGTCATTTTAATTGGATTTCGTTTTATCGAACAATACCTTTCTTCGTCATAATTGAATCTCTCGGTTTCTTTTTCACCATCATACTTTTTAGTAATTAGCACTGGAGAAGAGATCACTGGTCCTGAAGTTTTAGGGCTGCCTTGTTCTCTTATTCTGTAAAAGTACATGCAATAAAAGTTTTAATAACATCATTGCAAATATCTAAGAGTAACTGTATACATAAAGTCTTTACTCAATCGTTGCTTTACAAAATCAATTACACTAAATCGCTGGTCTCGAAATTAAGACGTATATGAACTTATACTTGTTTGAACAACGAAATTCATGTAAATATGGTAAAGCAGCCCTAAATATAAAATCACTACTAGTATCACATAACTTTACTTGTCAGCAAAACGTATAATGTGATGAAAATAAGAAATCCACCGATTTAGGGGTAGCATATACGGTGGTATAACTGGACAGTGCTAATTGTTGTATTATTATAGTTGTGTTCTGTTTATTTTGGGTTAATCTTTTGAGTCGTTATATTATCTGTTAATGATTTTTAAATCCAATGGAGGAACCGGGTACGAAACCGAGCTTACAAACAAGCATACTAGCGTATAATCTTGCAGTTAAAACTCTTATAGTTATAGTAGAATAATACTTAAAAGACATTAGAAAAAAATCACATTTAACTATATATCCTATGTGGTACTAGTTATAACTCACAGGCGCGTATCCCGAGCTTGAAGCGGAAAAGGGGGGGGGGGGGGGGCTTGTGAGAAATGTTTTTGAACAATAGAGAAGTTTTCTTGTTATACCAAACCATATGTTTTACAATAAATGGCACACTTTTTGTTCATCCGGCATATGGTTACTCTAAATAAACTTTTGATTAGTTTAATCATTTAATTACAGATCGTATCTACCCGTTTTGCAATTGCTGTATCACCCCTTGCATCTATTCCACTAGCCGCGTCTTATCATGTGTGTTGGTAAAGTTTTGTGATTTTAATAAGGCTGTTTGGTGGTATTTTTGTTTTTTTGTTTGTGAGATTAACATTCACCATTTGCTTTACCCAATTCTGAACGTGTTTTTTAACAAACAGTCTGGGGCTGTCGTCAGTAGCGAACAAAACGCAAAATTTGCAATAAATTTCGTCCTGTGAAGTTGAATAGACAGTGCATGGGAAATAGTGCAGCCACGCATATTAAAAGACTCTTTTAAACCCGTACATTTCACGTTTATGAAAAGGAAAAGAACTAGGTGGATTCCAGTTTTCATTTAGAATGCTATACATTTGAGCACTAGGTCGTTTTAATCATAAAACCAACAAAGAAATAAAATATAGGGATACCTGCCTCTGATTGTCTTAATTAAATCCTTTGATCCTCTTATTATCAAGTTACCCTCAGGCCAATGTAATTATGACATGTGTATATTAAAAGGTAAACGGAAAAAAAGTCACAGGATAAAAAGTCACAAAATCCTTAGGAAAAAAAGTCACAGGAAAAAGAAGTCACAGGAAAAAAGTCATTATATACTTGTATCAGATTACCTATCTTAGTCATGTTAGTGGTAAAATTTTAAAAACAATAAAGGAATTAAATATAAACTAATAAAAGCGTAATGGAATATGTTCTTTTTTTTTCAAAATTGACTTTTTCACAAACAGGGAAAGCTGATTGTTTCCTTTTATTTAATATTGAGCATGAGTTGTATTTCATTGGTATAGCTCCCTACGAAGACAGGAAGTGAAAGGTCTACAAAAGGGGAAGGTGCCACAAGAAGCAGTCCCTTGACTGAATTCTGAGGAATATGTTTTATTATGCAAAAAAACCTGTATTTATTTTTTTAAAGTGTTTTCTGAACGAAAAAAAAATAATACTATTTACTTTTATTTACCTGAAGTATTGGCACTAATGAAAGGTTTTATTTTTGGCGCAAATGAAATATGGTTTGTTGCGCAAATGAAATGCCAATTGGCGCAAAAGCAAAGCACCGATCAAAATAACATGCGGTCAAGTTATATACTGAACTTCTAACTTGTATTCATAATGAAGGAAACTGTTGCTGTTAAACTCACATCTCTTTCATAAGAGATATAAAACAAAAATAATTACAACAAATCCTTGAATAGTACACCAGCATTTACACGTTTTATTTAAATGTTTTGCGATTTATATATAAATTTCCAAAGCTAGTCGTATAAAATGAATTAAAAAATGTCCATTTCCATACAAAATATCTATTTGGAATGTTTCTCAATATATTCATATATATGTGCGGCTATATGACCATTTCCATTTAAAATACATATTGGGAATGTTTGTCCTGTTGATACATGTATGTGCAGACCATGTGAAAATTTCATACAAAAAATATATATTGTGACTTTTTTTCCTGAGACTTTTTCCTGTGACCTTTTTTCCTGTGACTTTTTTTCCATGACTTTTTTTCCTGTGATTTTTTTCCCTACATTCTATTAAAAGGAGTGTAGCGACAAAGTGTCACCCTTTTCAGTGCGATATATTTAATTTATAGTAAAGATAACATTTAAACAAAAAATGGTTATTACAAAAATTATTTTAAGATTTTCAAGCGGGGGGGCCCTCCCCCCCCCCCAACCCCCCTAAATCCGCTAGTGTCTCAATTATAAAATGTACATGATTTTTTTTAAATGCTGCCAGAATAGAAATTCTTTATTAAAAAAAACAGCCATTTCTTCCTTCCTTTCTCCATTTATTCATTCTAATTAGAAAACTTCTATATACCAATTATTCAGTTATAAGAAAAAACCTTCGATATATACATTGTATATCTCTCTCACCTTGTACAATGAACAGCAATAGCTACAATACAGATAACTATTAACTCACCTTGTACAATGAACAGCAATAGCTACAATACAGATAACTATTAACTCACCTTGTACAATGAACAGTAATAGCTACAATACAGATAACTATTAACTCACCTTGTACAATGAACAGTAATAGCTACAATACAGATAACTATTAACTTACCTTGTACAATGAACAGTAATAGCTACAATACAGATAACTATTAACTCACCTTGTACAATGAACAGTAATAGCTACAATACAGATAACTATTAACTCACCTTGTACAATGAACAGTAATAGCTACAATACAGATAACTATTAACTCACCTTGTACAATGAACAGTAATAGCTACAATACAGATAACTATAAACTCACCTTGTACAATGAACAGTAATAGCTACAATACAGATAACTATTAACTCACCTTGTACAATGAACAGTAATAGCTACAATACAGATAACTATTAACTTACCTTGTACAATGAACAGCAATAGCTACAATACAGATGAACTCACCTTGTACAATGAACAGCAATAGCTACAATACAGATAACTATTAACTCACCTTGTACAATGAACAGCAATAGCTACAATACAGATGAACTCACCTTGTACAATGAACAGCAATAGCTACAATACAGATGAACTCACCTTGTACAATGAACAGCAATAGCTACAATACAGATAACTATTAACTCACCTTGTACAATGAACAGCAATAGCTACAATACAGATAACTATTAACTCACCTTGTACAATGAACAGCAATAGCTACAATACAGATAACTATTCACTCACCTTGTACAATGAACAGCAATAGCTACAATACAGATAACTATTAACTCACCTTGTACAATGAACAGCAATAGCTACAATACAGATAACTATTAACTCACCTTGTACAATGAACAGCAATAGCTACAATACAGATTAACTCACCTTGTACAATGAACAGCAATAGCTACAATACAGATAACTATTAACTCACCTTGTACAATGAACAGCAATAGCTACAATATTTTAGATTAACTCACCTTGTACAATGAACAGCAATAGCTACAATACAGATAACTATTAACCCACCTTGTACAATGAACAGCAATAGCTACAATACAGATAACTATTAACTCACCTTGTACAATGAACAGCAATAGCTACAATGCAGATAACTAGGATGAGTGCTGACGCTGCACATATACCTCCAATAATAGCTACTGTAAGTAAAAACATATAAAATTAAACAAAAGCTACTATAAGTAAAAACTTATAAATAAAATAATTCTAAAATGGATTAGGAGCGAATAGGTTGCAAAAAAGTATAAGTTTTAACCCAGTTTTAAAACTTTCCTCAAGATTTTTAGTGGTAGATGTATGAACTAGTTTTAAAAACCCCAGTTTATTTAGGTTGAAACCTTAATAAAATAGTGGTCTTATTTTAATAGCAACCTGTGCAACCCTGTGACTAAACTTGGGAATGAAGCCTGTCTTGAGAAAGTACTTTTTACCAGGATTTTGCAGATTATAATGGTTAGTGTCACCATCCGAAATACGAACATTACCATTAAGTAATAATTTAGAATAAAGAAAAAAACCCATAAATTTGCTACTGGGTTTGTAAACAATGTTGTGTTTAAGTAACTAAAATAACCGCGTGTACCTATGTTTCAGTGATTGTTAGAAATTCTGTTTGGTGGATGTACCATCAAATTCTAATATGTATACGTTTCACGAAATAATGCACGGAACTGTTCATCATAGACTACATTTATGTGGGAATCTAGGTTTGTTTATAAGGGAGTAGATTGCAACTAGTAATTACTCCTTTTGAAAAACATATTATTCAACCGATTATCCTATGACAATTATATCAGGACTATTATAAAAAGGCAATACCACCAACATGACAAGCAGTAATGTAGAAACTTGCGTTGGATACATTTGTTTGTTTCATACAAGATAATAAGCTATTAATCAGTTATGACATATTATATATAGGAAGGGAAGATTTACGGTAACTGCTTCAGATATTTCATCCGGTATTTCTAGTTTTGATAGACACATTTCATTAGAAACCACGCCACCATTAACTGCATATAAACTTCATTGTTATTTCTCAAGGTATTAGTTTTGACGGCTTTATAATTAATGTAATACATCAAAGTTGGAAACAAACATTTATAACATCGATGCCAAATTTTAGTTAAGAATAAATATTAACAAAATGGTCAAAGGAGAATGAAATATATTGGTAATCAAAACAGAAACCAATCCTAGATTGATCCAGATAAATATTCAGTAAAATGTTTGTTAATTAAGGTTATATGTATATCCTGTAAACCTGCCTTAATTATCAACAGAGGACACTTTCAAAGAAGTTTTCGTTTGTTACTGTATATCATATTTGTTTTTCGTTCATTTTTAGCTCACCTGGCCCAAAGGGCCGAGTGAGCTTTTCTCATCACTTGGCGTCCGTCGTCCGTCGTCCGTCGTCCGTCGTCGTCTGTCGTTAGCTTTTACAAAAATCTTCTCCTTTGAAACTACTCGGCCAATTTTTACCAAACTTGGCCACAATCATCATTGGGGTATCTAGTTTAAAAATTGTGCCAGTGACCCGGCCAACCAACCAAGATGGCCGCCATAGCTAAAAATAAAACATAGGGGTAAAATGCAGTTTTTGGCTTATAACTCAAAAACCAAAGCATTTAGAGCAAATCTGACAGTGGTAAAATTGTTAATCAGGTCAAGATCTATCTGCCCTGAAATTTTGAGATGAATCGGACAACCCGTTGATAGGTTGCTGCCCCTGAATTGGTAATTTTAAGGAAATTTTGCTGTTTTTGGTTATTATCTTGAATATCATTATAGATAGAGATAAACTGTAACAGCAAAAATGTTCAGCAAAGTAAGATCTACAAATAAGTCAACATGACCAAAATGGTCTGTTGGCCCCTTTAGGAGTTATTGCCCTTTATAGTCAATTTTTAACCATTTTTCGTAAATCTTAGTTATCTTTTACAAAAATCTTCTCCTCTGAAACCACTGGACCAAATTAAACCAAACTTGGCCACAATCATTATTCGGGTATCTAGTTTAAAAATTGTGTCCGGTGACCTGGCCAACTAACCAAGATGGCGGCCATGGCTAAAAATAGAACATAGGGGTAAAATGCAGTTTTTGGCTTATCACTCAAAAACCAAAGCATTTAGAGCAAATCTGACATGGGGGTAAAATTGTTTATCAGGTCAAGATCTATCTGCCCTGAATTTTTGAGATGAATCGGACAACCCGTTGATAGGTTGCTGCCCCTGAATTGGTAATTTTAAGGAAATTTTACTGTTTTTGGTTATTATCTTGAATATTATTATAGATAGAGATAAATTGTAAACAGCAAAAATGTTCAGCAAAGTAAGATCTACAAATAAGTCAACATGACCAAAATGGTCTGTTGACCCCTTTAGGAGTTATTGACCTTTATAGTCAATTTTTAACCATTTTTCGTAAATCTTAGTTATCTTTTACAAAAATCTTCTCCTCTGAAACTAATGGGCCAAATTAAACCAAACTTGGCCACAATCATCATTCGGGTATCTAGTTTAAAAATTGTGTCCGATGACCCGCCCAACCAACCAAGATGGCCGCCATGGCTAAAAATAGAACATAGGGGTAAAATGCAGTTTTTTGCTTATCACTCAAAAACCAAAGCATTTAGAGCAAATCTGACATGTGGTAAAATTGTTTATCAGGTCAAGATCTATTTGCAACAACAAAAGAGAGTTTTTAACGACCTCAGCTGGCTATACAACCCTTGCACAATCAACTGAATTTTGCAGAAATCATTAATAGGATAGATTGCCCTTATATGATAATTTTTTATTACCTTTTTGTTTTTTTTGGCAAAGGGGGAGCAGGGGGTTGCGCAACAACAAAACAACTTCACAACTTTCTCATTACTTTGCATTTCTCGTTAGATAAATTTTACAAAATTCTCCCTTGAAACAACTGTCAAATTTAAACAAACTTGGTTTAAATCACCACTAGGATATCCAGGGACCACTGTGTATGATGACCCTGCCTGCCCACATGGCTGAAATAAAACAGGTTTCAAATGCACTTTTTAGTATTATATCTCTGAAACTAAACGACAGTACAACAGTTGCATTTATCATGCATCAATTGTAAATAAAAATATCAGGTGAGCGACACAGGGTCCTTGGACACTCTAGTTCGTAAATCTTAGTAATCTTTTACAAAAATCTTCTTCTCTGAAACTACTGGGCCAAATTAATCCAAACTTGGCCACAATCATCTTTGGGGTATCTAGTTTAAAAAATGTGTCCGGTGACCTGGCCATCCAACCAAGATGGCTGCCATAGCTAAAAATAAAACATAGGGGTAAAATGCAGTTTTTGGCTTATAACTCAAAAACCAAAGCATTTAGTGCAAATCTGATATTGGGTTGAATTGTTTATCAGGTCAAAATCTATCTGCCCTGAAATTTCGGATGAATCGGACAACCCGTTGTTGGGTTGCTGCCCCTTAATTGGTAATTTTAAGGAAACATTGCCAAGAATCTGTCCGGTTTAAGGGAGATAACTCAATTTGATAACAATTATTTGTATCGACAAGGACGATAATACATCCTCGCTCCACATGGGGTTACTAGATAATTTGACAATTGCGATAAGACGCACATTTAAGGGGTTGAACACCCGCTGGTCTGTAAGATAACTTCAGTGAAAACCAATACCAGATGTTATCGCTAAAATAATTTTGATTCATGTTTTCTAATTTTTGGTTCAATTTGTAAAATTAATTGAAGGCCGGAGTTCCGATCTTTGTTGAAACCGGGGACTACTGAATTAGTTTCTTAGTCCTAGTTGAAACATTAAAACGGCGCAAGATGTTTGACCCAAATTGGTAAATGAAAAATGCATATAAATAAATTATATTTTCTTATTCAAAATGGATTGATCATCAAACTGACTGAAATGTATTTGAAATTTTAGTTCAAGTAACACAATTGGCCGAAATGTCGTTGTCTTACGAGTCTTTATTTTTTTTATGTGTATATACATAACAGGTACCTTGAGAATTCGGAATGTCTGTCGTTTAATTCAATTTTAAAATTCATTGACAGTTAATAATTTTTAAATGTACACTCACTTTGAGCATGGCAGTAATATTACTTTTATGCTTTGAGTGAGAATAACAGCACAATTCCGCGAGTTCTGATTTGTTTTTCGTAAATTCTTTTGTTATAAATGAGGCCGTTAGTTTTCTCAATTAAATAATTCCATATTTTTTTAATGTTGGGCCTTTTATATCAGACTATACGTACGGTATGTTTTTTCCTCAATGTTGAAGACCGTACGGTTGTCTATAGTTGGATACGACCACCTATACCAAGTCAGGAATATGACAGTTGTTACATGTATCCATTCGTTTGATGTGTTTTATCATTTGATATTGCCATTTGATTACGGACTTTTCGTTTTGAATTTTCCTCGGAGTTCAGTATTTTTGTGATTTTTTGCTTGAACTTTGGTGGACAGTTGTCTTATTGGCAATCGTATCACATTTTTTTTTGCTTTCATATGTATGTTCGATGTGTACTGGTAGATAACTTAATTATCTTCAAATCGGTACTTTAGATCTTTTGTATTCTGTAAATAAGTTTCATGCCCAATGTACAGGGAAGCATTTTCCTACTAATTTTAAGAGTTTGGTCTTGTGTTGTGCTTTTATACCACAGATAAATTTGAGCACTCACCAACATTTTTAACCCCGCCGAATGCCACGGTTTTTAGTTTTGTTTTATAAAGTCAGGAACAAATTATTTGTTATGATGAGGTTGTCGTTTCTTGTTATCCACAATAAAATATGACACAGAAATTTTGTTAGTCTTATGTGTGTGTGTGTTTTTTTTCAATTTTTGTTTTATATGTTACGGAATTTTGTGTGACGTTCTTTTCGCTAAATTATATATAGTTATAACATTTTTGTATTGAATATCCCCCCTTTTTTTGCGTTAAAGACCCATTGGTGACTATGGGTTGTTTTCTGCTCTTATGTCGGGTTGTTGCCTCTTTTTATAACTCATTTCCCGTTTCCATAAGTTATAAAGCTCCTATACGATATGGGTTAAGATAATTGATAAAAGCCATGCAGTAACTTATACGGTTGCACGAAGATAGTGAGAAAGCGTCATGCTACATTTTGTTTGTATCTACGTTATGACAATTAACACACTTAAATCATGTCTGAAAATAAAATCTCGGAAATGTCATATTTGTTGACCCTTTCCTGTTTTAATAAAATAATACACGATTCCAGCATCGTTTCCACCATATATCCACCTCGAGTATCCACAGGTATATAGCCTGAAGCTGACATGTTAATTGTCATACAAGTACCTGTTCAAAGCTAACAATCTTTATCGTTTTGTGAAGAAATTATTGACTTTTTATTTAATATTGTTTCGGTTCAATGAATTTTAATTCAGTTGAAGAGCTTGGGATAAAATAAAATGACAAGGCAATTCTATAAACAGCAGTTTATTTTCATTTTAAATAAGAATAGTGTTGTATTTAGATATATATGTTAGTTTCGATTATTATAGTCATCAACAAGTTTCTTTTTGACGGCGAATGTAAATTTATATCATCATATGGTAAAACGGGTCTTAAAAGGGGTTAACTTTCTAATGTATTGAGCGCACACATTATTCGTATATTTAGTTTTAAGAAATTAATAACAGAAACTTGGGTTTGAAGAAAAATCTATTATCTGATTTTAACTTGCAGTATCAAGTGGTCGAATTCAGTGGTGTATTATATATGCTGTTTTATGCATGCACTGTTAAAGTGCGACGAAATGGAATTGTTCTCCTTTATGATTGTGTATTCAAATCGTGAGAAAATAGCCTTAAAAAGGTTATACAAGTATTATTACGAAAAAGAGTCAAAAGGACCAGTTAAAATGCAACTAGTCACTGGGGGAGTTGTCTCATTGACAATCTACCATCATACAGCTACTGCTGAACTCTTTTTTTTTTTTACCAAATATGAATAGAAACTATTTAATCCCATTAATTACAAAAAAATGTGATTGTGTATTGATAAAACACTCAGTTAAATGAACGTGCATCTATTTAATACAATGCGTTAACTTTTAGATTACGATTGCATATTCTCATACTTTATTTAATATCGGTTATAAGCACGTGATAACAAACACAAACAAAAACTTTGAATATTTAATTAACTTCAATAATAAAAACGTGAATTTCATATTATTTATTGTTTTGTAATTCCTTCAGCCCTAAACCAAGTTAATACAAAACGTCGTTTACACTATATCACATGAATTATTATGTCTCAGCATGACTGTATAAACAAGATTGTGTAACAGGCTACTATCTGTTTACACAAACAATGTATCCTGTTGTCAAATAGAAATTGATAGAATAAAAACTTAAAATCGCCTACTTTTAAATCAAATTTGGTGCAAGGAGACAATAACCAATTTAAAAATAAACTACACCACATTAAACTATAACTTTTCATCTTTCTCTTGGTCACAACAGCTAAGGAATGTCATCAGTAAAAGTATTTTATTTATTTTTTCAAAGCTGACCACTTTCCCGAAAAATGGCATTTTCTGTAAGAATAACGGCTAATGTAAGCCATTTGACATCACTGTATGAAAAATCTAAATTTGTTGCATGAAGTTTAAACATTATTTTAAAATAATTTATATCATTAAAAAGAAGACACATTAAGGATTCTGGTGATCACAACAGCTAAGAAAACAACCGGGAAGAAAATTGAATGTCGTCTTATAAAGATTATTTTCCATATAACTTCTATACGGATGTGTTCCAGACCATATGAGTATTTGGACCGTACGCGTACGGTCCGGACCGTATACGTATACTCGTACGGTCCGACCATACGCGTACGGTCGGACCGTATGAGTATACGCGTACGGTCCAGCTGATCATACGTTTTGGGATCATGTGGGTTAAATTTAAACAAACATTTATCAAAATCTTTATTTTTAGTTATACAAATTGTTATTATTACAAAATAGATGGCCGATGATAAAGTGAATAAGCGAACAATTGAAATTAAATATTTGCTTAATTGTATATCCGTGAATTCTATTTTGTTACTCTGGCCGAAGGTGACACTTGCTTCTAATAAGAACGTCGTATTTTTTACATTTACATGTTTTGTTAATGCATGTTCCTTTGCGTATGCATTTCTTTTGTAAAGTTTATAAATATTCTAAAACAATTGTCCTCCCACATTATGTTTACTTCCGATAACTTCAATTTCAATGAGCTGCAATTAATGAATTACCGGCCTGCAAAATACAGGAGATTAACAGATTAAATAAGCGTGATCTTTTTAAATAGTTAAAATATTAAGTTTTTATGTCAAATGCTGTTGAACTTTTTATATTAATTGGAGACATAAGTCATGTTGATCTGTTATATACATTTGTATCTAATAAGCTTGACCAACTTCTTAATATCAGTCAGACCGTACGCGTACGGTCCGACCGTATGCGTATTTTGAAAAAGTACGCATACGGTCCAGACCGTACGCGTACGGTCCAAATACTCATACGGTCTGGAACATAACGATTATCTCCATGTAGGGTATCTGAATTCACGCATGCGTAATGTCGACCGGACTGATTCTTGACAATGTTTTACTGTTTTGGGTTATTATCTTGAATATTATTATAGATAGAGATAAACTTTAAACAGCAATAATGTACAGCAAAGTAAGATTTACAAATAAGTCTACATGACTGAAAAGGAGTTATTGTCCTTTATAGTCAATTTTTAACAATTTTCATAAAATTTGTAAATTTTTACAAACATTTTTTACTGAAACTACTGGGCCAAGTTCATTATAGATAGAGATAATTGTAAGCAGCAAGAATGTTCAGTAAAGTAAGATGTACAAACACATTATCATCACCAAAACACAATTTTGTCATGAATCCATCTTCTTCCTTTGTTTAATATTCACATAGACCAAGGTGAGCGACACAGGCTCTTTAGAGCCTCTAGTTTTTTTTGTACTTACATCAGGCTGTTGGGGTTTTCTATGAATTGTTTTACATTTTTCATTTCGGGGCGTTTTATGGCTAACTGTGTGGTATGAGTTTACGCATTGTTGACGGCCATACAGTGACCTAAAGATCTTAACTTCTGGGTCATTTGGTCTCTCGTTGGCAATCATATAAAATCTTCTTAACGTCCAAACATTGTTAACATTCCTAAACACGGAATGATTGCTGTGAATAAGACGGTAGTGTTGATGTCGACCATTATATCATGGAGATATATACGGAGATATGTACGCGACAATTAAAAAGGGATTTTATAATAACAATTCGTTCACCATCCAGTGGAATTAATATTGAAAAAAGGATATTTACCCATATCTGGAATGAGATTTATTTGCCCTTGACTGACGACCTCTGCCGACGTATCATTGTATGACTTAGGTGGCAGTACTGATGCATCTGGCGCAATAGGTGGCAACACTGAACCTTCTGGTGCTGTAGGATCACCGTCACATGAAACAATCAAATAATCCTCAGGTTTTTGAACTGAAATGAAAAAAAAAAACACATTAAAAGGTTTGTTAGTATAATCGTCAAGGGTTTTTCTTTATTGAACATGTTCATAAAGAAAAATTACAATTACAAACTGGCTCAATCACTGAATTTTAACATAGTTTGTGAATTTGGGTTTTGGTCTATTTGTCTTTTTCTCTTATTTTTCTTTTAACCATTTCTTATGCAATTGTTAGATTTCCATATTCCTCTTAGATTTTACAAAAACAGATATAAACAAACGAGATGTGGTTTGATTGCCAATGAATTCAGTAATAGCTTTGAATTACTAACTAGATTACAGATAAATCGTGTGTAGGATCTCGCTTTTGTTGTCAAGATGTGCTGAGTGTTTAACTTTACCTTTGATATGTATCCAGACAAAACATTTTCCTTTAGTCCCTATATCTAACGTTAATGTGACGTTTGCTACCATTCTTTCATACACTGACCGGTAACCATAGAGACCTTCCTGTCCACAGGTAATATGACGGTAAATTCCATAAGAGTCATGAATACGAAATGCATGATGGCATTTATCTTTGCTTTTCCTTATCATGATATCAATAGCTTCAATAGTTATCCCATTGGCGAGTCCGGATCTGACCGAACACTGACATGATTTTTTGTGCAATGAATTCTCTGGGTATGGGTATTTTGAATTTGCCAAATAAACTGACTTTGCTGTCCTCTCACTAGGTCTGCAAAACTTTACTACGTCATCGTCTGAAATGTAAAACATTAAGATTTTTTTCCTAGTTTAGGAAAACTATAGAAACTGACGAGATCAAATTAAAACATTACATACAACTTCCAGCTTAAGATTTTTTTAAAGATGGAAATTTAATTGAAAAAGCACCTCACGCCCATATTGGCCGATGGCTACTTAACATACATACTGCAATGTTACCAGATCGACTGTGGCTGCAAATGATGGGCTATTAAACCATGATGGAATCAACATTTTTTTTAAATTCAAAATCAATCTAATATAAACTTAAACCATATTGATAAATAAAAACAAATTTTCATCCTAAAGTAAAACAGGATAATACAAAACTGTAGGATCCCTTTAAACAAATCACAAAGACTGAGTGCAGGGAATCATTAAAAATATTTTAATCTGTAATTAAGTATAGAGAGATGAAAAAGACAACCCAATCATGATTGTAAGATGTTCTAGTATATGTATTATAAAAATAAGAAGCTGTGGTATGATTGCCTATGAGACAAGAGATCAAATGACATAGATATTTACATTTATGTTTATTTCGATTGTTTGTAATTCACTTCGTTTCTTGTGCATTAAAATCTCAAAGAATTTAATAATACAAAACTAAAAAACTAACAATTAACTAAGTAGGACTATGATAGTAAAAGTCACACATACTAATTATCAATCTGACAGAAAACATAAACGTAGACCTACATTTACAGGTGTTTGACACTGATGTACATCTTAACCTCTTATTGTAAATATTCTGACCAAACTGAATATATATGCAGATATTTCATTTATACACTTCATTAAGAAAAATGGAAAACACAATTGTCAAACGAAAAAAATGAACAGACAAACAACATTCAACAAAATACTACAGCATACAATTAAAGATTGAGCCCACAATAGAATCTAGACTGGGATCGGAAGTGTCACTAGTTCCTCTGTCGTTTACAATAGAAACACCATACAGTAGTATATTTGTATGCCACTCCAATGAAAGAATGGGGCAATGATTATTTTTCCGGTCCGTTCATCCGGTCGCCAAGGACACATTATCCCTGACTTGAAACTTAGTATGCACGCTCTACATTATATATGAGACGAGTTTTATATATTCAATGGCATTAGTGCTGAATATCCATATTGTATCCGAGGGAAAATGCCTGTCATAAAGTTGTCATGAATATTAAAATTCGATGTGGTGACATGGTAACATTATCATCCTTAACATTACGACAGACAAAATAGCTGATCTGAATGGTACACCATCTATACTTGCCACTAGTATACGTCATGTACTGTGTTACAAACCTATTTTTAAAGCCGACGAAGAAAGGCATTATATCGACTTCTGAAAGCTAAACTTAAGCTAATGTGGTCGAGTCATAACATTTAGTTGAGGCAAACTAAAGTTAGAGAGCGGAAATTAAAATTCAGCATTTTTTTCATTTATAAATGAGCATTACTCTAGAACGGTTAAAGTGACACCAACAAAATTCTAACTTGATCTGTGTTTTATGGTAATAAGCATTGTGGTCTTAATGACAATTCATAGAATGTTTTAATAATTGTGTCAAAATGAAGTTTATATCATGCCTTTTCAAACATATAATAAAAAGTATTGATTCACCGGACTTTTTTCACACTACAGGATGTGCAAAATTGGTCAGATTTTGTATAGGTTGTGCACGGAATTTTGAGTGATAAAAAGAAAACGACACTGGCCATAGAACTTTAAGATAAAACGTGAGAAATAGCTCTTGTGAAATGCTTTCAGATAAGAAAAAGAAAAAAATGCTACACATTAAAATAATAAATTCACAACACTTTCTATTATTTCTATCACCATACAATTACTTTATCTGGGCTATCTCCCTTACTATTTGAGTTATTTCCCCTCATTTGGTAAAGTTTGGAAAAGATTAAATAACAAACAAAAATATAGTGTTTTTTTTTTAAATACAGCCGTAAATATGATAAAACATTTTTTTCTATATAAAAATGTAAATTCATTCACACGAATTACAAACTACTCTCAAAATTTGCACATTTCATTAAAGATCTAGAACAATTGTTATCTGCTACTTCAAAATACAAGATGTTGGAATTCGAAGACATCCGAGCTACCTGAATATTTGTTGTATCAAACACACTATGAACTAAAACTGCATACGTTCCCATTTTATGTAGTAACTGCACATTATAGAAGTCAAAAATTAATATACGTCTATAAAAACTGCATCATATGTTACCACTTCAGGTAAACGTATAGTTTATAATTAAGTTACCTAGCGAACAGAATTTCTTTATTTGAATTTCGAAATTTCTATTATTCCAAAGTGCATTGCTACTCAAACTAATAGTCAGAGAAAGAATATTTATGATTATTCTGAAGAAAAGTCAGTACAGTACCGATCTTTTATGCAACAAATTCTCCTAAACATAATAGTTCTTTCAAGTTTACAAATCTTTAGTGAAACGGTTATAATTATTGAAAAGCTGTCAGTACATGGTAGCATTTTTGCAAATATATTTTGTGTGAATTTTTGATCTTGAATGCTATTATAATTACTTAAATCCTAGTATTCTGGTTGCAGTGGCGGATCCAGGGGCGGAGGGAGGTCCAGGGGTTGGACCCCCCCCCCCCCCCCCATTATTTTTGGGACGATCAATGCATTTGAATGGGGACATGTAGTTGGACCCCCCTTTTTAAAATGACTGGATCCGCCCCTGGGTTACTTTTTTCTGTAGCCTTCTTACCTGGTATACAATCATAAATAATAGTCATGTAATCTGTGTACTTGTGCGACATGTCAGGACAGGCATCTACTGCACTCTTGACAGTCACATTATAGGAACACTCAGGAAAACCGGAACAATAGGAATTCAACTTCCCATATTCTCTTTCATTCATTACAATACAATCTGAATGTGTACGAATACAGCAGTCCTCCATATACTTTCGTCCTCTCAATCCACATCGTCTGTCTTTTTTAACACCATAGAATAACCGTTTAACTGCAATCTTATGGTTATCGGGACATTTTATACTCATTTCTTCATCAGTACAGCCACTCACAAATATATGTTCTATTGCTTTACCGAGAACACCTAGAAAGATAATTAAGATTATTATAATAATCTTTATTACAAAATTACACCCATAAGGGTCAAGCAATACAAACAAACAAATGTACATTTTAAATACAATGCAATACAATGAAATATAATACAATATAATAGAACATTTTTTAAAAGTTCATTTATAAATTTATGTATAAAACACAATCATGAGCTTGTCTGACATGGGTCTGACCCCTCAGTTCTAAAGACTGCTTTATGAAGACTCCGTGGCCAATATGACAAACAAGTTCAGGAATGGGGGTTTATAATGTGTTTGAGTTTATTAAATTCATCAAGATGTTAAAATGATGGTACATAATCTTTTAGATAAGCCAAAAAATTAGAACGCAATGATATGTTAATGTCACAATACAACAAGAAATGGAATTCGTCATCCAGGACTCCACATTTTTTACATAATCTTTGTGCTCTTGGAATGTTTCTGTACCTTCCTTATAGAAAGATAATTAATATTAATATACACAACTCCTCCGTGGACCTATCTTTAAAATATTATTATTTTAAATATAATACAATTGTAATGACTTTAGTATCATCTTTGCTGGTTGAACATGCCGATACGGGGGGTCTTACTTCTATCATCATTTTATATTATGCAGGTACATCTTTTCCGTTCATTTATGTCTTTTGCACTTAAGAGAGTGGTGATCACACCTTCATAATCATTACTATTTTTGTAGTTTTTTTTTACCAGATTTACTATTTGTGATGTTTAATAGTTCATAATGTTTACATTGTGTTGTGTATATATAATGTTGTATTGTTTGTCTTCAATACTTTTGGGTATATATCTCCTTGTTGAAAGCTGTACCTTGACCTATACTGGTTTACTTTTATAAAGTGTTACTTAGATGGAGAGTTGTCTCATTGGCACTCATGCCACACCTTCCTATATCTATAAACCTCAACTTACAACGATATCCTACCACTAAATATCTGAAATTAGTTTAATGTACTTTAGCAGAAGCAATATGCCAAAACCGTTCGTGATCAAGTGACACATATTTAGATGATGTTCTATAATTAACAAAACGTTTACATGGTTATCTGTTTCTGTAATAATGCTCAAGTAGTTACTTATATTACATCTATACGCCTCAGTTCAGCTTTAAGTAGTTGTAAAATTCTCTTACTCGCAGATCGTCTATAAAATTATATTCTTGGCAAAGATAGAATAAATTGAATTGCGCTTGTAAAGTTTGTGATTCGTTACTAAAGAGTTCTAAGTAATTAATTTTGATGCAACACTGGTTATAACGGTTAACATTGACAACAATAACACATCCACGATTGAAATTGTGCTATACCCATCTACATTATTTTGAGATGTATTTTCATTTCAGAAACATTATAATTCAGATCAAATGATATCTGAAGATTTGCAAGCATCTTTTTTGTACTTGATAGTCGCAAATATCCGACGAATTGGTCAAGGTAATTAAGTAAAACAAACGTATAAATTTCAATGCGAACACTTCCGAGACCGAATGTATGATAAGACAAAATATTAAAGTTCGGTTTAATGAAATATGTAAAACACACAAGCATAAAAATTTCAGGCGTTTGGTTTATAATTGGTTTCGTGGGATTGTAAAAGGGAACTTCAAAAAAATGGGTTAAGGACTTGTTTTTCTTAGGTCCTGTCATGTCAACTGAAAACTTTTGTGTGCACACGTTTGTATTTAACTCAAGAGCACTTTTGTGTGCACACGGCCATAATAATTGCCAACCTCTTATGCTTAAGGAGGGTAAAAACTACAATTTTAAAAAAAATATGGGAAAACAAATGGAAAGGCATTCGCATCCGCTTCTTCTATGATAAAGGAAAAATAGGAGAGCATTTAGAATGAAGACGCGTCCGTTAAAACATTCCTAATCAATATGTTTTCTAAAAAAAGACTGTTCTTTGTTAAAACAAAGTTTTATAGGCCATAATATCACATCGTGTGTACTCAACCTTTAAGTACCCGAAGTCAGCTGTCACTGATTAATTCTGATTTTTATAATAAATCTTTGCCTTTGTCATCTGATTCATAATCAATTTTAACTAATGTTGCATGTTTCATTTTTCTTTACATCTTTATCTGCATTTCTGAATGTTTACTTTTGATAATTGAACATTTTAACAAAGAACAAAAATAAACGCTTCAAACGACATGTAAGAATAAATAAAATCAGGGGAAATTCACGGAGAACTTTTTACTTTTAACCATTGGCAAAGTAGCCCTTTTAAGTCCGATTTCAAGATTTTGTTTGCACGGTCTGAAAAGACTTTGTGATTTGGTTGTACAATTCTTGACTTTTATATTTGACATTTCAGTGCTTTATAGAGAGAGGATTATTGCCTGCAGTGCTAGCAAAAATAAGTTAATAAATTCAGATATTGGATAAAACAAATATTAATGTGTGACCTTTTAACACCCTTTGTACACCTAATACAGTGTGCTACACTTCAGTGACTCAACATGAGTTTTATTGGATTATTAAGATTATTATACTTTTTGTAAACAATAAACGCTAGCACATCATGACATAAGAGTGATTTATTTTCAAAATTTGATGACAAAAGTCCATATTATAGTCTGGAATTTCTGAGAAAAGGAACTTTGCTTTATTTGCCATGACCTCTCAATTTTATTAAATGCAATTAAAAACCGAATAAACAACATATGCTTTGAATAAATTTTTCCATTGGTATATTATTCTTTATTCCGTAAGCAAATATACAGCTCATACGATTAAACAGATACACAAATTATACAGTTTACATATACATATACAGCATTAATATATAGCGGAGTTTGGCATACAATTTACATTGGTAATAATTGGTATAAATACACAATGCATGTCAGTACTTTTAGCTGTTTTGATATAATAACAATTTGAAAAATTCGTAAATCACAGGACTGCAGAATTAAATAAGCCTAAACATACTGTGTCTAATCATTTAAGAAATTAAGTGACTCTCTCACTTTTTTGTTCATTGTAAAAAGGTGTTGTATGAATTATGATAGGGAAACTGGTTTACAAATATGTTCATAACAGTAGGGTTCGTACTAATTTCTTCATAAAACGCATCACCCATGATAGCACGTGCAATCAAAGCCAAAGTAACAACAATGCTTTTGAAAATATAAACCAAAATATGCGAAAAACTTTGATTTCACCTGTTGTTTCTTTTCATTTTGCAGTCAAATATCTTATAGTACATTCCATTTGTTTAATTATAAACTGAATGTTTCTTGTAGTTTTATAATATTGATGATCATATATAAATTTTACATAAAACTACACAACAAAGAAGCATTCTAAAACTAAATGGAGTAGTGTACGGCTCTTCCCTATTTATTTTTTTATATGAAACTCAAATCGTCTGTATAACATTTAAAGAACTTACCAGGTACAAAGTAAAGCGCTGTTAATATTGTCAAATTAATGTAATCCATTGTCTTTATCAAGCTTCACTGTACTGAAAAATAAATAAAACATACACCCATATAATAAAAGATTAAACTTATTATAGAAATATGTTTATTAATAAATCTCCATCAGACTCCACCCCCAGCTGCCGTTTTACATCAACTATTGATTTTAACGACATTTTATGTACTTTTTATATTATAACTATAAACAAACTAAAATAATAACCAATTAAAAACGATTCAGATCTTTATTTGCTTTGAAAATATTCTCATCAGTAAATCCTCTTATTATATGAATTGGATTGTTTTAACTTTAATAGATTGACTTAGTTAAAGTAATTACCTTTATTATCTTTTTAATATCTTTTTTATCGGGATTATTGGTACAAATAATCAAAGGTTTTAGATGTGAATATTAATGCGGAGAATTTGTAAACAAAGAAATGCTTGCCAACTGTTCAGTCCTGATATTTAAAAGTTACTTAGCAACAACACCATAAAAGATAAAACATAAATAAAGATACTTG
This sequence comes from Mytilus edulis, assembly GCF_963676685.1. Taxonomy (NCBI): domain Eukaryota; kingdom Metazoa; phylum Mollusca; class Bivalvia; order Mytilida; family Mytilidae; genus Mytilus; species Mytilus edulis. Next base: position 64,363,717 of record NC_092353.1, on the reverse strand, counting down.
AATTCATTTTATCAATTATGTATAAATCTGACAAGAAGTTCAACTTCAAAAATGATAATTACAACTTGTAAACAATAATGCAAAACCAATTCTGTATTTGAATGAAAAGTGAATTTTACCTTTCTCTCCACTGTGTATTGTCATTGAATACTTGTACTAACTTCAGGCCATGCTCGCTTTGACAAGTAATTTTCTGTTCAACATATATTTTTTTTATGATAAATCACTTAATTTTCTCTCACACAACATTCTTTTATCTTTATCATATTTCATCACAATACCCGAGGTCCTATTGTGTGGACTAAATCAGTTCTGGGGCTAGGAGGGGCTCTTTAAAATGTCATTTGAGGTGAGATGCATTTAAAAGTGGTCAAATATTATCTTCAAATATATATAATCTAAAGGTGATTAACCCAAGAATGCTATCACATTAAACGTTTATAACGCCATTTCAGATTATATGGCTGTTTGAAATTAAATACCATGATTATTCCATTGGTTAATATTGCATAATCAGAATCCATCCTATTGACTGTCGGCTACGTACAATGAAACCACAAACATCCTTCTTTTTAAACAAACATGTTTTTTTGATAAAAATGGTGTAATTATAACAATAATCAATAATTTATTTTCCAATGTCTTTTTTCTTTTGTTTCGGTTAACATTCAAGGATTTTATCATAAAAATATGATTCATACGCAATCGTAAATAAGTCTCAAATTTCACTGAATACATAATGAAAACAGTTTTCGAATTTAAGCTGTTTAAATAGAAATGATGATTTATTCAAATGTTTAGTTTTTGGTTCAACTGACTTAATTACAATTATGTTTCTGTTAATTCAGTATTTGGGGATTACTAGTTAGGTTTAGAGGAAAAAGCAAAAAAAAAAAACCCATTTATGACAAACAGACAGGAGACGGTCATGGCTCATATGAAACACACTTTGGAATGAATTTTGAAGACAACAATGTTGACACAAATTAAGATATGTATATATGTATATAAGACATCTGAATTAACTAGACACTATTTTGGTATATTACATCAAATGTGTTATGCATGTTTAAAACACAGAGTTGCTCCCAAAAATCAAGGTCTCATTTATTTTCACCCAAACTCCCATTTAGGTTACAAATGACCGGTTACATATTTTATAGCCAATAAAGAATACAAAAATATGTGACTTTTTAAAATTAAAAGTTTCATATGATTTTAAAAATCTGAAGAAAAAAATAAAACTTAAAATACCTTAAAATTACGAGCAAACTATGAAACTCCTATGATCGGATAAATTTATGAACTTCAAATACAGAACATGATAGATCACAAATCTAACATCTCTAAACTTTTCAGAAATATTTAATGACTTACCTTTGAAGGAGGCAATTTTTGTATCTTTTTTATTTTATTTTAAACACCAAAATGTGTTTTCAACAAAATTACCAGCTATACCAAAGCGCGAAAGCATTTATAACTTTAGTGTTCATTCTAACCAAAATCGGGAAAATGGATATAGTTTTTATTGACCGGTCAATATTCGATGTTGTCTCATACATTTAACTATTTGTTTTAGTTAATGACTTGATATTGTGATATATATGTTAGTACCTTTATTTGAACTGTACTTCTTAAAACTGACAATCAATATTCAGAATGATTTTAGCTATTTATATATCTTATAGCATATGCATTGTATTTGTTGTGATCTTTGTGATTTTATAGCAGATGAAACAGATTTCTTAATCGAGTACTGTGGTGGACACTTTATGTCAAATGTTGGGAAAAAGCTACTGTTACCTTGACAGTTGACCTACTGACCAAAAAAATCTACAGTGGTTTTGTTCTTTCCAATGTCATTCCCGATCTGATTGTTTGGAGATATGGTTCAAAAGACAACATTCTGAAATCAAATGTTTTCTCAAAATGTCAATCTATTAATAACTGCTCAATTGACCCCAAAGTCAAATTGTGTCATCCTCACTTCACAATGCATAAGGCTGAGTTTGGACGACGGATGTCACTTTAGTGGAGCAGAAACGACTTACCCTTCCGGGGCACCGAATTCACCTTCGGTTAAATTATGTTTATGTCGAAACTGTGAAACTTTTAGAATCAACGATTTCTCCACAAGTTGGAATGAAGATATTCAAACATATGATTAATTAGAGCCAGTAATTAAAACCAATTTAGTATTATATAGAGTGATCATCAATGTGTTTACAATGGATGCATGGAAGCATTTGAATGTTTATTTGTTTAGTCAAACTTTCTTATTGCGAATGAAGAGTATATTAATAAACAACTGCAAAATCGTTCATTTTTTTTTATCATCTTGAGGTAACAAGAACGTAATATAAGATAACTCATTAAGCGAGTTTTACATTGTTAGTAAAACACTTAACAGGACAATAATTATTACTTGTGAAATAATACTGTCGAATGGTCTTAAAAAACTGAATGATCAGCATGGACCAAAAAATCCAACTCTAGAATATGTAAATAGACAATATCTTGTGTTAGTTGGAAAGATCTCACGTTATGCACTGGTAAATCCAGAAACCAATGTCACGAGTACTGAACACGTTGACATGTGGACGGCTACCTCGTTACAACAACTATAAGATAACGACTGAAATATTCCCGCGCATAAATGTACTGTTGAAGCGTAGTCGTCTTTTTCTTTTTCTTTATATACAGAAAATCACTTGGTTGATGATTATATTGTCTGGTCGATATCAAACAAACTCAGTCCCTTATAAGTGTCGCCTATAACTTACAATGAGTTCTGAGCTTTTTTATGTGGTAAGTCCTCACTGCGACCTGTTCAATAGCTGTTGGTTTTTTTAAGTGCATGGAATGATATTGAGGAGAAATTTTTCGGTCTTTTCCATTTTATGGGTTTTATTTATCGGACTTTTATTTTTGAAACAAAACAATAATCATATTATTTTGGTGTTTAATCAAGTCCGTAGTTAATGCTCCCTTAAATTGATCTTACTATACGGTATACCTGTCACATATATTCATTTGTCCATTTGCAATGCGGACACTACATCTCTTTATGTTTATGTGTTACGTAAATTTGATAAAGATAAAATACTGGACTAATTGCTTTTGTCAGAAATCGCAGAGGAGCGCCAACATTATTGAATTTACTTGAATAGGTTCACCTCGCATGGATCTGCCCATATTCATAATTATTATGGTCAAAGACTTTTTATTACAGTTTTGACACTATCATGAAGGATCCATAACAAATGAATAAAAAGGTCTAGAATATTAAGAAATTCATCAACCATGGTAACGCACATTGTTTTACAGATGGCTGATATATGAAGGAGGTTGACTTACAAGATAGAAGACACCACTAATTATATGAATGAATCTGAATAGTATGTATGTATATGTTTTACCTTCAATGAAACCACACTTAATGCAATATTAATAATATGTGTAGACAAATTAAAGTAAAATTTTAATCTGCAACAAAAATAAAACATTCATTGGCGCCGTTTGAATTTACATTATTAATCAACAGACGCGCAAACTTTTTTTTATCTCCCAGTTCTTTATTTTACTGATGCCTTTTGATTTAATCAAGAATTGAATGCTTTTTTTTATGAATTTATTGGTGTGTTAAAGCGTTGACCGAAGCACATTTTTCTTCATATTAAAATGTGTACATGATCAAAGCTTGTACAACCATATAACATTATATCTAATATTCGTAAAATGCATTTAATTTAGCACAGCATGTGTTGTATTATATTGTTATTTTACGCGGACTTCTAATATTTCAAAGGTCAAATAAACTCATCCGATACTATCAGAAAAAGTGTTCTGGTGTTACAACATGTAATGAAACATTGCTCGAATCTAAAAGTTTAAAAGAGTTATTTCCCTTATTTTTCTATATAAATACAACTTAACTATACGACAAAAATAACCCAAAAGACAACTAGATAAAGTACAGTGTTAAGTCTTTAAAAATAAAGAGGTGTCCCATTATGATGCCTATCTATGTAACAAATTGTGGAAAATACTGAATTCGACTAATATTAATCTAACAAAATGTACTTAAATATAGCTCGTCAAGTAAAAAAGTCAACACTCGTGGTGCTATGTAGTCAGTAAATTGCCTGATATCAAGTTTCAAATGAAAAGAATACCTTTAAGATCCTTTAAGCATTTTCAATATCAATGTACCAACTTTTCTAAACCTATCTTTCAACAATAATTGATGTGACAGTATTATGTCGTCATGTCTTTTTGGTGTTTATCTCATTTATATTGAATAAGTTTACAACGAGGATAAATTGGTAGTAAATCTACTATTTTTTCCATAATAATGGCCCATGAATAGCAGAAAATAATGAATATTGTAATTTTTAAATTTTATGTAAACCGGCTTTTAATTACATCTTGCGAGAATTAGCAAAATGTGGTCTTTTGCAATTATCTTTTATGAAAACGAGACAAATCAATCTATTTAAAGCATTACAAAATTGACAAAGGTCTTAACAAATCATAATTTCACTACAAAGAACATTTAATGTGTTTATTTATATCTAATATTTACCTTTGTATTAACGATGAATACGCCGTCTTTGTTTAAAGTAATATCTGTCATTAATTGATCAATATTTAAGTTTATCAATGAAAACAGTTGTAATTTTATAATAATTTATATGATGAATACGCCGTCTTTGTTTAAAGTAATATCTGTCATTAATTGATCAATATTTAAGTTTATCAATGAAAACAGTTGTAATTTTATAATAATTATTTGGTTTCATCTAAATGAATCATTTGTATAGCTCTGAAGATGTTAACCATAATGCCGGAGATGTAAACCTCAGCGCTATGGCCATGCATAGAATCCAGTGCTGGACATGTAAAATCCAGAACTAAATATGTTAAGTATAATAGGCTGCAAATGTAACTAGCACTGAAGAGGTCAAGTTTAAGCTCTGGAGTTATAAACTCCATTTCTTGCTTTTTAAGTCAAGCGCTGCATATTTAAACTGAAACGCTAGCTAACAAGTTCAGTTCTATAAATTTAAAATTTTAACACCAGCGTTGAATATTAGTCAGAAACGTACAATTCCTAGCTATCCAACTTGACAAGGGTATCTATACTGCTAGAATGTATTTAATTTTGTGAAATCATTTTATTTAATACATATACTTCAGGAAATTTGTAAAGTAAAGGCAGATAATGTTTAATCTTACAATTTACCGTCATTTTAAAAACATTTGCTTTCTGTACTGATCATTGCTCATCTTATCTACCATGATGTTCGGTTATGCCTCAATTAAAGAACTGAAATCCAGTATTTCCGGAAAGATGATTAGATATCCTTAGAGATAATATATAACTTTATCTATCACAGATAGAGATCTGTAGCATTTAATCAGCTGTTGTAATGCTGTCTTTTTACGTATCTGATTGACTTGTGGTGGTGTACGTGGGAGTATCAAACAACAAATGGGTGAACTTTTCAATCTTTGCCTAAATGTTGTATATATTGAAATATGTTCTACACTTTGATTAAAATGCTACGTCACCGAGCTTGTTTACAAGCTTCATGTTGTCTAATAATGACACCTTGTGTATGGCTTAAACAGAGCATCATAAGAAAAATAGAAGGCAATGTCTACCATCTCATACCTCCCACATGTCCACCATCGCTAGTGACATGTCTGCTATCTCATATATCCCATGAGTCCACCATAGCTAGCATCATGTCTACTATCTCATAGATCCATCGTGTCCGCTATCGTTAGTAACATGTCTACTCTCTCATAGATCCCTCGTGTCCACCATCGCTAGTGTCATGTCTACTATCTCATAGATCCCTAGTGTCCATCATCGCTAGTGTCATGTCTACTATTTTATAGATCCCTCGTGTCCACCATCGCTAGTGTCATGTCTACTATATCATATATCCCACGTGTCCACCATCGCTAGTGTCATGTCTACTATATCATAGATCCCACGTGTCCACTATCGCTAGTGTCATGTCTACTATATCATAGATCCCTCGTGTCCACCATCGCTAGTGTCATGTCTACTATATCATAGATCCCACGTGTCCACCATCGCTAGTGTCATGTCTACTATTTCATAGATCCCACGTGTCCACCATCGCCAGTGTCATGTCTACTATCTCATAGATCCCACATGTCCACCATCGCTAGTGTCATGTCTACTATATCATAGATCCCACATGTCCACCATCGCTAGTGTCATGTCTACTATATCATAGATCCCACATGTCCACCATCGCTAGTGTCATGTCTAGTATATAATAGATCCCACGTGTCCACCATCGCTAGTGTCATGTCTACTATCTCATAGATCCCACGTGTCCACCATCGCTAGTGTCATGTCTAGTATATAATAGATCCCACGTGTCCACCATTGCTAGTGTCATGTCTACTATCTCATAGATCCCACATGTCCACCATCGCTAGTGTCATGTCTACTATATCATAGATCCCACGTGTCCATTTTATATTTGCTCATGATTAGATTTACAGGTAAGTTAATGCATGTACTATACCATTGGTAATATCTGGTTATAAATGTTGTTCACTTATGTTTAGAATAATTTTGATTCATATTGTTCTGAAACTTCGTTGTAACATGATGGACATATTGCACACTGAAACGAGCCGAGAAGTCAATTCTTTGATCATCGATGGCCATACATATCGGAAGGTCACAGTGTCTTGAAACATAACAACATATCTTACAAAGTACCCTAAACTCGTGTAAAGCCAGGGTCACCACGGATTCTGATAGTCTGACTAGTTTGTCAAAACACAGAACGAGCATAACCATGTGGCATTTGACCGGAAAGACAGAGGCTAAAGAACTACGGGTACGGCCAAGGGAAAGTCTGTAGATGTATCTTGTAGGCCTTCTTTCACCTCCCCATGGTGAGCAGGGGACAACAATACATGTTATGATTGACAATTTATTACATTTGTACAAGTGGCTAAAAGAAGAGGTCTACAATGATCAATGAAATATAACATGACTTGGATGGAAGTGTTGTTTCATTGGCACTCATACCACATCTTCTTATATCTATTCACCTGTAATTTACCTGTCATTTACCTGTAAAAAAAATCGGCGCAAAGGAAAAAATAAATAGGCGGAAATGAAAGAAAAAATAGGCGCAAATGAAATGCAGATCGGCGCAAATGCAAAACGCCGTCTCATAGATCCCACATGTCCGCTATCGTTAGTAACATGTCTACTATCTCATAGATCCCACATGTCCGCTATCGTTAGTAACATGTCTACTATCTCATAGATCCCTCATGTCCGCTATCGTTAGTAACATGTCTACTATCTCATAAATCCCTCGTGTCCGCCATCGCGTTAACTCTCTCACAGATCCCTTGCCACGTGTTCATCATCGCTAAAGATAGTTGAATTTTCTTGGTCATACATTTCCCAGACCAAGTAAAAGAGAGAATGGTAATTTTATAGGTCACATACTAGTAGATGTTATATATAGAAAAGTCAGATTGACTGTAGTTCGGATGTTGATCAATCTCCACCACGTATTAAAGTAACATATAGTAACATAACTTTGTTTGACATGGAGGAGATTTACACCATTTTTTGGCTAGTCGCTGAAGTTGCATGATGTTATATATATATTTATTTTGATCCAAATAGATTTTATATGATGTTATAGCAGTTAGATGAAGTTAGATAACTTGACGGCAGTTTGTTTCCTTGAACTCTTGAGATACATATCTTGTGATAATACGAATCTTCATATGTATATACTTACGTGCTTATCATTTCGGGAAACGAAAATAATAAACCAAACATCAGCACTTAAGATAAATGTTTTTATGTAAACAACAATATTACATAGATTTTTTAACTCGACAATACCATATATGTCGGGAAACGTGTGGTATCTTTTGCAAGTGCACAAGCATAGAGTTTAAATTCTCCCTCATAAATTCGTCCGAATTTAAACATTTCTAATCTATCTACATGTCTAAATAAGAGGCAAGTCAATATGTAGGATTGGTTTGCTCGCGGTAACTTCGATAAAAGAATATTTATCAACCTTAGAGGAGGGGGGGCAAGGGGGGTCCCAATAACAGCATAACAGCAAATTGATTTGGCTTATAACAGATAACAAGGAATTAAAATGGACAAAAACAGATAACAGTAAATGAAATATTAAAATAAGTGTGGTCCTGGACTGATTGAACGATTATGTCTCCATCATATGAAAATCAAGCACAATCCCTACCGTTGCTGATTTGTTTCATTAATTGTAACTCATAACAAAACAGAAACAGGTCAGCAATAAGTGGTGCACAGTTATTCCCCATTGGAATTCTGATAACTTGACAATATACGTAAACTCCATAGCAGACAAAAATGATATCTAGTAAACATTTAAGGGCAGTTATGGTATCAAAGCAGGTCTAATTGACATAGTTCTTTTGTTTGTTATTACTAAAAAATGACCTGAAAGAGTTTGAATATATATATTTGCATTCTGATTTTTTTTTAAATGCACGTTCAATGCGTGAGGTGTGGGATTTATTTTTTAATAAGACTACCAGGCACAGTGGTATATAGGGTAGAAAATCAAAAGCACAAATTATAAGCATGCAATTTATCAAGTACTTCAAAATAATTTTGACACTCCAATTATTCCACTATTTTCAAAGGCCTTATTTGAACATCTTATTATCAGGGTTTTGAGTGTTCCAAGTGTACTAGTAAGTAGAATACGTAGTCTAGTAGTGGAACAATGGCTTAAAGACGAAATACATCTTTGTTTGTAATGAGTTATGTGCAGCTTCGGAACCCAGTACATGGTTTGAACTTTCATTGTACAATGTATTTGGTTCTGCTTTGAAAAGAATCACAGATCTGAGTTTGTGTACTTTATGATATAAAATGTTAACTGGTAGTAAAGACCTCCATGTAGTTCTTAATTGAGATCCTCATCAGATATCCCTGGCCATATACTTTTCTTTTGTCATATTAAGAAATGCTCGAATTTAATATGTACGTACGGGAAACGAGGAACATTATCCCCATACAATAAAAAATTCTAAATACACAGATAAAGCAAGATGTGGTATGAGTGCCAATGAGACAAATCTCCATCCAAGTAACAATTTATAAAAGTAAACCATTTTAGGTAAAAAAAAAACAGCCTTCAACGTTCAACATGAGGCCTTGGCTCACACCGAACAGCAAGCTACATGTTCATAAAAAAATGGATTTTATTACAAAGGATAATCATAAGATATACTGTAATTGTCCTGGATTTCACTGATATTAATATGTTTATGTGTTGATCTGTGATGGGTATATATCAATGAAATCCTTCGCCGAATACGGGACCACCATATTACTAGTGGTAGACCCCAATGTCCAATAATCTTCAATTTCTACCGAATATGGGCTGTCAAAAAAAATTCTAACATTCGAATTTTCAATAACAGTTAACAGCAAATATATTATCACAATAACAGATAACAAAAAAACTAATAGTCCAATAACAGCTAACAATGAATAAGACAATAACAGCTAACAGCAAATATATTTTCAGAATAACAGATAACAAAAAATTAAATTGGCCCATAACAGCATAACAGTTAAACCCCTTGCCCCCCCCTCTTAGAGTGCAAGACATTTCTCTTTCTTAGTATAGTTATAAATGTTATGGATATTATTCAAATAATTAAAAAGGATTTAATTTCTAGCATAGAATATTAATTATAACATCATTTTACTCCCTTGTTTAACAATACATTTTCTGTCTATTGTAAAGCGGCAACGTAACCACATGTAATATATGTTGTGCGGGTTTATCTATGAATTGGGATTTGTTTAATACTCTTGCATGTTTAACACTTACTGACTTAGTGGCCAAATCTTATTCTACGATATTCCTGTTTTGAACAGCGCATGGAAATTTCCTATAAATTGAAGCGCAAATATCCATTAAAAAGCTCAAATGTCCTTTGAAAAAGCGCAAACGTTCAGCGCCGGTACACACACATATAAAAAGAAGATAATTTATACAAACGACGGACTGACTCTGTAGCTGAAAACATATCACATTATACAGGTTTACCATTCATTTTTGTAATTAAGGCTGGTAATATGCGATTAGCGCTATTGTAGTCTTTTTTTCTGAAGTGAAGAAAGAAATGTAATTATTTTTGTTTTAGCATAATTTCTTTCTTATTTTGATTAAAGAGAACTTTCGGCGATTCTTTCTTCACCTTTGAATAAAGTATAAGCTCTTGCATAAATATTGAGATATATCCTTTCAAAAACGATGAATCACACTTTTTTACTGGATTACAACAAATGTTTATTTTTCTTGACTCTATGCTACTGGCAAGTAGGACAACACATTTTTAAACATAAGAAAACTGTAGCAATTGTTGCTGTTAAAACAGTAACAGAGTGGTAACGTAATGTTTGACTTGAGTGCAATCTTAATATACGAAATAACATACACATGGAAAATAGTCAAGCAATTTGTAAACTTGCGTAAGATAATTAAGAAAAACATTTAACGCTTGATTCTCACAATATCACATACAATTAAAGAACACAACATAAGACATCAAAGCAGTTGGCTTAATTGTTTATTTTGCAGTTATTCTATTATGCAGTTCTTGAAAGTGCATATAATAAGAAAGTATGAAATCAAGAAACTTTCGACTTAATCATAAAGGCGAATAATTTAAAACAAGAATTGCTTTCATTAAGTTTATTTCAAAATATGTCTGAAGTTCTTATATTCATTGCATGGCCTAATGTGTAGAAATGTGCATTTACTGAATCAAACCCGATACCTCCGCATATAAACATGATAACTGTTAGTTTCGGGGATATCACAAGCATTTCGATACTGGAAACTATTGGTTTAATCAAGACTGGAGGAGCAACAGTATATAAAACAACCAAACAACCAATAGGTTGTCACTTAACTCTTGCTCGTGCATATATTGTTTTTACGTTACAATCTTTCATAGTAATCATGTTTATAAAACAATAAATAAATTTGGTGTATTTACTGTCTTCTGATTGGTTAAAATTATTAGTTTTATTTTCAATGTTGTCAATTTTGATGGCAACACGCCCACTCTGACGTTGTGTATTCATACGCCAACATGTGTGTACGTTGTTATTGTTTATATAATTAATATAAAACGTTCTTTGAGCCTTATTTTTGATAGAAATATAGTTATAATGAATGGCAATAGTTTATTTTGATTTTATTGAGCCATAAAACTAATTTGCGGATTATTCAATGTGAAGAGTCAAAAATTAGTTTTATGGTTCAATAAATTCAAAATAGATAATAGCCATTCATTAAGTAACAAAATACATCATAGATGCTTTCGCCAACTCTAAAACTATGTATTGTTTTCTTAGAATGCACTGAGTGAAGCAATTATGATCCAGACCATATGTTTAGTGTTCGCCTTAATTTATTAAGTCTATTTGACATTAAAGTATATAAAGAGAGTACAAAGGGTGCACGTGTGCAGAAAGTAATCATCACGAAAGATGTTGTAGTTATAATATACTGGACTCTACTGAGTTCATAATTTAGTCTGATAGAGTTGAACCAACCTGACTTGTAAGAACTATGCTCACTGTGATTTACGCTTAATCATATTACGTGTTTAGAATCAATCTAAACGGATATTTTGGATTTTATATCAATACAATCTTTGACTTTGACTCATGACAAGGGAAAAATATTCGAGTGTTATGATGAACAAGGTCGTCTACCACCTGGTATATTATTTTATGTAGAAGGGATGCCGAGTCAGCAGAACATACAGAACTGTACATTGAAATGTCATCCGCTCTTCGGATCAGGCTTGATTATTTTGAAAGTCTTTTAAGATGTAGGATTTACGACAACTATCACATAACATTTACATTATCAATGACCCATGTTAATGAGGTAAGATAAATCCAGCCAGACGGACATGTATACATGTACCTTACAATCACCCAATACACCAAATGAAGATGACAGAATGAGTATCTTGCATGGGAAAAGACTAGTCCACAAAAACTGAGCATTGGAGAAATGATAGGTGAAATATTGTCAAGATAAATTAAAACCTACATGAAGTATGTACACCTATAATAATAACTGTTTACACAAAATATAGTTGGCTTATTGCTACCATGCAAATGTGAGAAATAACGATCAAATAACGAAAACAGTAAAAATAGTCCAAGTTTTTCGGTTGGTTCAGCTTACAACTGAATCACCAAGATCCCGTCTTAATCGTCAATAAAATTTTAGTAGTAAAGTGTCTTCACGATTTCAGAGTTCTATTTGAAATAATTAAAGTGTTGAGTGATACATATAAAGTATACATTTGAGCTCTGCTGTACGTAAAAATAGTGTAACAAAAACAAGACTTAAAATATTAACGCAAATTAGTTGCCTGGAAACTTAGTCCATAGTTGCGAGGGTATCCAATAGGAACGGGAAAGGGGTTAATATATTTAAAACTTTATAAATAGCTGAATTAGAAACCAATTACTAAACAAAATATTAAACATGGTTTACTAAGATCTTCTCGGTAATTTGGGTAAAGATGTAGTGTAGTAACTTGGTACTTTTCCAAAATAAGACCTAGCTCCCTGGAGAAGGCACGACATTCCACCACTTATACATTAATTGCAGAATCTTACACATAGACACACTGTTATCAGTCCCAGGAGGTATTTACTGTCAAACCTTATCAACCTATTAGAGAACTACGAGTTAAACAATGGTATAGGATAACAAGGGGTTCAATACTAACATAGATCATCTTCGTGATGGTATTTACTATTAAAGTAGCGAGGAAATGTTAATCACAGGTGGCCTATAGTATGTCATGCTCATGTAGGAGATATAAATTGTTTCACAACTACTGAATGAATATCCCACTGGTTTGTGTGAAGAGTATCACCGGTAATGAACACAACATATACTATAGTCTATAACTGATCAACATTTTAACATTTATTGTTTATCAGCGCATAGCAATAGTTTTACTACCAATGCAATTAATGTTAGAAAGGGGGTTTCTGTTTACTCTGACCTTTATTAGCAACAAAATGAATTTATAATTATTGTAAATCTGAAAGAATCTTAAAATTGCTACAAAATATTACCAAATACTTACGCTTGTTTAGGCTTCTTTGTACTATGCCAGTTAGTATATACTATACACGTGTCTTCTTACTTGATAGACTTTTAAAAAGCGAATACTTGAAAACTATGCGGATGAGAATTTAAAAGGCTTTGAAACGGACTGAAGGTTTGAACACATTTGACTGAAAACATATCTTTACCATCAACTCAACAATTACAGTTGAGAATGGGTGAATTGTCATCTTTGCCATATCGATTTTGAGTTTTGTAGTAAAAAAGTATTTGCTTTGTAATATTTCATTGTTATTACATTATACATGTATGAATTATATTATTATGAAATAGAAATAATTCTTACCTTCTTAATTCTGCTGAATACTATATTCCGTCAGTACAAAATATTCTATATACTGAAACTATTACTAAATTGTTAGGTAATCCTGACACATAGTTATATAATAACTCCCACAACGGCAGCCAATATTACACTACAGGTACTAAGTAAATAACGTCAACAATGCAGCAGATCATCTCACACTATGTATACCAGGGGTTTCCATTAATTTTACACCAGACAACAGATCTTCGTGTCTCTTCATTTATCGTAAAAAGTACGCGGCCTTCGAAGTAAGTGATCTATTAATATCTCTTATCAGTATAGCTTCCTGCAATTTTTTAAGTTGATGCTTCTGTTTGCAACATAAAACAGTCAGCAAGAGAGCATCCTCTAATCAGATACTCCCGCTACTAACATAGATAAACAATGGATGCTGGGTATTATTTAACGCGCCACTAACTGTCAGAAGGACAGGATATTCATAACCCGAATAATCCAGTCGTTATATTCCGACTCACTATCGATCGCTACATTACTCGAGAGGACACTGACCGATAGAGGGCGCTGAATTATTCGAGTTAGGATATTCAGTGCATTCAATTAATTCAACTTAATCAACACTATAAACATATGCTTTAATGTATTTATTTAATACGGTTATTATCATACTTGAGTATACAGACATTCACATACAGACAACTAAAATACAACTGAAATCTGTATTATAATTTATAAAACCAAAAAATCAAACGACACGAAGAAAAATAATGATATAAGAATAAGAGGAGAAATACTTTAATAGAATTGAGAATGGAGATGGGGAATGAGTCAAAGAGACAACAACCCGACCAAAGAGGAGACAACATTGAAGTATACAACTGTCATAAAATTTTAATGACCATACAAGAAGAATAGGACAGGGTGAATTAAGGGAGACAGGGATTAAGGGTTGGGAGAAAAGAGAAAGGTATCGAGAGATAGAGAAATGGTCTAGAGAAACAAGAGGAAGTTAAGGGTGTGAGCAAGGAGAAATAAAATTGGAGAATAAAAGAGAGAGAGAAGATAAGATCGGGAAAGAAATGAGGAAATAAACAAAAGCTAGATATCTATTTTCAAAACATATAGTTTAAAATGACAAAAGAGAAATAAATTAAATCTTATTATTCATTCGAGAAAATCCATCTTTTCATCTGAGAGAACTAGGCGATAGTGTATTGAAAATAAACAAAAGACATTTACAAGATAAATAAGGTATGATTGCCTATGAGACACTAAAGGAGACAAAGATCCGTTAGAGATTGATTGTTGGTTGCTTACCGTCTAGTGGTTACTATTTCGTGTATGTTCAGGATGATTACAAATTAAAATCAAGATCGGGGAAATTTTTCGCCACTGGAATAAGAGGGTATATTGGATAGGGATAGACATTTCAGGAATTTGCAACAGATCACACCAAAGAATTATTACATTGGTTCTTAACATGCAAAGAACGTGGCACTCTTTCTACAGTTTAAGTCTACATTCTGACCGGACAGGCTGCGTATTTGTACACCCCGCACAGCCAAATGGACTCTCCACTTTGGCAAGGGTTTAAATGCCGATTGGAGGAAGACCTGCAGTGACCATATTTATATTCCCTAGTCAACCTTAGGGGTCTTCGATTCAACAATTAGAAAATACCATACCGCATAACAAATTTTACAAGACCGTGACATGTCACAATAAAGAACAATCCAAACGTGAAAACCCAACATCCATTTTGTTTGGTACAAAACAACATACGAAGAAAAATATAATATAAATTGATACCTTCAAATTATAGAGAAGGCTTTACGCTTTCAGCTGAATTGTGGTAAAGATATGATTAAAATTGAGAATGGAAATTGGGAATGTGTCAAAGAGGCAACAACCCGACCATAGAACAGACAACATGCAGCAGAAGGTCACCAACAGGTCTTCAATGCAGCGAGAAATTACCGCACCCGGAGGCGTCCTTCAGCTGGCCCCTAAACAAATATATATACTAGTTCAGTGATAATGAACACCATACTAAACTCCAAGTTGTACACAAGAAACTAAAATTAAAAATAATACAAGACTTACAAAGCCAGAGTATCCTGACTTGGGACAGGCGCAAAAATGCGGCGGGGTTAAACATGTTTATGAGATCTCAACCCCCCCCCCCTTATACCTCTAGCCAATGTAGAAAAGTAAGCGCATAACAATACGCACATTAAAATTCAGTTCAAGAGAAGTCCGAGTCTGAAGTCTGTGTCCTATAGGTACAGTGCATAGTCGCATTTGTCATCCATTCATATGATTATTCAGATTGAGTTATTTTAGGAGAAAAACGAGAAAAAAGGCATCCGGATATTGTCCCGTCATTGTACGAAATTTTAAGTCAGATTAAACTTCCGGTTTGCGTTTTTCTGTATACTTTGAACATACATATACTACGAATAAAGTGTATTTTCAGAATTTTATCTGCTATCATTTTCAAGTTTACTATCCATGGCAGTCACAGATTTTATTAAATAGAGAGGGTCTGTATACTATATCAATGATCACCATGGATCGATTAGTAAACTTAGAATTGAAAGTAAATACGCTTTATTTATATAGTAATGAATGTTCATAATATACAGATAAGCGCTAAAATTATTCATGTGAACTTTTGATACTTTTTCTGAAATTCTCCAGTCATTAAATCTTTTACAAAATTCATTGATTACAAAAAAGAAGAAGATGTGGTATGATTGCCATGTTGAGACAACTCTCCACAAGAGACCAAAATGACACAGAAATTAACAATTATAGGTTACCGTACGGCCTTCAACAAAGAGCAAAGCCCATACCGCATACTCAGCTTCAAAAGACCCCGAAATGACAATGTAAAACAATGCAAACGAGAAAACTAGCGGCCTTATTTATGTACAAAAAATGAACGAAAAACAAATATGTAACACATAAACAAACGACAACCACTGAATTACAGGCTCCTTACTTAAATAAATGTTCATAACATACTAAATGTCATCTTCGCTAGCCAAGGGTTACGATCCACTCCCGCTCTCTTCAGAGAGCGGGAGTGGATCGTAACCCTTGGCTAGCGAAGATGACTAAATGTATGTTCATATTGAAATTGATAGAAAACCAAAAATTGGGAACTTTGGAAATAAAGGTGGAGGGTAAAAAAAACATTTTCCTGTCACCAATAACCTATGACTTATGATACTTTTGCTGAAATTCTCCAGTCATTCTGTATTTAACAAAATTCTTCCAACAACATTTTACATACTGATACTTTAAACTACGCTCTGAATGCCCGCGCGGGTGTGTTCTAGTCAATATTAACGCCAGCATATGCATTCTTTAATGACCTGACAACATTATCGTTACTATATCCCTTCTTAATGATATGATTGTTTACTTTTCGATTCTGTTAACTTTATAATTTTATTCTTAAACATTCTGTGTGGAATCCATATTACCATTTATCCATAACACATAGAAACGGGCATATTGGGAACCTTTTAATAATTTTATTAATTTTTCAATTGTTCGCTTTTATACAGGAAGGTTCAAATTGTTCATGTGTTTGTTCTTGTAGTTTCTAAAAGGGATTAGTCTTAGATGCACGGTGGGTATGGTTTTCCTGCGAGAGAACGTTCTGTGCTGGTGATTTGGTCCTGTCAGGTGCTGGTGGGTCCTGATTCTGTGCTGGTGGGTTTGTTTACATTGTATCAGAACGGCAATAAAACGACTGTTTTGTTGCTTAATTTTTTCTCTGATGTGTCATAAGTATCATGCAAAGTATATTACAACAATATTATATTGCAAAAGTCGTGCAAGTTCGTTAAACGGAATTGTCCTGACGCTGTGCTGGTGATAAGAATAACGGTCCTGGTTCTGTGCTCCTATGTCCTGGTTCTGTGCCTTTATATTTTAGTTAAAAGTGGCATATATTCAAGATCATTGATGCTTTATTGTTATTGACTAATTAACTGTTGTCTGCTTTCTTGAAATTGACATTGTTGTGAATCTGTTTACTGTTATTATGAGAGAAAAAATACCCGTATTTTTTTTTTAAATTAACTGTAATCTTATTTATTGGCCTGTTAATGGAACCCTTCTTGCCGCCTTTTAAGATAAGAAAATATGTTTACGATTTTCGGGATTACGATCATTTTGCAAGATCACCAAAATACGTTGTAATTTATACAATACTTATATAAAGTAGATGATGTGGTATGTTTGTTGTCATTGGACAAATTTCCATAAGAAACCAAAGGAAGTATGTGTTAACAACCATACGTCATCGTACGACCTTCAACAATAACCCATAAAATAAAAATGTAAAAAGTTTTGCATAAAAATGGAGAGCAAAAATATAGAACAAAGGAATTTCTGAGCGTTTGAAACATATGTCTTTAGCAGCTTAAAACACATTTGTGTGTGAACAATTTAGTGCTGACTATAAGAATGACAATTTTATTACGGGTTTGTTTGTTTGGCTTTTTTTTGGGGGGATGGGGGATAAGTTAGAGCGAGGTTACAGTGAAAGTTTTAAGCTTGGAATAGTTTCTCGTAAGATTTAAAAGTTGTATTTTAAAAGAAAAATGTATCTTATAGCTATTAAGAATCACTTGCTGTATCTGTAAGATTTTTTCAACTTAATTTTTTTGTCTGAACGGTTATCAAGGTTTTTTTTTCTTTTCGAAAGTTCGATAGGCCACTAAAAAAAATTCACTATTTTATGAAAGGGCAGACTATAATATGTCAGAGAATGAAGACGAGATAACCTTTGTACAGAGATTTTTGTTATGTTTAGCATGGGATCAACACAAGGGTACATTATCATTAAAGATCTATAAAAGTATTTGAAACTACCTTTTGCTTTGTTAATTGTGCCTTCAATTTCAAAAATTAAAATATCTCGTAGCTTCATACTACCAATTGAGTATAAAACAAGTATATAAGTTTTAAAAAGAAATTCTTAGATTAAACACCTACATTTAACTTTAAAAGGTCATAACAGTTTCCATTCACCACACCAACGAATCATTTTTAATACAAAAATACCAGTTGCAGCCTTTTGTTTATCTATTAATATATGTATACGGATAAAGTTATGAAAGGCAGCAGGGTCACCAGGGTGAGGAGTCCATAAACATTACCTTCAATTCCTGTCAGTTTGTATAAATCCCAGTATGTATTGGAACTCCGCCTACCTATTGTTTGAAAACATCCAAGCAAACATAGCAAGCAAGTCAATCAAAATTTTTTTTTGCATGCTTTTATAGAAGAGCTGTACTATATAATGCACAGACGCGTTTAAGTCTTTCGACAAAAAATACTATCAATTTCTTTTTGTCCTATGTAAACTTCCGTACCATTTCCTTCCATTCATGATCATTAAACTGAACTGTAAAATATTTCTTGGTACCTACTTAATTCCTTTATGAGTCTTAAGTAAACATAATTATGACAATAACTGTTGTGAGCACAAGATTCACTGCACACTTTTAAAGTTCTGCTTCATCAAACATTAAAATGTGAACTTAAGTTTTGAGACTTTTTTAATCGACACGATTGGAATTTTTGTATATGAGAACGTTTATCTATTAGTTGAAAATGCGGCTTTGAACTAGCTTTCAGTACCTGCGAGCATTCGTTGTTCAATAATGTGTGTCTTTGTGTTATTATTTTATGTGATAAATTGTTTTGTTGGTACACCACTGTAACAATGAAGGAGGAATGAGGAGGGTTGGTTGGGTGGAAGTGGGGAGGGGTATGCGGAGCGCTAACAAACATGTCTATGCGGCATGGGCTTTGATCATTGTTGAAGCATCAATGTATATATAAGGGGCATTTAATATCTTAATAAAACTATTCTTATTTTAGATACTATATATTGTTATCTGATACAAGTGTGGACACAGATGAGTGTGGATAGTATGTTTGGATGTTTGACAGTGTTTTATGATAAATGTAGTTCTATGATTTTCCTATATGTGTTATTAACTGTGTTGCACAATGACAACCAACCGGAGCATCGGTGCATTACGTTTGCGCGCATTACCATTACATTTGCGCGCAAAAATCATTACGTTTGCGCGCAGTTTTTGATTACAATTGCGCGCATTTTTTTGACAGGTAAACTCAGGTAAAATACTATACTACTTATTTATTTATAATTTGTTCAATTATTTACAAGTATAAGTACTCATTCCGTTAGTCCCCTTAGTCCCCTGCTCACCAAAGATGAGTTGGAAGTGGGATTTCGAGCAAGGTGAGTCCGTTTTGTTATGCACAAGCACTAAATCGTAGAAATATATACAGATAAAAATGTTAAAATTCTATAACATAGCTAATCTTAAAGGTAAAAGTATTGATAAATTCATTACTTTACATTTCGGTACGTGCCGAAACTCCATGTTTGTGTCTTGGTCTAATTTACTAACCAACTTAAATTATTTACTAATTTTAAAAACGATCACTATTCGTTGAAACACTTTTCACTCTGAAATATTCGCAATGAAGTTACATGTATGTCTTTTAAAGCTATACTACGGAGTTCATAATGATCACTTTATAATTTATTTTAGAATTCAATATGAACAATATATAATTTGAATTAAGAAATACTTTCAAAATTAAAAAGTGATAGTCATATTTATTATGAAAATTAAAAAAAAACATATAGTCAATTAAAATTTAATTTAATTTTTATTTATATTTTTACCTGAGTTTACCTGTTAAATGAATGCGCGCAAATGTAATCAAAAGCTGCGCGCAAACGTAAAACATTTTAATCCCCAAATGCGCGCAAACGTAGTGCGCCCCGGAGCATTAGGTGTATTGTTTATTTTATATTTAGTTTTTATGTTCAAGACAGGCATGGTTCCTGAGGAATGTTATTCCACTTGTCCTGTAAAGCAAACTCAAGCTGACTTTATGATATTGGTGGTGGTTTTCATCGTCTAAATCATGTCAAATCTGATGCAAAATTTGCTCTATCGGACCTAAATCTGGCGAAACGCACGACTTTTGGCCAAGGCGGGTGCCAAACGTCTATGTAACCACCACTAATGATTTTTGGTCTACAGAATTCGATGTTTACACCAGACGGCCGTTTAGATGTCGGCTGTGAAACCGTTGAATTTCTGCGCAAATGGTGCTTTACTGAAATTGCTCCATAGGATCTACCGTGACCACCATTGAACTCACGTGACCTTTGGACATCCATCAGAGTCGATATCGGATATGTTAAAGACCAAATGTATCGGTTTTGCTGAGCGTTTCTTGCTTTTTGAACCCCGGGATGTGGCTTATCATTAACTGATCCATTTTTGTTGAATTTGTGGATGATTTGGGTTATTGTATGCTGTGAAAGGCTTCATTGGATCATGCCCGAATCTGCATGTCGCTGGTTGTCAGAAAGTCCTGGCATTTACTCAGATGTTTATTGCAGTTTCCTTACAATAAGGGCGGGAAAATTCATGACATTAGCCAAGCTTTAAATGACAAAATCGTGAAAATGGTGCGTATGTTGAAAAGCGGTGAACTCGGTATATGTCCGTTCAAACTAACCCTTACTTCGCATTTGTTCCAAAAATCACCCAACCGTAAAGTTGTCGACAATTGTCTTTAAAGTCATTTTCAACCAACTTTACAAAGTTCTAATATAAAATAAATAAAAATTATCAGACTTTTTTTAAAACAAAAGTGTTGCGTTTTCATTGGCACTCAGTATATCTTTGTGGTGGCTTGTCAGTATCATCAGTAAAACACTTTAAAATGTTGAATTGATCCTCAGATAATATTAGAAGACATTTATTGGTTTTAAGTAATGACAATGCCTAACATGATGCTTGTTATCTAATATTAGACGAAAGATGTTGCCCTTTTATGTAATTATGTAATACAAGCTACGATCATTTGAAAACACATATTAAACAGCCAAATGGATGCACAAGAGCTAAAATAGGAGTCATAGATCCTATTGACAACAATTATCTGCCCAATTTTATTGATTTTGTAACATTTGTTTCAAATATGACCAACTTCTTATCCAAAATCACCAGCACCGTATCAGGACCCACCAGCACAATGACAGGACCCACCAGCACAGTATCAGGACATGACTAAATTGAGAAAATGCTAAATTTTAATATATTGCAATGTTTTTTCACAAAATAGTTTTGTCGTGTGGATTGCGGTATAGAAAGCGGACTCTATGAGCATTTTTGTTTTATTTTTTCAGTTCTAGATTTTCTGAAAATGAACATTTTTGTGTTACGCTTACTGAAACAGTTTAGAGGGTCAAGTTATTAATGGTTTACATATGAACCCATAAGAAACAAAATTGAAAAATCTCAACTACTTTCTTCCTTTTTTATGAGTGAAAACGTCAAAAATCATCATTTTCGTCTTTGTTTACATTTTTTCATTGATCACCAGAACCCGTCAGGACCGAATCACCAACACAGAACGTTCTCTCGCAGGACAACTATACCCACCGTGAGATGCATGATTATTTTTTTTAGTTGTAAGTGACTTTGAACTAGCTGTCAGTAACTGCGATAACTCTCAGATCTGTACTTAGTGTATTTTTGTTGTTGGGATATACAAGTACCCGGCCACGTTAACTCTGTGTTTTTGTTATATGTATTTCTATTTGTATTCATCTGAAAAGTTAAGCCTTTTCAACTGATTTTTATAGTTCGTTCTTATTTTGTAATGTTACACCACTGTCCCAGGTTAAGGGGAGGGTTGGGATCCCGCTAACATGTTTAACCCCGCCACATTCTGTATGTATGTGCCTGTCCCAAGTTAAGAGCCTGTAATTCAGTGGTTGTCGTTTGTTGGTGTGTAAGCTGTGGATTTTCTATAAAAATCTTGATTTATTTGCCACAAAGTCCTCTTTTTCTATCAAATGCAATGAAACAGTAAAAAATAATGTTTTGCATCAAGTTTCCCCTTGGAACATGTACTAATTAAATGGCCTACCTCTATTATTTATTATATCTTTAGTTTTGATACAATTGAGGTTTCAAAAATTCGTACAAAAATGGCTACAGAAGGGTACATAAACCTTAAACAGCGTAAAAATCGTAGATTTACAAGTGGTGCGACTTTTCCCATGTGTCTAATGACTTTATTTCATGTCATTATTATAAGCAAAATTTTTTTTTTTAATATTTGCATATGGTTTCCTTTAATTTCTCACATCTATTTTATTTGAATTTAGGGAAATAAGTATTATGTATATAAACAAATCTCATGTCGATATATATATAACATGTACATAATAAGGGAGCTACCATTTGATTTTTATGGGGGGGCTAGGATGAAAAATTTTGTCCTGCATTTTTTTTTAGTTGTAATCTCTGTCCTGCCTTTTTATTTTTCACTCTATTCGGTCCTGCCTTTTTTTTTTATTAGTTTATCCTGACTTTTTTTACCTAAATTGTCATCCTGCCTTTTTTTTTTTTGCAAAGTGTCTCATCCTGCCTTTTTTTTTACTCAAAACTCCTGTCCTGCCTATTTTTTTCAAATTTCATCCTAGCCCCCCCCCCCCCCCCCCCCCCATAAAAATCAAATGGTAGCTCCCTAAGTTACAATCAAACATCAACCCACACCAAACTGGCTGTAGTTGAAAAACGTCAAAAGGGAAAATACAGTGAAATTTGGAGAATTTATATTATCACATGTACATGCATTTGAAATATATTTAAATATTTTTTTCAAATTTTTTAGTTTTAGGTTCCACCTAGCTACCATATTAGAAAACTGGGATTTAAACGCTAGTCTATTAGAGGGATATTACAGTGGCGAATCCAGAAATAATCAACCATTTTTTTTCCAGACAAGGGGGGCCTTTGATTTCATTGGTTGTAATTTTTATTTTATCATGAATCAGATTTGAACAGGACTTGGGGGATAAAGGTAAAGACCGAATGTCAGTTTTAGTCTTATATATGTACTTTAATTTTAGTCTTATATGTATATATGTGTACATATATCACTGATTCAGTGGCAATGGTGAATAGCTATATATAGACACTGACAAGTCTTAGATAACATTTTATAGTTTTGAATGGTTTTTTTATCAGTTGACTAAAATTAGGTGGAGGTATGTTGTTATTTCCAACAGAGGGGCACTCATGCTCAACCTTTATCAGTTTGTGCATGAAGCGATTGATAGTTGCCAGACACTGAATGATTATACCACAAATTTGTGAAAGTTTTAACCAATGCATATATACTTTAAATACGATAATAAAAAAATCATGTCTTTTTCAGGACTTCTGATCCAACCATGCAGAATGGCATGTTATTGAGATATGGTTCTGGTTGATGGATGTTCATGAAGGACCTGTAGTACAAAGTATATCACTGGATTGAGCTCTCTGTCAAAGCGTATTATTAAAGTGCTTTGCTTTGAGCTCGGTTCATTGTTATGCAATTCATTCTTTGTGAAATAAAGATTTTACAGACAACTCTCATGTACAAGGATGTCTCCAAGTATTATCATTTCTATGTACAATGTAAGTAACAGGGAGATAAAAGCATTTTGTTTTTGTTTGAACCAAACATTATTTGTCCATTGACCAAATTTGTTTTGCTTTCACCAGCTTTGAAGGAGATATTATCAAAGAATTGATAGAAACCAGCACAGAAGCTTACTTTCTAGCTCATCAGGCCCAAGCATCATGTTAGGCATTGTCATTACTAACTAGAGGCTCTAAAGAGCCTGTGTCGCTCACCTTGGTCTATGTGCATATTAAACAAAGGACACAAATGGATTCATGACAAAATTGTATTTTGGTGATGGTGATGTCTTTGAAGTTCTTACTTTACTGAACGATTTTGCTTCTTACAATTATATCTATCATGAACTTTGCCCATTAGTAACAGAGAACTATATTTGGTAAAAATTTACATAAATTTACCAAATTAATGAAAATTGTTAAAAATTGACTATAAAGGGCAATAACTCCTTAAGGGGTCAATTGACCATTTAGGTCATGTTGACTTATTTGTAGATCTTACTTTGCTGAACATTATTGCTGTTTACAGTTTATCGCTATCTATAATAGTATTCAAGATAACCAAAAACGGCAAAATTTCTTTAAAAATTACCTATTGGAGGGCAGCAACCCAACAACCAGTTGTCCAATTCATCTGAAAAATTCAGGGCAGATAGATATTGACTTGATTAACAATTTAACTTCTTGTCAGATTTGCTCTAGATGCTTTGGTTTCATAGTTATAAGCAAAAAACTGCATTTTACCCCTATGTTCTATTTTTAGCCGTGGCGGCCATCTTGGTTGAATGGCCAGGTCATCGGACACATTTTTCAAACTAGATACCCCAAAGATGATTGTGGCCTAGTAATTTCAGTGGAGATTTTGTAAAAGGTTACTAAGATTTATGAAAAATGGTTAAAGATTGACTATAAAGGGCAATAACTCCTAAAGGGGTCAACTGACCATTTTGGTCATGTTGACTTATTTGTAGATCTTACTTTGCTGAACATTATTGCTGTTTACAATTTATCTCTATCTATAATAATATTCAAGATAATAACCAAAAACAGCAAAATTTCCTCAAAATTACCAATTCAGGGGCAGCAACCCAACAACCGATTGACCGATTCATCTGAAAATTTCAGGGCAGATAGTTCTTGACCTGATAAACATTTTTATCCCATGTCAGATTTCCTCAAAATGCTTTGGTTTTTGAGTTATAAGCCAAAAACTGCATTTTACCCCTATGTTCTATTTTTAGCGGTGGCGGCCATCTTGGTTGGTTGACCAGGTCACGCCACACATTTTTTAAACTAGATACCCCAAAGATGATTGTGGCCAAGTTTGGATTAATTTGGCCAAGTAGTTTCAGAGGAGAAGATTTTTGTAAAAGATTACTTTAATTTACGAAAAATGGTTAAAAATTGACTATAAAGGGCAATAACTCCTAAAGGGATCAACTGACCATTTTGGTCATGTTGACTTATTTGTAGATCTTACTTTGCTGAACATTATTGCTGTTTACAGTTTATCTCTATCTATAATAATATTCAAGATAATAACCAAAAACAGCAAAATTTCCTCAAAATTACCAATTCAGGGGCAGCAACCCAACAACCGATTGACCGATTCATCTGAAAATTTTAGAGCAGATAGATCTTGACCTGATAAACATTTTTATCCCATGTCAGATTTCCTCAAAATGCTTTGGTTTTTGAGTTATAAGCCAAAAACTGCATTTTACCCCTTTGTTCTATTTTTAGCCGTGGCGGCCATCTTGGTTGGTTGACCAGGTCACACCACACATTTTTTAAACTAGATACCCCAAAGATGATTGTGGCCAAGTTTGGATTAATTTGGCCAAGTAGTTTCAGAGGAGAAGATTTTTGTAAAAGATTACTTTAATTAACAAAAAATGGTTAAAAATTGACTATAAAGGGCAATAACTCCTAAACGGATCAACTGACCATTTTGGTCATGTTGACTTATTTGTAGATCTTACTTTGCTGAACATTATTGCTGTTTACAGTTTATCTCTAACTATAATAATATTCAAGATAATAACCAAAAACAGCAAAATTTCTTCAAAATTACCAATTCAGGGGCAGCAACCCAACAACCGATTGACCGATTCATCTGAAAATTTCAGGGCAGATAGATCTTGACCTGATAAACATTTTTACCCCATGTCAGATTTGCTCTAAATGCTTTGGTTTTTGAGTTATAAGCCAAAAACTGCATTTTACCCCTATGTTCTATTTTTAGCCGTGGCGGCCATCTTGGTTGGTTGACCGGGTCACGCCACACATTTTTTAAACTAGATACCCCAATGATGATTGTGGCCAAGTTTGGTTTGATTTGGCCCAGTAGTTTCAGAGGAGAAGATTTTTGTAAAAGTTAACGACGACGGACGACGACGACGACGACGGACGACGGACGACGACGGACGACGACGGACGACGGACGCCAAGTGATGAGAAAAGCTCACTTGGCCCTTCGGGCCAGGTGAGCTAAAAACCAATAAATGTCTTCTAATCTGAGGATCAATTCAACATTTTAAAGTGTTTTACTAATGATACTGACAAGCCACCACAAAGATATACTGAGTGCCAATGAAAACGCAACACTTTTGTTTTTCAAAAAAGTCTGATAATTTTTATTTATTTTATATTAGAACTTTGTAAAGTTGGTTGAAAATGACTTTAAAGACAATTGTCGACAACTTTACGGTTGGGTGATTTTTGGAACAAATGCGAAGTAAGGGTTATTTTGAACGGACATAAACCGAGTTCACCGCTTTTCAACATACGGTGCGTATTTTCACGATTTTGTCATTTAAAGCTTGGCTAATGTCATGGATTTTCCCGCCCTTATTGTAAGGAAACTGCAATAAACATATGAGTAAATGCCATGCCTTGACTTTCTGACAACCAGCGACATGCAGTTTCGGGCATGATCCAATGAAGCCTTTCACAGCATACAATAACCCAAATCATCCACAAATTCAACAAAAATGGATCAGTTAATGATAAGCCACATCCCGGGGTTCAAAAAGCAAGAAACGCTCAGCAAAACCGATACATTTGGTTTTTAACATATCCGCTATCGACTCTGGTGGATGTCCAAAGGTCACGTGAGTTCAATGGTGGTCATGGTAGATCCTATGGAGCAATTTCAGTAAAGCACCATTTGCGCAGAAATTCAACGGTTAAAGAGGACCACAGCCGACATCTAAACGGCCGTCTGGTGTAAACATCGAATTCTGTAGACCAAAAATCATTAGTGGTGGTTACATAGACGTTTGGCACCCGCCTTGGCCAAAAGTCGTGCGTTTCGCCAGATTTAGGTCCGATAGAGCAAATTTTGCATCAGATTTGACATGGTTTAGACGATGAAAACCACATCCAATATCATAAAGTCAGCTTGAGTTTGCTTAACAGGACAAGTGGAATAACATTCCTCGAGATCACATTAAACGTCCGGGATGATCAATTCCACGGCGCTGTCGAGATTGCGCTGCACAAAGAGGTTGTAACATTTTTTGTTAGGACTGTGATTTGATGATTCGACATTGGATGTTTCGTTTATCTATTCAGTATTGCGCCCGAAAGATGACAGTGAAACATTTTTGTTTGATATCGATCTATTGTTAGAATTGTTAATTTTCAAGAACAATTCATTTTGAAAGATTATGATTTCTAATATAAATTTTATTTTTGAAAAACCAAGTGTTGCGTTTTCATTGGCACTCAATATATATAAATAGAACCATACAAATAGTTAGCAAATACATATAAAAAAAAGATGTGATATGATTGCCAATGAGACAATTCTCCACAACAGACCAAAATGACATAGAAATTAACAATTACAGGTCGCCACACAACCTTCAACAATGAGCAAAGCTAATGCAGCATAGTCAGCTATAAAAGGTCTCGAAATGACAATGTGTAACAATTGAAAGGAGAAAAATAACAGGCTTATTTATGTACAAAAAATAAAGAAAAAACGAATATGTAACACATAAACAAACGACAACCACTGAATTACAGGCTCCTTATATCATGTTCTCAGATATCATCTCCCAATTTAAAAAAATCCCGAAAAATTGAACTTATTATGTGTTGCTCTCCTAGCTATAAAATGTATCCCAAATCAAAGATGTGGAACATATTCTATCTTAATCATTTGGTAACTAATGCAATTAGTGTCTCTTCCATGCCTGTCTTGAACATAAAAACTAAACTAAATATAAAATAAACAATACTCCTAATGCTCCGGTTGGTTGTCATCGTGCACATTTAGGAAAATCATAGAACTACATTTATCATAAAACACTGTCAAACATCCAAACATACTATCCACACTCATCTGTGTCCACACTTGTTATTATAAGCAAAAATTCTTAATAAGTAAGCACACGATTTCGTGTGAGATGTACTACAGATTTCAACTTTTGTTTTATTTTTAATAGTAGCTGTTAATCTTAAATGTGTGTTTGCAAACATACAAAAATATGTCTTCACTGGGAACTCCAGAGCTGAAACCTACAGACTTCAGTTTAGCAGGGACGTAACTCTATGACATTTTTGCTCGTAGAATCTTTACAGACACAGTCAGTGTAGCACAGTTGTGCTTCCCAACGACATGTCTACTTAGCTACCGAATGATGCATCCAAATAATGACTGCGCGATATATTCTCAGAAATTTCGCAATCCTTGGTCATAAACCACACCCTTTTCTAGTAAGAAAAAATATTCTATATATAAAGGTGTTGTCTTAATGTGACACATGAACATATTTTTTATGAAGTGAAAAAAAAATGATATGGAAACAAAGACCTATAAACACAGGAACGCAGGTCCTATATCTGATGCATAACCCTTCCTACCTTTCTCTTAAGTCTACTTCTACTTCTTAGTCATATACTTGTGTTTGTCTATTGTCATAAAAATTCTTAATATCTAATAAAATTAGTATATTTAGCTAACAAAGTCCTTATATTTGAATAAAGTAACATTACTATTTAGTGGAAAATTGTTTTAACGTTAATTAAGCTTAAATTAAAAATTGTTTGCTACCCCCTCTCTGTGATTAATGAAGATTACTCAGGTCAATTTTCCTAACATTCTATCATTATGGGGAGATAATTAAATGTTTTGTGTAGATTCCAATTACAATTTATTACTATAGTATTCGGCGTAAGTTAGAAGTTTCTGGGATAAAATGGTGGCTATGGTGTTCTGTTTTTGTGTTTTGTGCGTATGTGTGTTTGTATTAGGCGGTATTACACTTCTTTTATGTATTTGTCTTTAGGGATCGAGTAATGCAGATAAATTAAAACAGCGTGTCTGCTTCATTTGAGATCTGACATAATTGTTTACAACAAATCATGAATAATTTTCAGAATACTGCTTTAAAAGAGAGCAATTATTTCATGATTACTTGGAAGAAGATACTCTATCTGTGACAAAGGCACTTGTCTCAGATAAAAAAATCTCCCATATACCTTAATGTTTTATAAAGGTAAATGGGAATTTTTATTCTGAGACATAACAAGCGACTGTGATCTGTGATTTCGGAGCAATTTGTCTCATAGCACTAAGAAACTTATTGATGATGAGGGTAGATTTGACCTTGCACATCTATGACGTTCTTGCACGGTTGGATTATTTAGAAGTAAAAAAAAATATATTATGAGATAATAAAATAATTCTTCATGTTTAAAACAAATAAATGAAATTATAGATATACATAAATGTCTTTAATAAACCAATGAAAAATACTAATATCTAGTACATTTACAGATTTTGTAACGATTTTAAATTCAATAAAAAAAAACTATATGTAAAAGATTAAATTATAACCCTATTCATCAAGGTAGACAATCAAAACATTGACTTTTTGAAATTGAACATAGTTCAAAGGAATATAACCCTGGCATACAAATGACACATCAATTGAATTAATTAACCGTGCATTCGTGCTCCACCTTCAAGGAACATTATAAATTATAAAAATAACTACAAGTTGTTAATTTATAGGATAGTGACGACTTAATGAATGCTAACCCACAGTAAAGAATATTAGTTTGAATTTTTTTTAAAACTTACTCAGAAAAATGCTCGAACTACTAGACTTTCATAGCTCATAATTAACGTGTTTATACATTGATATAAGATGGTTGTTAAACATTATAAACCTCTAACAGTATAAGACACTATACAACTCGTTTGCTTGCATTAACTTATCCAAATAGATATTTATTTAAAGCCTAAACATTTCGACATATTACATTTTATACATTTTGGAATTCTAATTGTATCACAAATTCCAGTTAAGATTTGACTAAATACCAATATCCTGATATCGTCAGGTAAATATGCTATATTCTATAATTAATTTTCCAAGCATTATAACTCATTTTAAAACTCGCTCGAGTAATTTTTAAATAACTACAATGAAAATGTTTTATTAATGAAATGAACACTCAATGGTCGAAATTGTCAACATGCCAGACAAATAACAAATAAGAATTCAAATTAAATCTTAACTATGAAAATAAAATTTGTTCTTTAGATATTAAAACGTATGCAAATTGATAATATTTAATTACCGGAAATAAAATGCAGGAATGTGTATTACATACACAATGCTGTATAATGCTGCCGCAATAATAACTATAAATATGAGGTGAATGTGACATGGAATATAAAAATACCGTTAACAAGACAAAACAAGAGGCTGAGCAACACAAATATTTAATGGATACTATTATTTTCAGATTCATGCACACAAACACACAATTCTGAAAACTTAAGCCGAGAAATAATAGTCCCATGCACATCTGCAATGTTTATTACCTGTCCATTTTGGTAATTGTAAACACGCAGTCACACTTACAGCCGATCTCGATATTTGGTTAGCTTGCTTGTTAGCTGAACCGTGGAGTCATCATTATGTACAGTGTACTACCCTCCTTTCGAAGTAGCCTAGTCCAACAGACGGATAGATTGGTTATCTGTCGGACTAGTCTATTCTTAAAGGAGGGTAGTTTATTTAACCTAATAATGACTTTACGGTTCAGCTAGTAAGCAATTTAACCAAAGATATTACCTTTGCCTACACATTCAATGAAATTGGCTGTAATAAGGAATAAGGGTCAATTTCTTTCAGATTCGGTCTAAATATAGATCATCGTTCCTTTTTTAATCTTTTTGTTAACATAATAAATACGAACAGATAAGATTGCATATTTAGCTTGATTTTTCTTGCGTACAAAAGCAACATTCTATGTTTTTTATAACTGATAAAAATTGAGTCATAATTTGTCTACCCTTAATAAAAAAAAATATGCAATGTATAAAACGATCAATATCAAATAAGGTTTGAGCTTTTCGTTTCTCCACTCAATTTGAAATGATTGGTGTTTTCTACAGAAAGAATGTTTAATTTAGCAGGCGTCTTTTTTTTTTTAAAGGAAAGACTTTTGCGCTTGCTTAAAAAATAGAAGAAAATCAGTGACACAAAGATTTGTTTCCTTAACTTAAAATGAAGATATAGATGTAGCCTATATAAGAAAGGAAAGTAATAACCAAACTCTCCAAAGTTTTGGTGATAATGTATTTATATTTATTTGGATTCTAACAACTAAATTATTTTTTTTTCTTCTAAAAAAAATATTCAATGATGCATATGGCTGCCAGTTCGTGGTATGAAATAGGAAAACTTACAGATAAACGTACAAAAAAAGTTCGAGCTGGTATGCATAGTGACGGGATCCCTTTTCTAAAAGACTGAACATATATTTAACCTGACAACAGATTCTTGAAAATAATGCCAATATTTGCGGGTGACAATTGTCATTATTAGTTGACAAGTACAAAACTTTATCAAAAGACCTACTAGTTACAATTGTTCCCAATTAACACGTGATTTTACAAATTCCAATATTGCGTTTTTCTATATGTATTCATTCATAGCAAATCAACATCGATAACCATTATACACTTATTAAAACGAATTCAATAAACACTCGTTCATCTTTTTGGTTTCTTTGAATGTTGAATCTTAGGAATTTCCTCATTTTCATAAACCTCGTCAACAGCTAGATCATTCTTAGCATGTATTTTCATGCGTTTGTCTTTGTGTTTAGGATGAGGAGGTAATATAATCTCCTCTTTCAAATTCACATAATCTTTGGCTGAATGAGAAGTTGTTTTTTTAGTGTTTGAATCACTAGTAACATTTGTTCTGATTTTATTATTTTGTTTTGGGTTGTCATCGCGACAGGGTAAGTTTGGAACCTTACTCGGATCGTCATTAACTACATAGTATTCTGAGCCTGCTCCTGTTGTATAAAGTCTTTTATCTTCACCCCGTGGTTCTAAGTAGATTGGTTGTTCTATTTCGGCGGGACTATCCACGTTTTCATATTTTAACTCAGCCACATTCTGATAGTGTAAGACAGACGAACCAAGATCAGGCTCAACTTCCGGTTCCCGTGTGACAGGTTTACGTCCTGGTGGCCGTAATTCCTCTGATGCTACATCACTGGGAGTTGGAAGTTGATCAATTTTTAAGTTTTTAACAGTCTGTTTGTATTTATCTTGGCTTTTCTTCTGTGATTTTCTGTATCGAATCCTAAAGACATTTAAAATTTAAATTAAAAAAAATCCAAATATGTTGTATAAGAACAGTTTCGGTCAAAGCAGGAGTATGAATACGAGCTTAAACATCATACAACTACATACCGTTAGATTGGCCTATATTTTAATATTAGTGACAAAATGTAAAACTGACAAAAACTGACACAGTTTTACATGAAATGCGTGAAATCTGATTGCTAATGTGTAAATCACAATTTGAAAATATTTAGAAATATACTAACAGCATACATATGGCACGCCGTTTTTATATTTATTCAAATTTGAAGATATCTTTTTTATTAAACAAAATATCTTATTAAGTATTAAGATATCTTTAATTTAATTTTTATAAGATATCTTATTTAATTTGAAAGTAAATAAGATATCTCTATTAGTTTATAAGATATCTCTATTAGTTTATAAGATATCTCTATTAGTTAATAAGATATCTCTATTAATTAATAAGATATCTTATAAAGTTTATAAGATATCTCTATTAGTTTATAAGATATATCTATAAGTTAATAAGATATCTCTATTAATTAATAAGATATCTTATAAAGTATATAAGATATCTTACTTCTTTATAAAGATATCTTTTAAATACAAACTTTATAAGATATCTTATTAATTAATAGAGATATCTTATAAACTAATAGAGATATCTTATTAATTAATAGAGATATCTTATAAAATAATAGAGATATCTTATTAACTTATGGATATATCTTATTTAAGATATCTCTATTATTAACTATATAAAAGATATCTTATATAGTTAATAAGATATCTTATATTTTAAATAAGATATCTTTATAAACATATTAATAAGATATCTTATTTAATATATAAGATATCTTATTTAATAAATCAGATATCTTATTTAATAAATCAGATATCTCAATTAATATATAAGATATCTCAATTAGTTTATAAGATATCTCAATTAGTTTATAAGATATCTCAATTAGTTTATAAGATATCTCAATTAGTTTATAAGATTTCTTATTTAACTAAATAAGATATCTCGAAATTGAATAAATATAATAACGGCGTGTCATACATATGGAAAGAGCTATTTATTATATTAGGTCAACTATACTTTTTATTTCTTAATTCCAGGGTCCCTAAGTGTCTTTATCATAAATCCTCCTTTCTTATAACATTAAAAATAAATACAGCAGTTTTACCACACATATAAATACATTAATGACACCAGAAAGAACAAGTGTAAGATCAAACGAATTTACTGTCAATGCATTTAGCAGTATAAATATTTGTGCAATAGAACTATGAAAAAAAGAGTTGGTTTAATTTTTGACAATATAGTAGGGTGACTAGTAATTGAAAAGTCGAAACGTATAGAAATGCAACTGTTCGAGCGGCTAAGGTAATATATGCAACAATTTCCGTAAATTATCTGTTGACCGACATTATTTGAAATATACATGCAAATTCACTACCTTAACTTTTTTCTTGAGATAAGTGCCTGATGAGCCTTAAACGCACTGATATTTTGAAGATGTGATTCTTTGCTGCACACTTAAAATTCATTTCATACACCAATTTTCAATGCTTTCCTCATATAAGTATTTTTGTGACCTAAAAAGGTGCTACTTACAAGATAATAACAGCTAAACAAGCAATAACACAGGCAGCAACAATAGCACCAATAACAGTTCCAGCAACAGCCATGGCACCCATGCCACCACCTTCTATAAAGAAAACACAAAATAACCATCTGAATAAGAAATAAGATGGCCGAAATAAGACGAGAAAAGTACTATTTAAAACTTATATAGTACTCTGTACAGAAAGTTTGCACATAGTACTACAAGCTGTTTTACACCTAGATAAAAAGATAATACAATTTACTCTGTACAGAAAGTTTGTACATTGTACTAAAAGCTGTTTTACTTCCAGGTAAAAAGAAAGTTCTTCGTACAGAAAGTTTGTACATATTACATTAGTTTTATAATTGCTTTAAATTTGGACTAACGAGTTAGTCAGAAAATCTTTCAAGTTGCAGTGCCTATACTGTAAACAATCATTTATATTTTGGAAAACGTTCCTTACACCTTTCCTCCCTTTGTAACTTTCTATAAAAAGAAAGATAGGGGTTATACATAATACATAATTTTAGTATAAGTCTAATAAAGGAAACTGTAGTATAGGTGGCACGGTAGTATTTCCTGGCCCATAGGGATAATGATAGCCTTTTTAGAATTTTCACCACTTTCTAACACTGCAAAAAAATCTACATTCACACTTAACTGAACCGGTCTTAACTGAAGTACTTTCATTTTACTATTCAGAAATGAATTTGAATATGTATCATGACCGTTTACTTTTTTTGCTATTTTTAGAAACCTAAGGCCACTAGTAATTTTAGGTCTTTTATGGTGCAGTGAATACAAAATTCTCAAAAATTCTCAAAAATTCATTTTCATCTGTATGTAAAATTATTTCATATTTTTCTACACCTGATTCATCCCTCAGTTTGGGAAAGTATGTTCAGTTGATACTGTATTTTTTGTCCAATCACACTGTTTAGATACATTTACCTAGGGTACACAAAAGAGCAACCTAAATTCTGGAATGCAAATACTACCGTGCCACCTATACCGCTGTTCAGAATTCATCAATCGATTGAGAGAAAACAAATCCGGGTCATAAACTACGGAAGCCTTTTAGGGCCATGTTAATTTACTTTTTATTTGATATAAAAAATTATTAATTTGATATAACAAATTATTAATTTGATATAACAAATTATTAATTTGATATAACAAATTATTAATTTGATATAACAAATTATTAATTTGATATAACAAATTATTAATTTGATATAACAGATTATAATTATTTGATATAACAATTTATTAATTTGATATCACAAAAAATGGAAATTTGATATGTCAAATTATTTATGCATGGATTTGGGTTACCCCCTTCTCTATTTGTTGTTTGCATTGCTCATAATCTGAAATCCTTATTCTATATATGTTAATATAACGTTATTAAGATGCTCAGATTATACTCGCGTTGTCTTTTTTTTTTTTATACAGATATTGAAAGTCCACAATCTCACGCATGTTTCCTAATCTTTAATAAAAAAAAAATCAAAATCAAAAATATATGTTGAAACAAAATTTAAGAAAAATGCAGTGATGAATTGAAGGATGTTTAATAAATCCTTTCATGTTCCTATTGAAATTATTAAAGCAACGTGCCAGGCTTTTTAAGAAGGAAAAGCATTTTGCTTATCCTTGCATGTTATTATGTTCCTAAAAACATCAATATCTCAATAAAACTCTTCGTTTCGCTTTGACTTGAAAATATGCAATATAAATTGATCAAATAAATCCCATTTTCTCTCTTATATTTGTTCGTTCTAAGGCACCAGGTCCCATATGCGAAATTGAGAAACTAGTCTCAAATAAAGGGGAAAAGGGAGGAGGGTTGGTTGTAGAAACATAAAACCTGTAAATTGAGTTTAGAAAACGCATTAGATATTTGTCACTGGACATCAGATGAACAATCAATTAATACACCATAATGCGCCAGTTCGTGCTATGCAACTTTTAAATAATCATTCTTACGAGAAAATCATACTATTTGTAGAATAATTCACAATTTGTTATATCAAATTGATAACTTGTTATATAAAATTGAAAATTTGTTATATCAAATTGATAATTTGTTATATCAAATTGGTAATTTGTTATATCAAATTGGTAATTTGTTATATCAAATTGATAATTTGTTATATCAAAATTGAAAATATGTTATATCAAATTGATAATTTGTTATATCAAATTGATAATTTGTTATATCAAATTGATAATTTGTTATATCAAATTGATAATTTGTTATATCAAATTGATAATCTGTTATATCAAATTGTAAAAAGTAAATTAACATGGCCCTAAAAGGCTTACGTAATAAACGAAAAACCGAGAGAAACTCATCAACTATAAGGAAAATACAACTGTAACAAGTCGAGGATTTAAATGTTGAAAATATGCTGCAATAATATTTTTGCATCGCTTTATCAATTATTCGTATTGAAGAGTGTTCAAAAATACCAGAGAAATCTATTTAATCAAAGTGCTGGATAGCACCTCTGGAAAGTTTGCAACTGTATATGTGTATTATTTCAAATAGGTTATAGACGTGTTTATTTTCAAATATATGTATTTAATCACAGTTTGGATTTTTCAAACTAAACCATTGTCTCGGCAGCAATTTCCAAAAATCACTTTTAATGCCCCATTTATGGACATTATGTTTTCTGGTCTTTGCGTCCGTTCTTCCTTCCGTTCCTCTGTCTGTCCCATTCAGGTTAAAGTTTTTGGTCGGGGTAGTTTTTGATGATGTTAAAGTCCAATCAATTGACCCGTGTATATAGCAAATTTACGAAATACACCGTTTGGTGCTGCGCCTGTCAGATGAGAAACGTACAGATAAGGTAATAGGTAACAGATAAATATACTATTGGTATTGGTATCGGATTCGACCCTGAAATTGTTAATTATTGGCAATATTAATTATGTGGA
The DNA here is from genome assembly GCF_963676685.1 of Mytilus edulis. Lineage (NCBI taxonomy): Eukaryota > Metazoa > Mollusca > Bivalvia > Mytilida > Mytilidae > Mytilus > Mytilus edulis. Next base: position 64,326,440 of record NC_092353.1, on the reverse strand, counting down.
AAACAAAAGGGTCTGGAGTGGTGTAATTTTTAATCAACACCATTGTCCTATATTGGATATATATAAAATTGAATTCTTTGATTTGTCGTTTTTACCCCATGACGGCTGACAAATTGGACCTCGTTATTTTAGTATTATACAGATAGATGTTCCCTATGATATAATCTTTCTAATTTAAATGCCAAATTAGAGTTTTTAATTCATTTTCACGGTCCACTAAACATAGAAAATGATAGTGCAGATGGGGCATGCGTGTACTATGGACACATTCTTGTTTTATATATCTATACTTCTGAATCTAAAGACCGTTTCTATGTTCACCTGATAAATGTATAACCGAAGAAAGCTATAAGTTAAACTTATATATAAAGGTATATATACTTGATAGGGTATACTGAAAAGTGCACCCCTAAAAAGTGACGACAACCAAATTAAAACTTGACTTGTGTTTTGTGGTTGTAAGCATTGAGTATAAGTTTCATAAAATTTGGTTCAGACAAACTAAAGTAAGAGAACAGAAATCAATTTTGGGATGTATGGACGTAGTCGTACAAGTAAGGGACGTACATACTTACAGAAAAAAACAAGGATAAAACTCAATATAGTGGGGGCATAACAATAGTAGTATGACATCAGGAATAACAAGAATGTGTCCCAAGTACACGGATGCCCCACTCGCACTATCATTTTCTATGTTCAGTGGACCGTGAAATTAGGGTCAAAACTTTAATTTGGAATTAAAATTAGAAAGATCATATCATAGGGAACATGTGTATTAAGTTTCAAGTTGATTAGACTTCAACTTCTTCAAAAACTATCTTGACCAAAAACTTTAACCTGAAGCGAACGGACGCACAGACGGACGGACGAACAGACGGACGGACGAACGGAGGCACAGACCAGAAAACATAATGCCCCTCTACTATCGTAGGTGGGGCATAAAAAGTTTATATACACAAGATTCATACAATGTTGATCTGAGGTGCGTATAACCCTGTAACACATTTTAGTTGCTGCTGTGTAATTACCATTGAGGCAATGACATTTTAGATTTTTGTTTTAAGCCATTTATTTGATATACTAGTAATCATTGCCTCTGTGCTAGGACGACACATTGTTAATTATAGGTCAATCTTAAAGAATCATACTGCCCCAGGAATAAAGTGTGAGGATAAAAGTTCTGGATCCGCCACTGCAATGTTAAGCACTAAGAAAGTAATTTTGCTAGTACATGGACAAATGTCTTGATACACTGAACTATAATATTCTAATGAGTAGATGATGACTCGGTTGCTTTTTTAGTATACGGATGCTATGCTACTAATTGTCATTAAGACAATGTTTTTCTGTTGTCAGTTTGATCCACTTGAGCCTGCTGAACGAGTGAAGGTCCTTATATCCACATTGGAAAGTGAAACAGCTTTGTATTTAAATAACGGAATTAAAAGTTTTCAAATGATTTTAGGCATCAAAACTTTCAGATCGATGTCAGTTTGACAAAAACAATGCACTTTTCTATAAAAGCCGGCATTAACCTTTACCCGTCTTTGGCGTGAGACAAAATCCATATAATTATCGATTATTATATTTTCTATCACCTGTGTATTGTTAAAATAAATCAAACCATTATCACTTGTCAATTATCCGACTTGGTCAAATTTCAACTTGTTCTCGCATACCGGACTCTTTCGATACACTCTGCCTTTACTTATTCAATAATAAACAGTTGTAAATATCGTACATAGTAAAAAAAAGAGTGCGGGAAAATGTTCATTCATGAAATATTCATGAATGAAACGCTATCTCGCGTAGATTTCTTTTGATTTTCTCTTCAGCCAATGGCCGATCCGCAAAGTAGTATTTGTGATACTTATTTCAAAATGAAGTTTAATTCATCTGAATTGTCGGTGAACATTCATTCCTTTTTTATTCAAGCTATAATCTTTTCAAAAGAGTAGTAACACAAAATATCCGAGAATAAGAATTCGAACACTAGTACTACATTATCTTGGAGCAGAACATTGCGATAGTCTGTCTCACCGGAGGTTTAGACGGACGCCTATGGAAAGTAGCTATAGCAAACTTTCCAAAAACAGTCGGTTCAAAGCGGAGTAGCTCCGATGTGCATTTTTATCATTAATCTCATTGAAAACGCCCAAATATCACAAATTTTGCTGCTTGTTGTACTATGTTGAACTATGAACAAACTTTTTGTACAGAGAACAATATAAATAGTATTTTTGTCGGCTACTTCGGCCGTCGTAAAAAAAATAACACATTTCCCAAACTTTCCAATTTCGCACCATAAACAATAAATATTTCTACTATAAAATAAATTATTTAATAGAGTTTGCCTATTTGAAAGAGAAAGTAAAATAAAAATAGAACAATTCACTATAGTAAAGCCTTAAGCTATTAAAAAATTGTATTTTAATAGTTCTGTTAGTTTACTCAAAATAAATTGAAATGATAAATTTGGCTCCAGTAGCATTATAAGATAATTATAACAACCTGTTACAGTAGATGTACTTTTGATTTCTGTGGAAGTGGTCTGGGTAGTGGTATCGGCGAATACTGTAGTTTCTTCTCTCAACGTCGCTTCACTCGTATTATTCGACATTGTTATGAGTCTATTTTTTGTTCGTCCTCAGCCCATTTACGTTATAGTTACTAGAAAAAAGTAAATTCTTAATCTATCAATTGAGCGTGCTAGTAAAAGGTCCGATGTTTACCTCATCACATTTAATAATTCCAAACGAAGTATTTGTACCAAAACCCTGTAGCCAGTGTTTGTTTCGGTGCTGACGTGATTCAAATAGTGCCTTTTGACTATATGAATTTGAAATTCTTAAAATTTAGTAAGTGTACGTAAACCAAGATTACCGTCTCACCCAAGCAAAGTTGAACTAGGTAGTTTTGAATTAACTGTCGGCAGTGTTTTTGATTGATGATTACAACGAAACGTTTTGTCCGAGTTTTTCAAGTTCGTGATATAATGCAGGGATGGATATACATCTTGCCTCGTCAGGTCTGTGTTTTGTTTTTGTTTGAAGTTATTTTCTACGAATCGATCTGGTGAGTTACGCCTTTTTTAACTGATTTTTTTTTTTCTTTTTACTTCTGTTATAACACTGTCCAAGTTAAGGGAGGTTTCAGCGCTCACAAACATGTTTAACCCCGCTCAATTTTGTACGTGCCTGTCCTAAGTCAGGAGCATGTAGTTCAGTGGTTGTCGTTGGTTTACGTCTGTCAGATTTGTTTTTAGTAACTTGTTTTGTTATAAATTAGGCCGTTAGTTTTTTTTCAATCGAACTGTTTTATATTTTTAATGTCGGGTTGTTAAAGACAGTATGGGTTTTCCTCATTGGCGAAGGCCGCATGGTTGCCTATTATTGCTTACATCCACTTCATTTGAACATTGATGTCTAGTTGTTTCATTGGCAATTATACCATTTTTTTTAAATTATTTAGGTCATTTTGATGGAAGTTCCCAAATGCTGTTCATCTGTCACCGGAATCAAATAAAAAAGTTTGATATTTGTAATCAGTAGAACTTATGTATGCAAGACAACGTACACCTGGGGTTGAAGTCATCAAACTTTGCTAATGCTTGGAGCACAAAAATCATGCTTGAAACATGAAATCCAGCATTTTGATTGGTTGATTTTGGAGTATGAGTAAGTGTATGACTGGAAAGTTTTATGACTTCAAGCCCTGAGTACCCAATCTAAAACAAAAAATAGCTGTTACCACTATCCACTTTAGCAACTGGTCATGAGGTAACAATCATACAACAAATAATGCTAAAGAAAAAAAATTAACGCAAAATGTAAATAATGATGGCAAAAAAAAAATGACCAGACCTTCCCTGCACTAAGCCTTAGCAGAAAATTGGGTCGAAACTCTTATATGGCATATTTAGCTATTCTTGTTTCTCAATACAAAAACTTAACTATTGGCTAAAAAGGCAAACGCAGATAAAATCATTTCATAAGGAACGTAAAACGTACTGCCAACTTTTTCTCAGGGAATTGGGACCTTATTTTCTTACTATTCTTAATAATCAACGGGATTTTTTTTAGAAATATTGTTATTAATCATGTGTCAAGTAAGATCAATTGACACAAAACTCATTTCACAGTTCAATACCATAAATCAACCAATTTGAAAGACAAAGCAAGAATGTGTCCATAGTACACGGATGCCCCACTCACACTTATCTCTTTCCATGTTCAGTGGACCGTGAAATTGGGGTCAAAACTTTAATTTGGCATTAAAATTAGAAAGAGCATATCATAGGGAAAATGAGTACTAAGTTTCAAGTTGATTGGACTTCAACTTCATCAAAAACTACCTAGACCAAAAACTTTAACCTGAACTTCGCACTATCAATTTTCTATCTATGTTAAGTGGACCGTGAAATTGGGGTAAAAACTTTAATTTGGCATTTAAATTAGAAAGATCATATCATGGGGAACATGTGTACTAAGTTTAAAGTTGATTGGACTTCAACTTCATCAAAAACTACCAGTTGACAAAAAACTTTAACCTGAAGCGGGACAGACGGACGAACGGACGAACGAACAAACGGACGGACGCATTGACCAGAAAACATCATGCCCCTCCGTTATCGTAGGTGGGGCATAACGTAGGTAGGCAAAAAAAACGTTACACTGTAGTTTCTATATTTTATAGTATTATACTAATCATAAGTTGGTAAGAATTGTGAAAATCAGAACAAGACTTTTACATAAAACTTCTACACATATATATGTTACTTTCAGCTCAACATTTGCACTTGGGGCTGATACACGGCATAGGTCAAAATCGGGTCATCGAAAACGAGACCCATATGATTATTTGTATTTATGTCATAATGAATCAATTCATAGTTAATAAATTAAAATATTGGAATACTTACAGGGATGCCACTTGGTATATAATCAATATATGATAAAGTTAAACATATACAGTGGAAAATCCAGAAATTTTCGTTGGGGGGGGGGGGGGGGGGGGGGGGCATGACTGACTAAGTGGGCCCGCTCTAGTAATGCTTCAGTAATTCCCTTTATAATCATCATTTTTCCCGCAAAAGAGGGGCCGGGCCCCCCTGAAAAACCCTCTAAATCCGCCTCTGATATATACATTTTAATCCTTCAGGGTATGGCATTGCCAAGCCGTTGTTATATTTATTCAATTCCAAGATATCTTTTTCAAGTCAAGGGCATGGCAAAAGAAACAGATTTGAGGCCGTCCATAGATTCTTGCAGGTATATCTTAATTTTATAATTGAGGAGCTTAGAAGGGTTAACAGTTCCCTTGCTCATCATTGTAAACATTTGAAAGATTACTAGTATATATGGTATTGAACTGACTCACATTCATTCATTGTTATCACCATGCAGGTTTTATTTTTATATATAGCAACAACATAAAGAATCCCCATTGTTTCCTGTGGTTTGGCCCAAATCATAACTCCTTTAGAATTAAGTACTGTTTTTACTTTCTTACTAAACAAGTCTATACCCAACCCACACACACACACAACAAAAACAATTGTCCAGAAAAGTTGAACTGGTTAAAATTTTAATGTATTACCATCATATTGTTAGAAACTCGAGGTTAGAAACGACCACAGATAAACAAGATAAATACGTAACGATCAAAACAATATATATCCATCTCACAGTCAGTAGTTGGGACCTACATATACATTATAAAACATCGTAAGCAAGTAAAGTTTAAATCCTGAATAACCACGGAAGAAATCTATTTATGGAACTAAAAAAATGATCTGAAAATAAAATTGAACCATACATGTTAGTTTAAAGGTTCATTTGATTCAGTTCCAATTTCCTTGTGTATGAGGACATATATCCATTTACAAGTACGGAGGGCTAGCACATACTTCTTTGTTGATCTAATAGTAATGGCAACACATAATTAGGCTTACCTTCTATCACATGGAAAACACTGAACCTTTTAGTTAGCATTGTTACAAACGAATTAATTTTCCATAAGGAAGTGAAATAATATCTTTACTTTTCGGAAAACGATTCAGGAAGTTAAAATGGAGTTGTCGTTCTTAAATAGGTAATACTTGAGTACACACTTACAAAGTTAAATATATCTTGATGGTTTAAAAATATCTAAATGGGATTGGGCACTGACTTTTTAGGTCTAAAGTTCTTAACGATTTATTTTTCATGTGTTAGTTTAACGTGGATTTACGAGTAGATTACAAATCGGCAAACCGTTTTCAAGTAGATGTCCCTACTGCTTTTCTTTAAGTAGAGTAATAATTTTGCATTAGATGGTGGCAACATATAAAACAAATTAGTTAAATTTACTTGACAACTAAATAAATGATACAGAGAAATGGGGAGTCTTTTTGGAACACCCAGTTAACTTCAAAAAAGGGCTTGTTACCTCTATGGTAAATGTTACCCTCAGCTGATGAACATTTTTTCTCTTTAAAGTTTGTCTGCAACTATACGACATAGTTTCTGCAAAAAGAAAAAAATGTGATAAAAATCGTCTCTCAATATCCTCAATGGCATTAACTTATATAAGAGGTGGATTGAAAATTTCGTTCAGGTTGACTTAAAATTGTAGGTCTTACCTAACCCGAATAATCCAGTCCCTCCCCGTAATCGATCTCTCCTACTTGTTAATGTAGTAATCGTAGATCAGCGGAATGTAATGACTGAATTATTCGGGTTAGGTCTTACCAAGTATTTGTATATAGTAATCCAAACAAATCCTTGGTCTTAGATAACTAAAAATATTTGCCTTTTAAGTTTCATATTCATTATTCATAGTTTTGCAAAAAAAATTAAAAAATAAAAAATGCTGAAAATAATCTTTCAATTCCTAAAAAAAATCTTGAAAATTTAATTAAAATAGTAACCAATGGCAATAACTCCTATAAGGTATCAATTTACCATTACGATGAATTAGTTTTACTTGTATCAATTTACCATTACGATCAATTAGTTTAATTTATTCGCAGATTTTAATTTGCTGAACATTTTTGTTGGATTTAGAAAAGTTTTCAAGATATAGTAACCATAAACAGAGAAGTTTTGTGAAATTTATGATCATTTATTATATGATCATAGGCAATAATTATAAATACATAGACAAATTTTGCTCGCTCGTAATTCACCTCACATGAGCTTATACATGAATTTCACGTGAATCGGAATTCCGATCAATCTTGAGTGAAATTCTTGCAATTATATGTGAAGATTACAAAAAAAAAGGTATTTTTCATGATTTAAGTTACATTTCAAAATTCAGATGTTATTTGAATTCACTTGAATTTCAAGTGATAAAAAAAATCATGTGATTTTCACGTTATATCAGTTCATGTGAGTTTCACGAAGAATATAGAAAAAACCAAAGGCTATTGGTATCTATACATGACCTGAATCAGTTCATTCATACGCTCGTCTGAATTTTTCGTCACTGAATCTGTTTTCGTGTGAATGAAATTCCCTGTGTTGGGTTGTCCGAATGGTCTTATTTCGTGGCAGGTAGTGTTCAACAAACCTCATATATTATATTCATCCATAGATATAGGAAGATGTGGTGTGAGTGCCAATGAGACAACTCTCCATACAAATAACAATTTAAAAAGTAAACCATTATAGGTTAAAGTACGGCCTTCAACACGGAGCCTTAGCTCACACTGAACAACAAGCTATAAAGGGCCCCAAAATTACTAGTGTAAAACCATTCAAACGGGAAAACCAACGGTCTAATCTATATAAACAAAACGAGAAACGAGAAACACGTATATATTACATAAACAAACGACAACTACTGTACATCAGATTCCTGACTTAGGACAGGTGCAAACATTTGCAGCGGGATTAAACGTTTTAATGGATCCAAACCTTGCTTTGTCTGCTTGAGTTATATACACACATAAGCCAAAAAACTACATTTTACCCCAATATTCTTTTTCAGCCAAAGCTCACAACAGGTGAGCTAAAAAGTTAGAAAATAATACAGAACAAAGCGACGCTAATATCTTGTCACTGTTAGTATGTATATGGAAGTTTTAATCGGTTGGAAGATGTATAATAAATAGATAATTAGGCCTACATAAATTGACTATTAACTTTCAGATTGAACTTTTTCTGGTACATATCTAAACCATATATCTGCACATAATATTTATTTATATAAGTTTTTTGTCACTGATTCAGTTATATTGAAAGTTTTGTTGTAATCGAAACCGTTATAAATATTTATGAAGAAAACTATGTACACATTTGAGTTTAACAGCTTTTAAGTTTTGTCTCCTTCAGGCAATGATCACACATTATTGCTTGGTGTAAACATTAATTAGACACAATTGTAAAAACATACATCAATGTTTGATTGATAGATGAATGATCCATTGTTGTACAATCTTTTGTTTAAGATTGAAATTAGTGTTGGGTAAAAACGTCATGAGGGTGGAAATTGCTGGGAAATAAGTGCTCATTTATATGTGAATTACCAGAATGAGAGTTTTGATTTGGATAATCCTTTTAGAATATTGTGCTTTGATCAGTAAGTTAAATTATTTCTATACATGAGCCAATCGATGTATTATATTTCGCATTTGATAATTAAGGAAAATAAAACGAATTTCTCTTAATTATAATGAATAGTTTCTTTTTAAACTCGAAACATTTCCTATATTGTATACTGAACAGCATAAAAATAACATTTTCACGGACCAAGCAAAATAAGGTTCATTGCAAGGAAAACAATTTAACTCAAAAGCTGGTAAAAACCATGAACAATATTAGATCAGTCCAATAATATATTTGCATTTTGCCAAATTTTTGCAATTGTCATTTCTTCTGCGCCCCTGAATTGGTCACACACACAATGTGCCAATAAACTGGTATCATATATTATGTTTTATTTAATTAATTGATACGAACACAGCTATACATGTAGCTACCCTTCAATCTCCTATTTGCCATGCACCGAAGAATGAATTGAGAATTCGAGGAAGACTATCGCATAGAATAATTTTTTTAAACAATTTCCACATAGACATCATTAGAACATTCACATTTTATACATGTACGTAATGTAACGTATACCATGACTATATCTAATACTTTTAAAGAAAAGGGTCCAGTTCTTAATATATGCCGATATGAATATCCATCAATTAGTTTTCTTGGTTTCTGTCGTGTGCAAAAGATCCATCTTACTGCATCAAAATTATCTTATATATCACCTGCAACTGACTGACGTGTTTGGTGTCTATTAACCAACTTCAATGATAAACCATTCCGTAAACTCATTGAACACCGCTGACTGGGCATATATGTCATGATATAGAATAAAGATATAAGAAGATGTGGTATGTGTGCTAATGAGAGAACTCTCCATCCAAGTCACAATTTGTACAAAGTAATCCATTTATATCAAAGTGAAAGTACGGCCTTTAACACAGTGGCCCCAGCCTTCACTCACACCGAACTACAAACTAAAAAGGGTCCAAAAATGACCAGTGTAAAACAATTCAAACAGTAAAACCAACGTACTAATCTGTATAAAAATAGAGAAACGAGAAACGCTTACGAACAACATATACAAACAACAACCACTGAACAACAGGTTCCTGACTTAGGATAGGTGCAAACAAATGCAGTGTGTTTAAACATTTGAATAGTTGTTAGACGTTCATTTATATAATATTAGTTCCAAAATAGAAGAAATATTCTCTTTCTGTTTTCGTCTTCTGATAGACACATGCGAAGATAAATTATCTAAATTAATTTAATGTTATATCTTGTCATTTTTAACCAATTATGCAAATTTGATATTTATTTGATATTTATTTCCTGACGCAGACGGAAACTATCATATTTTTTTCGGCGTAAACGAGCGTTTTTACTTCTTTTTTAATGTCGCAAAAGCCATTAAAACTTCAATCTTCAAATTTGACTGTGATTATTGTTCTTTTCACATAAAGTTGAGATGAATGAAGTCTATTCTATTTCCCTGTTTCTTTTATACAAATAAATTAACATACACAGTATAGAATTTAAGTACACACATATAGTGGTTACCAAAGAGGTCATAGGTATTTAATAATTAATAAACTAATGTCAGGAAAAGATCGATTAAAAAAATATGTTAAAAAAAAAGGAACGATCAGTTTGGATTCTAATGAATTGATTCTATTTGATGTTCCTACTGTTATTGAGGACTTCGTCATCATATATTAATCGTATCATTATTTCAACATTGCATATAAACTATTTTATTCAAAATATGAGTAAACTGTTGATAAAAAACAAATTCATCTTTAATCATATTAAGTAAAAATAGTAGTTTCATACAATTATATCGATGTTTGTGCTTAATTCCAACTGTATTACCAGTCAGTGGGCGTTAAACAGTCATTCAAAATCACCAATATAACAAAGACGTAACAGTTGAACAGAGAACAACGCTACTACTTTTATTTCCAGTACTCTCGTCATGTTAACAACGATGAGCTAATAACTCACACCTTACGGCAAAATCAATACATCTCTTACTGTTGATTTATGTACAAATTACGTACAGTATGCAAAGATATTCATTGTCAGATCTTTAGATACAGAGAAAAAAGCGAGGTTCGCCGAGAATTTACCGTATTTCGTTGCAAACATGAAGTTCTAAAACTTTATAATATATTTTCAAACTAAATTGAAACACATTATCAACTCTGATTTTAACTCCTTAGTAAAAATAATGAAACAAGAAAACTTGGTAAATTATAAGAATGATAATGAGTTATTTATTTCATTTTTTTTTATCATTATTCAAAATAAAAATAAAAATTTGTTCATCATATATGTGTTGGTATCTAAGGACACCATTCGTTTACAATCGATGACATATCAAGTGATAGTCATTAGATGATCATAAAAAGTGTCCTTATATTTATCTTAGGATATTTTCGAAAACCATCCCCAGGATACTATATACGTAGACGGGGCTTCAAAACTGAATTGGTAGAGGGTGCTGCTAGGGTTCTGTTTCCCAACCCCATTTCATATATTTTAGATTTTTAAATTGTAAATCATTCCATATTTTGTATAAGTGAAAATGTAACCTTTTCCAATAGCGGTTGGGTTTCGTGTGGTGTGTTGGGTAAATGGAATTTCAAAGTCTCATAGAGGGGAAAATTTGTTGATAAAAACACATCCACACTAAAAAAAAAAGATGACAGACAAGAAGAATATACAAACAATCAAAATGAGGCTCAGATTCCGTATGTTATCCTACGGCAACGCTTTCGTGAGAAAAATACAAGCAACTTTATTGTCTTTATTATTTCCTTACCTATTCACATATTTTCGAGCTGAACATGTGACTTATTCCGGCGGCACTATTTATCACCTTGTATATAGGAAGTGCCACCCCGAACAAAAATTTTGAAAATAGTACTATTAAGATAATTATGATAGCAGTTCTTTTACTGCAAAAATACATGAAAAATAGTGAAGATACAACAACACTATAAAATATTTTTCTCTGAACTAACAAGACGTAGACGCTATTCTAATAATAAGCGAGTGAGGAGATAAAATAAGTAGTTCTGACAAAAAAGAGAGAAGAGAGAAGAAATCACTTATTATAGTTTTATAGGGAGATAGACTATTCAAAACAAAAATTAAAACATGAATAAGGTCAACTTCTTACACATTAATTGTAGAAACGTAAGTATATACATAATTGGTATAGACAATCATATTTAATATGACATAGTAACATAAAGCCATTTACAAATATAAACAATTTAATATCTTTCATCAATTGAAATTGATAAGTTGAACTGTGATTTATATAAAAATTTGGTGAGCAATATATGTGAAAACGCATCAAATGGTATAGTAGTTCCTGAGGAAAAATGCGATGAAAATAATTGATACATGGTCATTCGGTGGGCGTATGACATTTGCGCCGATTTTGAAAATTTTCATTCTTTCATTTGCGCCGATTTCATTTTTTCATTTGCGCCGATTTTATATTTTTTCTTAATTGGATTTACAGGTAAGTTACAGGTAAGTTCATACTTTTACATTGGCTGAGCACAGAGTATACAGACAAATCAAGTGACATTGCAATTGGTAAATGGCTATCCCAATGTTTCGGGTTACGGTTCCTTTCCCTAAATGAAATCGATGACTGCTTCACGTTTGACATTGTCTGACGCTCCTTCTGATGGCAAATGTCATACATTCTTAGACAACGTACAAGTACACATTCCATAACGGCCAACCAATTCGTGATGGCGTCCATAAATTAAAGAAGGAATTATTTCAACTTCACCATTTGGAACTCTTGGTTTAATAGCTTCCTTGTGAGAAAATGCAAACTCTAGAAATGTCCCCACAAGTACGTATGCCAGACAAAGAAAAGAGACCTTCGTTATCGACAATTTTGCCAAATATAGAAGAAATAGAGACGAAATCATAAGAAAGGAATACATTAGATGTGTTGCCTATACATACTCGGCAAGAACAGATTTATGATTTGAATGTATTCCGTTTTTATGGATTTAAATGCTGCTACATATATTTTTAATTCGTCATTTTAGTATAAACAAAGTTCTTTTATCTTAGGTTTTTTACTTCTTGATTTTAAGCAGGAGACAACAGTTATATACATGTTATGATTGACAATTCATAACACATGTACAACTCGCTAACGGAAGAAGTCTTTAATGATAAATGAAAATAACATTACTGTGATGGAGAGGTGTCTCATTGGCTCTCATACCACATCCTCTTATACCATTTCACCTGTAATTTACCTGTTATTTACCTGTAAAAAAATCGGCGCAAATGAAAAGAAAAATCGGCGCAAATGAAAGAAAAAATCGGCGCAAATGAAATGCAGATCGGCGCAAATGCAAAACGCCGCATTCGGTATATACAAGTATTCGATAAACAGGTAGATGTTGAGCTATAAATCTTAAAAGTCATCGCACGGTTAAGTATCCTTACATAATACTAGATTTCAAATTTCAAAAAACCCAGATTAGTAGTTCTTATAAAATAATGTGACACAACTTCATGAAACTGCTCTTCAACTTTGTATTTGTTTGGCTGTATAAATATTTTAATATGAACGTCACTGACGAGTCTTATGAATCCGAAACGCGCGTCTGGCGTACTAAATTATAATCCTGGTACCTATGATAACCACCGACAGAAAACGGACGGACAGACGGACGAACGTAACCCGTTCTAAGCGGTCCTTTCGAAGTTGGGTATAATAACCATAAAAATTAAACAACAGATAGATAATCAGAGAACAAAACTTAAAGAAAGATAAAAACTTATTTTCGAGGAAAATGTAAAATCGTGTGTCCATAAGAGACATACGCCGGCGTTTCATCCCCGCAAGAGTGTGATGATCGAATCAAACAGTTAAAGTGAATACATCATTTTACTAGATTCCTTCAGATTAATGATTTACACCCCAAGGTTTACAAAACATACAAGGTAGGTCTAACATTAGATGTCAGTAGGTGCAAGTCATCTTGTATCTAAACACGTTTTAGTTTGTATAGAGCATTTCGTATAACGTTAAACTTTGTCCTTATAATTTACAGACTTGCTAAATATATAAAACGGTCATCTTCACTAGCAATTTCGTAAATTCACCATTAAAAGTTCAATGATTGCAATTTGCCAAAATGTTGTTGAATGGATCCACGAGAATATGATATTATAAAGTGAGACTACACTTAATATTTGTCCTTTTTTCATTTAGAAAAGTAATTATTACCAAAATATCGGTTTTTAAATTGTCAAACATACAGGTTTGATACAAGGAATACACGTTCCAATATTAACAATAAAGAGAAAATTTGATATTTGGATTATGATATAAAATAAATTTAAGATTTCAACAACAGTCACTAACAGATATTTACTATGCGGTATGGGCTTTGCCAAGTTCATTATTGAAGGCTGTACGGTAACCTATAGTTGATAATTTCTGTGTCATTTGGTCTCTTGTGCAGAGTTGTCTCATTGGCAACCATACCACATCTTTTTTTTATATTGAGTTTTTTCTTCCAACTTTGTAAAAACAAATCTAACAATATTTAGTTTAACAAACTTTGAAATCGATAGGAAGTACAAATGAAGGCATATAATAAAGAATTATTTCGTAAACGGATCATTTTAAAAGAATTTACAATTCAATTCAATTCAACATTCTCAATAATATATAATATAAGATTACATTTAGCGTTAAGAAATATATAGATATAAGAGACTACAGCTGATGATGAATGCAAAATTAATGTAGAATGTGTTAGACCTGAAACATTTGAAAGATAACAGGATCGCGATGTTTTTGGTCTTTTTTCATTATGAATTTATTTCCTTTTGTTTTTTGCGAGAAAAAAATTTTGAATTGCAGATAAACTTGACTAAAGAACGATACGAGTTCTATTCGATAACAACCAAGCGCGAGCAACCCTTCTCAAATGTAAAAAAGACCAACGTTAAAAAATATTTTTCACTTAACAGTAAACGAAATATGCATTGCACATGAAAATAAAAACGTTGCAGAATCCAAATAACTCAAAAGTCTTGTTTTTTTTGTAATTTAAGAGGAATTTTCTTATTGTAATATTTGCAGTAATGTGATCATCATTTTGTATTTGACCATTTTTATGTGTGCTATCACACTTTCGCCATATTTGTTTTAAACTTTCGTACCACAATGAATATATGAATACACAAATCCTCGGAGGCGGTTTGTATGGAAAGCCAAAACTGTCTTGTTATGACCATTTTTCATTATATGATGTGCACTTGTCATTATATGATGTGCACTTACCTTTATATGATGTGCAAACACCCTTATATGACGTCCAAATATGCTTAGATTATGTGCAAGTATCTTTATATGATGTCCAAAGATCTTTATATTATGTCTTAACATCTTTATATGATGTCCAAACATCTTTATATGATGTGCAACTACACTTATATGATGTGCATACATACTTATATGATGTGCATACATACTTATATGATGTGCATACATACTTATATGATGTGCAAATGTACTTATACGATGTGCAAATGTACTTATATGATGTGCAAATGTACTTATATGATGTACAAATGTACTTATATAATGTGCAAATGTACTTATATAATGTGCAAATATACTTATAGGATGTGCAAATATCCTTATATGATGTGCATTTTCCCTTATATTATGTGCAAACATCTTTATATGATGTGGTTGTGTCATTATATTATGTGCTTGTAATCTTATATCATGTGGTTCGGTTCACTTCATTATATGATGTCGAAACGTCATTATATGATGTGCTTTCATCGTCGTTATGGTCAATGAACATGATTACGATTAGAATGATTACTGTCTACGTCATAACTGATTCCGATCTGCTTCTGCAGAATTGATATAAATCCGGATCAAATCTTGAGTTATTTAAAAAAAGAAAAACCTTGACATGTTTGTTCCTCGATTTAAGATGAAAAAAATAACACCAAATATTGATGGAAAATTGTCAAATTATGAATTTTAATCGATGGGTCTACAATAATGAATATACGGGATCTACAATAATGAGCATACAGTGAACTTATTACGTTTTAGAAAAACATCTTTAATCTTTTAAGCGAAAGTGCATTTTTAAGATAAAGTGAGACAGTGCATTTTAACAAAAATTAACGTTTCAAACATTTCGGCGAAAGATTAAGATCAATTAATGCAGGAACTAGTTGAAGAATTTCCCGGCAGCGGCGAAAATAAGATAAAACCAATTGTGTAGCTCTTATTTATAGCTTGGTGTTCGGTTTGAGTAAAAGCTCCGTGTTGAAGGCCGTAATTAAACCTATAATACTTTTTACACATTATGACTTAGATGTAGAGTTGTCTCATTGGCACTCATATCATATCTTCCTATTTCTATTCATTGCAGAAGACACCAATGAACTCAAAGTCAATTTTAAAAATATTTTATAACGATAGCTATAATATTATCCTCTCTTGCATATATAATTATACCGGTATGGATGATTGGTTAATTAATTTGTTGATTGATGCTTTTTAACGCCACTTTCAACACTATCATGCTAATTCGTGGAGGTGAGTTTATATTGATGGAGGAAGCCGAAGTCCCCGGAAAGAAACACCGACTTTCGGTAGGAAAAACTAATAATTCTATTCAATTGAGATTGGAGTCGAGCTTACCTGCCACGTGTGGGATTTGAACTCACAACCTACATGTAAGTGTTGACAGGCTATATACTTGGACCACTCGGCCACCGAGCCACCCCCCCCCCCTTTTCACCCCCAAAAAAGGAATGAAAAGAGATATGGGATTACCTTCAACTCGGTGCATGACATTTGCTTGCATCTTTTTATTAATATGTTTTCATGCATTTATTGCACACTTACATGATTATGAATGTATGTTTGACGTCTAGCGGAAAATTGATGTATAAAAGACTATGTGGTATGATTGTCAATGAGATAACTCTCCAGAGGCACCAAATGACACAGAAATTAACAACAACTATAGGTCACCGTACGGCCTTCAACAATGAGCAAAGTCCATACCGCATAATCTGCTATAAAAGGCCCGAAATGACAAATGTTAAACAATTCAAACGAGAAAACTAACGGCATAATTTATGTACAAAAAATGAACGAAGATCAAATACCGGTATGTAACACATCAACAGACGACAACCACTGAATTACAGGCTCCTGACTTAGGACAGGTGCATATACGTACAGGAAAATATTAATGTGAAATGAATATTAACCCTGTTTGTAATAGACCGACACCCTGAGTCGGATTTTTAATATGCTACTTCGCAGAAATCCATTTCACCTTACGGTGTTACCTGGACAGATTATTCTAATTCCGAGCCGAACAAGTCTTTGATTTTACTCCTTAATTTAGCAGGGAAGCAGCAAATATCAATTTTAAATTCTTTGGTTTTGAACCGGCCGGAATTCGAACCTACGACCAGCAACACTAGAGGCTAACATGCTACCATGAAAGCACCGCCACTAGACAGTTACTCGTAATATAAAAGGAAAGCCGTTCAGATATACAACTCCGTAAACAGGGCTAACATACTGACCATTGATTTTTTTTTAGGATGATTGCGAGTGAAATGGGGCATGTTTTTTTTGTAAATGTTTGATTCCAAGTTTCTTGAAAGATATTTTATCTTTTTCAGGAGGGAATCAAAATAATTGTTTCCATTGAAAATGAGAGAAAATATAAAACAATAATGAAATTAAAAAAAGACTATATTATTTTTTAAAAGAGTTTTTTCATTAAAGTCGAAAAATATGTTTGTCCTAGAACAAGGAAGTACACGTCCTCATGCCCACACTTCATGTTTACATCACGATGACCGTGAGGGCATTCCGATGTATTATCGCAACAGAGATTTGACTTTCGATTTTGACTGGTACATGTAACCGATGGTATTAAAACGCAGACATAATCGAGTGCAAATGTTGCGTCGTTAAAAATATATTTATACATTTGTAAGTAATATATATGCACACGTACAGAACAATTGTGTTAACGCATGCAGAAATAATATCTCAAGTACGTTTATGAGGGGAAAATGAATGCCTACATAAATCCAAACTATTAGAAAATCCGAATTGTTACAGAAGAGTTTTCACCATGCACTTGCACTGCACTATTATTAGAATAGTAGAAGAGAATGTTATAGCATTAGGATCAAAATAATGTATACATGTAACGGTTATATACAAATATTAATTTAATATAGAACAACAAACCAGAGTATACTGATTTGTCTCACTACAATATAATTGTGATTACGGTGAGGTTGAATTCCCTGTCATTTATTCATCATCCAAGCACGAACTTGTCTCAGAAAAAAATATATCTCTGTAAGTTAACCTCACTTTCAGGTATTGAGATGTGATTTTCTTTTAGACAAGTGCGTGTGACCATCCACGAGAACTTGCGGTCATCCGATATTCAGTACTTCAGTCCTTTGATACTGTTTGTTCTAGTAAATATTACATCAGCCAATGAAATTCAGCCTTCACATTTTGAAGGTGTAGATAAATCCGACAAAACCGAGAATCCCAATGGTCTTTAAACAGAAAATAGAATGGAGCGTTTTCAGATCCGCGTAAGCATAGCATGGACATATATGTACCCAATATTTGTATTTTAATTAGATTTGTGTCTGAATGAACATAAAACACTGTATTTATTTTTTGTTTACTGAGGCCTGGTGGTCTCTGACAGATGGAGAGTTGTGTTTTCAATTTTTCTAAGTGAAGATTTACGGCGGTGACTTTTAATATTTAGCGTTTATTTATAAAACTACAATAGATTAAAAAAAAAATAATAGTGCAATGTGTCTGAATATATATTTTATGGTAAATTTTAAGGTCCCATTTTGGGCAATTTGGCTCTTATGAGTTTTGTTGTTTTATTGCCTATTATCTTGATACTTGTTTATAGAGAAACCTTTTCTTAGTAAAGTAGTTTTCTCGTTTGAATTGTTTTACATTGTCATCATGGGGACTTTTATACTGAATATGCAGTATGGGCTTTGCTCATTGTTGAAGGACTTACGGTTACCTATAGTTGTTAATTTCTGTGTCATTTTGGTCTCTTGTGGAGAGTTGTCTCATTTGCAATCATACCACATCTTCTTTTTTTTATATTATAAGAACAGATTTAAAAATAAGTAAATTATAATTATTGTCATTTTCAATTTTCATCATTGGTGGTGGGGGCGGGGTAGGAAAGATGGGAATTCCTCTAAATTTTTACCGTGAAATAGGGGGAAAAATCATTCCAAAGACTTAAACTTTACATCCCCCCCTAAAAAACCCACCAGAGAACAATTACACACACCTTTCTCAATACAATTGTTCGTAATAACAAAAAAAAAAAAAAAAACGCATTGAATTACTTTTGCATTATTTAAATTTAAAATAGCACGTCAATAGTGGATCTAGAACTTTAAGTGTGGAAGTTGTTTGCGACTTGGAATTTAATTTGGATATGCCGTTTATGGTCTCATTGGTACTTATCACACCTTCATTCAATATTACTAGCTTCAGATTAAACATACTCTGCTAGAAGAAATTATTTTGTTAAAAAAATAAGGATTTAGATTTTAACAGATGAGGCTAAAATTGACGTCTTTCGAGTCAAAACTATTAATTTTTACTGGGGGGGGGGGGGGGGGGAGGAGTACGATGAGGGTCGAACCCTAAACAGTTATGGCAAGTATGGACATAACCATTCCAGCTTTATACTGGTCTGAATTTGAATTAATTCATTATTCAATATCTGACACATCATAGGTTTGTGACACATTACCTATTATATTGTCCAATATCCGAAATCTTAATATATTGCTAGATTCAACATATCAAAGAACCCTAAGAATTGCTTGTTTTAAGTGCCGTTTTTGGCCCCTTATTTCTAAAAAGTTTTTGTCTGGCAACAAAGTATTAACGGACAATGAACACATCGCAAAAACATTGTACTGCGTCAAATCTATTGAATACCACCATTTTATTTTAAAAAAAAATCAAAATCAAAGGCTCCCTTAATTTCTTCCTATCCCCTCTTTATGGGGTTGCAAATGACCGGTCCATTATATAGGTCATTACCCAGTTTCGTGTCTTTCTTCAGAAAAGTGATATATAAAGACAAACTTCCACAGCTAAAATGATCAGCAAAGCAAACTTTACGAAACAATGAACATACTGGAAATTCATGTACTTACTTCTTTTAAAAAAAAAGCCGCTAACGCAAGATATAAATGTATTGTCAAATATAAGCCTAGTACAATGAGCATAGAGCATGGCATACAAGAATCATTTCTTTAATTTAATAACTTTAACTGTATGCCCATTATTGCAGACCTCGTATGTTCATTAATGTAGACCCATTGATTAAAACTAAACTTTGCAATTCACAATTTGACAATTTTCCAATAATATCTGGTGTGATATTTTTCATCTTAAATCGAGAAACAAACATGTCAAGGTTTTTTTCTTTTTACATCTCAACCATTTTCCAAACGATAGCTACAGATTTGATCCGGGTTTATATATTGTGCAGAAGCAGATCGGAATCAGTTATGACGTAGCAATAATCATTCTAATCGTAATCATGTTCATTGACCATAACGACGATGAAAGCACACCATAGAATGACGTTTCGACATCATATAATGAATTTAACCGAACCACATGATATAAGATTACAAGCACATAATATAATGACACAACCACATTATATAAGATTACAAGCACATAATATAATGACACAACCACATTATATAAAGATGTTTGCACATAATATTAGGGAAAATGCACATCATATAAGGATGTTTGCACATCATATAAGTATATTTGCACATCATATAAGTACATTTGCACATAATATAAGTATATGTGCACATCATATAAGGATATTTGCACATCATATAAGAATGTTTGCACATCATATAAGTATATTTGCACATCATATAAGAACATTTGCACATCATATAAGTATTTATGCACATCATATAAGTATATTTGCACATCATATAAAGATGTTTGGACATCATATATAGATACTTGCACATAATACAAGCATATTTGCACGTCATATAAAGGTGTTTGTACATACTATATTGACAAGTGCACATCATGTAAAGGTAAATGCACATCATATAATGACAAGTGCACATCATATAAAGGTAAATGCACATCATACAATGAAAATGATCATAACAAGACAGTTTTGGCGTTCCATAGGTTTGGTAGAAAGTCCTCATGCTTACCCTAATTGGTTTGTTTTACCATATGTAGTTGACCACATTATACTTTCATAATGATTTGACGATTTTACGGGAATTATTGGAATTCCACCTATTTTACTCAATAACCATAATGGCACTTTGTGACACTACTCTTACGACACACTTACATATATATACTCGATATGATTGTTTACCATTATATATAGTTTACCATATGATGTTGACAATTTTTGATGGAGTAAATGAATGGTTATGGTAACCGTAACAATGATAACCCCTTGTGACTAACCGTTTTATTCATCATTCAAAAATCGGTGGGGGACATTTCGCTACGACACATCAATTCTGTTCACTTTTACACAAAAGATTAATTGTAAATGCAAAAAGGGCATACAGTTTCTTTTTTATATCTGTTTTATATTTTTTGTATATCTATATGATTTAATGATCTATATATAAGATCAAATCCAACCAAATCAAACATTCTTTGTGTAAAACAAACAAAGTGTAACAAATCAAAGATATAATATCAACCTTCATCATAATAATGTAAAGAAATGTAGAATAAAACCGTATGAAATAAGCGGCTTCTGTCCTCAGTCCTAACGACAAATTAAAAAAACAAAACCGATCAGTTTAAGATGTAATGTATAGACAGATTTAATTTTTTTCAAATCCTGAAGGATTGACACATCGAGTTTAACTGTCCGTAAAAAATCTTTTTTTAGAAATAAGATATAAAAAAACGTCTACGCAATGATACCTCATTTCTCATATATTTTAGACGGCCTCACACGTTACACTTGTTTGACTTCAATTGGACGAGGATTTATTGATGGTTCATCAGAGGAAATTGGACTTGGAGGAGGAAGAACCATGTCTGGCTCCTTATCATGTGACAAACCAAATTCCAAAATACTTGTGACAAGAATTATTCATGGATTTGGAAATTTCAGAGCATGCGCTAACTCCGATCAATCTTGTGACAAAGAAATGTATTCCGACACTACTATTGCTTCCCAATGTGATGGGCAAGACTCATGTTTTATACACACATTTCCTGAATGGCTGGAACAATGTAGTATGATGAGTGACTTTGTTCATGTAGAATATGAATGTATTTTTGGTAAGTTGACATATATTTAGTAAACAATCATACGAAAGAACACAACATACTGATTAGAATCTTTGTCGCTTTTACATTTTAGATATTTAACTTTTCAAATATTTGGAATTGAGTAGGATTGCATTACAAAAAATGATACAGAAATGCAACGTTTTTGGGTCCTACATCATTAACTTCACAGTTTTTTCGTTCCATTCGACACTATTATTTAGGTATTTAATTTATGATTCAGCATATATATATATTTATATCAGTATTGGTGATTAAATACAGACAAAATGATTTCTATTGGTAATCAAGATCGTTCTAATACTGATAATAACGCTTTGTAGTATTTTTTTGTTATTAAATTGTCAAATATAATATAGTCTAGTTTATAGAAAACAAAAGATATGGGGTATCCATTCATGACGCAATATCAGTACATGCACAAATTGTAGAACATTTGACAGGACAGATTCATCCACTACGAAATTCTTTTACAGCACCAACAAAATAGAGATCTAAATAACTCTTTCTCCTTAGAGGTCAATGAACAAATAGTGTCACAATAGAATAGAGTTGTGAATAATATTATACTAGAATGAGGACTTAGTTTTATTCAGCATATATAACTGATACTTTATACAAATCAATAAATGCATGCACATAACCCATAAGTATGTTTCACGCACACCATTGACTGTAGGAGAAAATTATGTTTTCAATGCAAAAATAGAACCAAATCTTATGACATTTTCATCAGTCAGCAACATTGTAGAATGTTAAATTCTTGCTACAATACTTACAGATATATTTTATCATATTTATCCTTTTGTTCTTCAGATACTTCTTTATTTGATGTATGTCGTGAAACTACCAAGACAGTCACAGACACATCAGTATATGTCGTTTCGCCGAATGTATTTAAAGGGCCATCATCTCGGAATTGGAAAGTTTGTGAATGCATTATAAATTCAAGGTTCACAGAACAAGTAATGGCAGACTATATCCATTCCGATGTGTTGGCAAACGGCGATAAATGCACTGCTAACCATGTTCTAATAGAAAGTAAGCGTTTACCAAACCAAACAACGATTGATAAAACGGTAGAAGTATGTGGACGCCGTACTGTAAGTAACCAGATGTTCCAAGGCTCTGTTAGACTTACATACAAGAATAGTGGAGGTTCTAGGGATGATGGATTTCTAGCTAAATTTAGAGGTAATGAACGTGTATGAAACTAAAATAATGCACTTGGAATATCAATCTTTTCAAAAATAGTTAATTATGCCTTCCTTATTACAACACGGGTGTTACCATGTTTAAATTCTTGTGACATAAGTTT
The DNA here is from genome assembly GCF_963676685.1 of Mytilus edulis. Taxonomy (NCBI): domain Eukaryota; kingdom Metazoa; phylum Mollusca; class Bivalvia; order Mytilida; family Mytilidae; genus Mytilus; species Mytilus edulis. The sequence goes on along the minus strand of NC_092353.1, from coordinate 64,303,138 downwards.
TTAAACATTTTCAAGTTTATTTGTGTTTGATTTCTACTATTGTCACATAAACCTATAATACCTGTTGGTCAACCAATTTTGTCAAAACGACTGTCCTGTAAGCGGGAGATTTAGCTATTAATAAATAAAACCCAGTTTAATCCACAGTTTTCTTCAGAAAATGTCTGTTTCCAATCAGGAATATGATAGTTGTTTTTTGTTTGTCAATTTCCGTTGGTTGATAAAAGTTTAATGTTTGTGGTTTGTCAGACTTTTTACACTTTACCTTTTTGTATTTACCTGACATTTTGGTAATTTTGATAATACTTTTTTCATAAAAGAAATATTACAAGCATTTACAAATTTGCAATTCTGACTTCTTAAAAGAACTAATTACAAATACTAGTAAACGCATCTTTATTCATGTATCCTCGTGTCAGAAGATTTAGGCGCGTGTGTAAAAAGACAAATAGTACCTATAGATTCGCAATAAGTACAAGTCAAATAAATTAAAAAATGAGGAAATGAACAGGTTTGAATTCCAATACCAAAGGCATTACAACAGATTTTCTCTTCTACCTCCTAATACTCTGTTGTATCTACTATTCAGCTCCTGTTATGAACTAACTGTAATTGAAACCGTAGAAGGTATTTGATTAAGAAATTTCAGATGCCAAAACTATCATATAAACGTTCATTTACCCTCGTTTTGACTTACAAACTTATACAACAATAAGGTTAAGTTGTGTCATTCTTTCTTCAGCATAACGATTTTTAATAACTTCTTGATGGCTACCAGATTTATTAAAAGAAAACGGAACAATTAACCTAGACAAACCGTAGAGTATTATTATGTCCACGACCCATGCAACTGATTTTTACAGGTTTAAATACTAGAATACACGAAGAGTGAATATATAAAGAGTTTTAAGTTTTCAACTTAGAATATGTAACGATACATGTTTCTGTCATATATTTGAAGTATTTATATCAGTTACTTGGAATTGTTGTTTAAAAAATATCATTACAAATTTTACAAATTCACTATGTTATCAACATATAGATTTCTTAATATTTAGGAACGATAATCTTTTACTGTTTTTATTAGTTCCACCATTAGACGAAGGTGCCGAAATAAATATGCAATGTGGACCTGTCAGAACAGGTGACGAGGGAAGCGATGATACTCAACCAGAATCTTCTCAATCTGTGCAAGGGTTCAAATCATTTCGTGGGAATTTTAATGATAGATCAGGTGGTCGACAATCCGTATGGAATAACCATCCAGCAATGCCACCGTTTATAGGTTCGTCTATTACTCCATGGGGAGCGCTTGTTCCTCCATTCGGCAACCCACATTTTCATGGATGGCAACAGCAGTCACCACTAAACAGAAACAATGCAAATCCTTGGGGAACCGGAAACAGTAATAATTCAAATAAATGGAACAGTCAAAAAACATCTGTTAGCGGTTCACCTTGGGATAACACAAATCGAGGCACTTCTACAAACCGTCCATGGCCAAGTCAATCTTCTACAAACTCTAGGAATATTAATGATTTACCTTTACAGTCGCCGAGAGATCCAAGAAGGTTTTCTTTAAACGAAGCACATAGTTCTCCATCTGCAGGTCAGTTAGGTGTTACAAATCCTCCAAGACAACAGACAGCTACTAAAGTTACGTCATCTCAATCAGATCCAAGAATCATGGCAGTAGACAGAAGTCCTGGTTTTATTCCATGGACACAAACGAACCCGAAACCTAAAATAAAGAACGGTTTCATACCTTGGACATCAGTTAAAAATCAGAAGACAAACGTTCAAACAAGCGGCGCGAATATCCAGACTGATACAATACATGTTGCTCAATCCAAAACCCCAAGAGTACAAGCATCAACTGAAGGACCACGTCTTCCATCATCGGTCCAATTTGTCGGTAATAAGCAGTCCTTGAGGATGACTGGTGAGGCAGCCAAGATAAACAATGATACTGATCCATCGCCACCGACACGGCTAACAGCTGAGACTGATTCAAAAAGGAATTCATCAAAAGGTAAAAAGTGCATTGTATATCCAATCAGATTGAAGCACAAAGCTTGTTTAAACTGTGGTTAAATGGTCTGTATTTTAAAATGGCCACACACAAAACTTAAAAAGCAGATTAGAAAACCTTATAAAAGTGCAACGTCCAAGTCGTTTAGGATTATCAAAATGAAATGGTAAATTTAATGATTATTTTGCTGGAAATCTGATACACTTTTATTGAATACATGACATGAACAATATACAAATATAATGTCGGAAACATATAACATCTATTTAGAGCCTTACAATATGAAAGAAAAGCGAGGCTTACTTTTCTCTTAATTCAATTCACATAATTTTGTATCTGTCATAATTGCTGCTATGCTTCATGCATTCAACTGTGTTTTGACCACATCATTTCAAACAAAATTATTGAAAATAATAAATAAAATGAAGGTCATTGCCTAACTTGTTAAGAATATTTAGATTGTTGTTTAAATTTAATTGACCGTATAGGCATTTGCGTATAAAACAATTTTAAGAGCTGCATTAAAATTAGAATAACCGTACATTGTCTCGAATTTGTACTAGTTTCTTTCTGTGTGGTGAAGTACTATTCACTGGCTATTCGCATCGGGAAAAAAGTTGTCTGCTTTACTGATAACAAAATCAATATTTATACAAAAAAAAAATAAGGTTCAATTTGTCCTTATTTGATAGTTTATATTTGATTAACTTTTAGATTCATCATAGTAATTACATTTTTTTGTAGGAGAAAGTCTAGCATATATCATAGGTGGAACAGGCGCTGGGTTGATAGCGTTCTGCTGTTTTGCATGTTTCGTAATGTATGTAAAAAAGTAAGTAAACAAACGAAAACTACCACAAAAAGTAGATTATAGTTTATATGTTAATGCCAACAATAACATGGCATGCAAATACTTTTGACAATTTTAAAAGGAAGACAACTTAGTTAAAACTGACATTTAACTTTTCTTTAATGTATGATACCGGCATAATATTTCAAGCCATACAAAAGCAAATAAAAACACAAAACCCGATTTTAAATGGATTTATATATCTTAAGTCAACTTTGAAATATAATGGAATTTGATGCGACTGTCATACAAGTGAGTGGTTTAGCGCTATAAAATCAAATTTAATCCACCATTTTCTACATTTGAAAATGCCTGTACCAAGTCAGGAATATCACAGTTGTTTGATGTGTTTTATCATTTGATTTTGCCATTTGATTAGGGACTTTCCGTTTTGAATTTTCCTCAGAGTTCAGTAATTTTTGTGATTTTAATTTTTGACTTACAGAGTTAAAACCCTAAATTAGTTAAAGACAAAACTGAAATTGTCTAACGTTGACTAATGCTGTAGTAATTGTAACATTACGCGACGTCGTTTTTCAACATCTGTACAAAAAGTCAGACCTTTGTTCATTTTTTACATAGATAACATTTATTTAAATGCCTTTTTTTTTAAATGGGCAATGTTTAGATGAATGATTATATATTTTTTGGCATATTAAACTTTTTTCTTCATAATCATTTACTTATTCAAAGTATAAACGTCACATATTTGTCCTTGCCCACGACTGTCAATTATTGCAAAATGCGTTTCCTCTAGCATGCTCAAGATTTCGTCAACTATGTCTAGGCATATAGCTGTCGCGTGTGAAGAGCCGTTACCGAAGTATTTTACTGCAAGAGTTTAAATTTTATCATCCCGCCTTCAACTATTATTTTTTCAAACTACAGTTCGCAATTATCTATATGTGCCTTTAAGGAAATGAGCACATATTTATCAAACTGGCGACATTTTAAATATGTGTCGTTCAAGCGGCTTTTCATGAAATTATCTTTGTTTGGATCATCGCTAACAACAGCAACTGTATATCATCTGTTTTCTAGATTTTTAATTTCAGTTTCATACTCAGATTTTTTAATGATAACTTGAAACTGGATTGTTCATATTAGATAGTAAAATGATTTACAATCATTGAAATGCCATTACGAGTATTTCCACATGCATCTAAATCCGTTTGTTGGATGCGTGGAAATTACTGTATGTATTTAAAACAAACACTCGTACTAGCAGAGACAATTGTGTCATCGAGAACATGCCTGCAAAAAAACACTCTTCGTTCTTGTAAGCAAATTTTCAAAAATAGTCTTCCCTGAAACCAAAAGCATATTATTTAACAAATCAAGCTGTCGATAGTTTTACTACACTCTTTGAACACTTCTCATATTCACAGGTGGCGAATTTGTGGTGTTTGTGGCACTTACTTATAAAACCCTGTGTCAAATCAAGTTTTGTCATCTTTTCTGATTTTAACTTATCTTTGTAGGAATGATAAACGGATATTCTACAAACTATCTTCTATCTTGGGCAATAAACAAAAATAAAAACATCGATTTTGTAACTTCTCTGGGCTCTAACAACTTTTTTGTTTCAATTAGAGTTTTTAAACTGTTTAACAACGGAATACTTTCAAATGGTGCAAATTCTGATTGCATTGTTATTCACTTTTAACTTTTTTTTTTAAGTCTGATGTCTAGACATGTTTGCCTTGAATGACATTTTATATTCCAATGCCTCACAGCAGTTAAGCATTGGTCTTAATGCATAGACGAAAGCTGTGATTCCAATTCGTCGATTTGTTCATATGCTGCATGCATCAATTCGTTCTTTTGTAACTTTGATTTGCAATATTGCATAATTTCACTGAAAGCTTTGATTATATCTGAAATTTTAATATACATGTAGTGATTAACAAGATAGTTAATGGTCAATTTAATTATCCGCCGAATATTTACTCGACACTTGTTAACCTAAAATATACTTTGATCATGATCACAGCAGGATATCTCCGGTATTTACATAAAACAGAGATTCTTTTATTTCATGATGTAGGTGTGATAAGGAGGTGAAGTTATGGCATAGTTATACAATACATTTCATTATGAATTCATACTTAAACTAAGGTTACAACTCTCTCTCTAACAAAATTGAACTTTGATTGTTTCGGCTGTCCCGTTTGTAGGAACTTGTTTGTAAGCTCACAAATGATATATATATATATATGTCGTGTACAAGTTGCGATTTTGTACAGGTTATAACATGTACAAAAATATTGTACATGTTATAACTTGTATAATGCAAAAATACAAGTTATAACATGTACAAAAGTACCTCATACATGTTATAACCTGTACAAAATATTGCTTAAAAATGGTTTTAACTTGTACAAAATCGAAAAATAAAGATATTTTTCTATTATCGCAACAGATGATATTGACCTCAATAACATTTTCATAACTTTTGTATTATTCCTTCATGTTATTGTGTTTTGTCCTTTTTTGATACAGTTAATGTCCAGGGGTCGGTATTACGAAGCATTCCTAAGACCTGTCATAAGACATATCTTAGGACATGTCTTATGATCCTCTTATGACTACCTATGGACATATCTTTATTTGATGAATTATAATTGTGAGTGTCCACTTTGAAGGCAGTAGTAAAATACTTTCTTTCTAGTTGACACTAAAAGACATAAGAGGATAGCCAGGATAGATGTGTCTACAAATAAAATTAGGAATTGAAATGGGGTATGTGTCTAAAAGACAACAACCCGCCTATGGAGCAGACAACATCCAAAGGCCACAAATACATGCTTTCAAAGTAGAGGATATATATTTAAAACATCAAAATGACATTCGCCTCATGCAATGATCTTATAGTTTATAAACAAAAATTGAGTTAAATATTTACATAAGTCATGCTGAAGGCCAAAAATGTTGTAGAATAGATCCAAAGATATTGATAATGAAGCGTGGTCCAATGAAAACTATTTCAGCTCTCTCTTGCTTTTACAGAGTAATCATATAAGACATTGTTTTAGTCTTTGCATGCTATAAAAACGAGTGGGAGGAGTATTTCCCAAAATTATTAGGATTCGTTCTTAAATTTTTTGGAAGAATTTAGTTACTAGTATATAATGTAATTGTCATTGAGGAATGCACGCTTTTAGTAAATAGTTTCACACTTATTTAAGCCATGATGGACTGCATAAAACATACAATTTCATGAAAACACATTTAGCCAACATAAGTCATGAAAAATATATTTCTGAAACTTTGTGCTCATTGTCCTCTACAGAAAAAGACACGTTCTGGCCTATTTATTGTTTTTCTTTATGCATTGGTGAATTTAAATGTATATTTTACTTCATTAAGATTTATTTTAAATTTTGTACAAGTTAAAACCATTTTTAAGCAATATTTTGTACAGGTTATAACATGTATGAGGTACTTTTGTACATGTTATAACTTGTATTTTTGCATTATACAAGTTATAACATGTACAATATTTTTGTACATGTTATAACCTGTACAAGATCGCAACTTGTACACGACATATATATCTGAAATTGAGGGTAAATTATATGGCCTTCCAAATACCGTTTCGATCCCTAACATCTCTGAAGAGACATATATTGTCGAAATCTAGATCTGGTGTACAAAAAAAATTATTGACACCTTGTGTTTATGGCATAACATCTTGGCCACAAGTTTATCGTTTTCTGTTTAGTATTAAATTTACATTAAGATCCATTTTGTTACACCTGGTGATCAATTTTATTTGGCAATCGCCAATGGCAGTCAGCAGGGTTTAAGATCATCAGTTGTTCGACCTGTTAGTCAAATGCGTTTTGTTTAAATATACTTTTTAACTTTTTTTGTCTTTTGAAAAATGTTGTTTGTGCTGTATTTAGACCCTTCTACAACGAAATTTGTTTTACATGCACACGTATAAAAATTGCGGTTTTTATCCAACACAATCATAGGTTTGAACGTAGTTTTCAATTTAGACTCTTTTTTATATATATATATATATATATATATATATATATATATATATATATATATATATATATATATATATATATATATATATATATGCTTTCCAAATTATTGTCTTTGAGGGTACCAGATGGAGATTATTATAAAATTTCACGCTATAAGTTCTCCAACATAGATGTATAGTTTTTCTTATATTGATACATAAAGAAAAAAATAAGATGTCAATTCTGTCGTTGTTTTCAACGCGTTTGACCAAATAAACTCATATTAAACGAAGAGACGTGGCTCAATGCATACTAGAAATATATGTTTACTATCATAAAAAATAATTTGATCAAGTTTTACCGGTATCTTAGCTTTTATGAACATCTATTAAATTAAGTTGTAAAGTCTAAACATCATATTCTAAAATAATATTCTAACTCTCAGTAAGTCATTTCAAATGTATATGTTGTATGTTTACAGAAGAAAGTCTAGAAGCAGAGATGAAACACAGCAAAAATCGTGTGATACTAAACACGCTTGTAATGATTCAATCAGCGACGATCCAACTTACGCAACACCCTCTGAAGTAAGCCTCCGTACTCCGTGTCCTGCGCTTGATAATGACGCTTACGTGGAAGATCAATCTTCCGCTAATACAGTAGAGGTTAATGAAGAGAACAGAGATATTGAACAAACTTGTAATGATTCAATAAACGGCGACCCAACTTACACAACACCCTCTGAAGTAAGTCTCCGTACGACGTGTCCTGCGCTTGATAATGACGCTTACGAGGAAGATCAACCTTCCGCTTATACAGTAGAGGTTAATGAAGAGAACGGAGATTCAGCAATTATTACATCAATATCAACACAAACATATACAGACTATACAGAAGAAAACTCCATTTATGATAATAATTTTAAAAATTGAGTTATATTAAATTTTTCAAGATCCAAATTCTTTGTTAGAAATCCCATGGTATAAAATCTTTTTCGCCTTTCTAGTCGCGGTATGCGAGACATATGTTAAGTTGTCTGCTTAAGTAAATTTGATAAGCACTACTTGAGATAAATTGATGATATTTCGTATGAAGTTGCATTACCATCAGACTATCAATAGACATATCAGTTTGGTGATTATTTTAAGGCAATGACCCCTTGGTCCAGTGACTTTGTATCAGCAATGTTGCTGTCCATTAATTTCTGAGTGTTATGCCGACAGTCAAGACACATCTCTGTCAACAGTTAATTGTTCAAGTTCCTCCTTACAAAGAAAATTGTGCGTATGTCCTACATATTCAACAAAACACCTAACCAGAAACGCACATGTAAAAAATCATAAAGGCAACAGTTGTATACCGCTGTTCAATTGTAATAAATCGATTCAGCGAAAACAAATCCGAGTCACAAACAAAACCGTGGAAAATACATCAGTTATACGGGGAAACAATCGAATAACAGAGACACTGAACTGCAAGCACCTAATTCTGGTATATAGTTTTGAATAACATAGTGAATTCTTCTTCGTAGTCAAATGAAAAATGGAAATCCCCAAATTGTTAACCGTAATAAAATTTTGGAAAAACTAGAACAAATAATTTTTTTTATATATAACAAAGCGTGTGTTCGAAGATGTAAATACACTGTTAAAAGAGAAGCGAACGATACGATGCTAAAGGGACATTCAAACTGATGTAAGTCGAAAATACATTGACAAACCATGGCAAAATAGACCAAAAGACAAATAAAAAGTATAGAAAACTAAAGACCGAGCAACACGAACCCCACCATAAAATGATTCAAATGTACATATTTACTGCAAAATATTGACTTCTACTGGCCATTTAACAAACAAAGTATAGCAACAGAACAGTACCGGTTTTATAGCTTATTTGGCCCATAAAGCCATATTGTCATCACTTGGTGTCGGTCGTTGTCGTAAACTTAACCAAATGGATATTCTCCTCGGATAATTACCGAACATTTTTCAATAATATTTCATCTATAATAAAAAAGAATATCTGATCAAGGCTAAATGCTCAGAACGTCGACGTCTACCAACTTCCTGTTTGCACTAGTATTATCCGGAGACTCACAAAGGAGTTATTGTCCATATATGATAAAACTAAATCGTGTATTAGATATACGGCATATTTTGGTAATAGTGATCTAAAATGTTAGTTATACTTCACGGAGGAACAAGTGGTCATAAATATATAATACTGGAGTGTCTTCTTGACAACATATTTGTTAAACTTGGAGGTAGACTTTAAATAAACTACCAGCATGCCTACTGGAACAAACTGTTGCCTCTCTTTGCAGACCTCTTCTTATTTTCATATGGGTCTGTGTTCCTTCAGACACTTGTCAAAGAACAAAAAAGATCAAAGCAACTAGTTTATTTAATTTAAGATAAAATATATTGATAATGTTCTTTCCATTCACAATCCAAACTTTTCTGATTGGGATCCTCCAGATCTTGATATTTAAGAAACATCAAACACGGCTCGTTCGCCTCGTTCTTAGACTTATACATGGAATTTGACACGAGCAGTCATCTCAGTACCATAATTCTTGACAAGCGAGACGATTTTTATTTTGAAAGTTATCAATTTTCCCCACCTAAGTATCAATATACCAACTTTATCTGCATATGGGATATACATTTCACTTTTCATACGGTATTCAAAAGCTTGCAGCTGAAACTCAGACTTTATTAAACGTCAACTGTCTGTACTAAGTAGTACCATCTGATTTATATGTTTGATAAAGTAACAAAAATAATCAAAACTCTGAAACAATCATACCAAGTGATAACTCTTTTTTTTAACTCAAACATTATCAAATTCATCATTGATACAGCGTTAATACATTCATGCATAAATAAACATATACGTCTGAACTTTACGACAGACGTTCTTCATCGGAAACCCGTGGTTAAAAAGGACTAACATTCATACATTATTCGTACCAAATGTAGGCCAGAATGTTAGATCTGCAAATTGTGTATTCAAAGTTGTGTTACAACCTCAACGGAATTCAAACCCCGCGTCAGTGAAGTCGTTGCAACAACAATTACAATATGTCTAGCGCACTAGACCACTCAACTTACTTAGCTTAATAAAACATTGTTGTCGAATGTCGAGAAGTGCCTTTCGTCTTCGGCATCATTTATGGTTTTAACACAGTACATGATGTAAAATAACTTGTGTATGGTGTTTCTTTCAGATGAGCTATGCTTTGTTTGTCATAAAGAATGGTTATGTTACCTACCATCATGACCATGCTATATAACGATACTGCACACGATGAATAAATCAAATATACACCATTGAAGTAAATAAAATAAAAAGAGCTGTGCAATAAGCGCATGATACACCTGTCATCCTTAGCTCGTTTTTATGCTTAAAATTAATTTATTCGATCAACTAGAAATATTGTAAACACTGTTCAAATAGACCCCCCCCCCCCTTTAAAAAAGCACTATTAAGGTTTAGTTAAGTTCATCATGAAGATTATGGCCCTTAATTTATTAGTTATTTTCCGAAAACTTGAAAATCACTCTTCCATGGGACTTTATTCACATAAAATCCCATAAATCCATAACGTAAAATCAGAAATTTTTCAAAATCGAAATAAATACATGTCAGTAAAAATATTCAATTCACAAATGTTTCATGAAAGGTTTGATAATATTTTTGAACTATAATCAGAAAACAGAAAAATCCTTAATATTTTTATGAACAAAATCTCATTACTCAAAAACGTAATATTTAAATTAATTAAAATTCAAAAGAATTATAAACAATTCAGCAAATTTCATGCAATTTGGTGAAAGCGTTTATGAGGTAAGTAATTTCAATAGACAAGAATGCGTATGCATGCATCCCAAATGAAACAAAGATTTAATCTGCTGCTATTGTAAGCACTGTACAATGCGACATACACCTTTGCGTTGATCCAATTTGGTGTCAACGTTTTTTATTTTCTTATCCAAAATCTTAACAGAATGATTCCCCTCCGTTATGGACAATGATGAAATTAGTCACTGAATTGGGTAAGGGTAGATCCAGCCATTTTGAAAGGGGATTCAAACCCAAAACAAAAAAGAGGGGTCCAAACATATGTCCCCATTTTAAATCATTGGTTGTAAAAAGGGAGGGTTCCAATCCCCGAACCCCCGACCCCACCCAAGGATCCGCAATTGATCAGGATCTGCCTTATCAGGCATTTATAACTATACAGTTTATCACATTTACACAGTAGGAGTTGCAAGTAACAACTTTATTGATATGATGAATATCGTAGCAGTTGGTTGACTGGGTATGCAGTATTTGCTTGCAAGTTGGACAATGTTTTCCCCTAGCATTTACAATCATCCTTTTATGAAGAGTCTAATTAAGAAGATAAATTAGCCATCACAAGCAGGGATTTTGGACCTACGGAAAGCGATCTCGAGGGACATCTTCGATGATACAGGACGTTTTATTTCTATTTGTCCATCAGATATAGGATTCTATATAACAAATATGATTGACTGTTACACGAGTAAATAAAAAAATGTCTTTATCTTGGTGTTAGTTTTTAAAAAAATTGCAATAATTTTGAATTATTTGTGGTGATTATACAACAGAATACTCCACAACTAGGTATTTATGATAAAATGTATACACTCCTCATGTTTAAATTTCTTTTATTTAATATTTCGATAACACTTTAAAGTAAACAACACATATAATCTTACATTCAATAAAATATAATTTATCACTTATTGTTTAAAAACACCCTGAGAAAACATATGATTACAACGTCAATCAATAAAAAAATATACCACATTGGTCTGCGAACCTCAAATCAGGTAGGTCAAACATATTTTTCTAAGTATATTTTGATACTACAGAGCTGCTAAACTTGTATATTGAATATGTCTGTATGATACCGTTGCATATGTTATAATTTGCTTTATCTTATCTGAAATCTACTTACGTCGGTTGAAACACGTCATGTGACTGGAAAAAAATATATATGATTGAATTTCCTAATCCGACGCGTGGGTGATTTTCCTCCTGCTATTGTTACCTAAAACAAGACATTTTGAGGGTGGAAAACAATGTTAATGAGTTTGACAAAGATCAAGATCTAGTAGACTACTTAACATACAATTAAAGTAATCAAATAGATGTTTAAAGATTTGTTTAAGCGTAATATGAAAGTATAAGGCCGTGTTCACACCAAACGCCGTGTAGAGTAAACATGTTTACAATTAGTTTAGTGTAGTGTACACTGGTTTCACATTACATTTGTTCACATCTATACACCGTGTTTAGCTACCTGTACATAAGATATGTTCCCACTTGTAAACTATTATATATGTCATTTAAATGTTCATTACGTAGAACTAAATTCAAAATATTTGGACAATTTTTCTAGCGATAAGGGAACAACCATTTGACTTCAAAATGGGGGTGGGGATGGGGGGGGGGGGGGGGGGGGGTTGGAATGGAAATATTCCGATCCCCAATTTGATAAAATAAAAATGGTCATACAGATGATAAAAAAAATATTATGAATCAAGAGTTCCCCCATACATTATAGTGTTAAATATTGAAAAAAAAAAAAAGAATTTGATCACCAGCATCGAACAAAAGGAGTAAAAACGTACGCGCGAAAAAAATCTGACTCAGATAAAAAAAAATAACCCTCCCCCTTTTTTAAGTTAAGTGGTTGCTACTTTATAAAAGCCATTTTTATAATTTGTAGTAGTTTGAATATACTAGAGATGTTTCGATTACGCATTAGAAAACGTAAGCTGCAGCAGCGTGCTTACAGCCGAAAAAAAAGGATTGAGATATTAGGGATCACTACATTTTTATCTTTTCTGTTCTTTTCAAATGGTATTTCTTCTCCAAGGAGTATTTAGTAAAGGAATAGGGTAACGTTTTTTTTATTTATTTTAAGTGTTATTTAACGGATCTGATATACTAGACAAACATATCATTTACCTCACACTTTTTTTAGTCATGCATTTATGCGTGAATCGTTGTTTGAGTAAAGACCAGTGGCGAATATTTCTGTGTACGTCAAGTTGATTCGGGAAGATCTTTTCAAATGAATTAGGCAGCAACTATATATATTTACTTCATTTTTTGTGGAGGGGAGGGGGAGCGGAGGACGGGGGACGTGAGCTATTGATTTTTTTCAGGACAAATTTTGGTGACAAGTCAAAATCAATTTTAGCATTATAAATAGTGGCAGCTGAGGGTGAAACAAACAATTTTTTTTTCAGGGCCAAAAACTGGAAACATTTTTTGTTTCCAAAACAAAATCCATAGCTCACCACCCCATCCCCTTGCCTTTATGTTTTATACTCAACAATAATAATAGCCTCCCCCCGAAAATCAATTGGTGGCTGCCTTATGGGTTCGGCAATGATGCTGCTTTGAGTCTTGATCAGGGGTTAATGAAGTACGTTATTTAAAAAAAAACAAAAAAACTGTAAAATTTAGACAACAATTTCTGTAAAGAACTATACTAATAATTATCAAAAATATCAATTTTACTCAAAAATAGTTTCCTCCTTAAATATATACACGGTAAAACTAATGTCCTAAATGCCTAGTTTTGTGTACACTTAACCTACACAAGGCCTACATTGACTATCGACTGTGTGTAGATAAAACATCATTTAAACTACATGTAAACATTGAGTTTTATCAATGGGAACGCAATTGTGTTTAGTTTACGTGTGAGTTACACTAACACAACACCGATTTTAGGTCAATGTGAACACGGCCTGAGACTGCTGTTGTTATTTAAAGTCTATGTGCGAAATGATGTGTTGTCTGAGGATGTTGTCTGTGTCTTACAAAGGCACATTGGACATATAGACTGAAAATGCTGACTTACTTAAAGTCATAATTCTATAAACTGTTTCATCGAGAAAAGAAAGGTTAAACGACTTTAGGGTGAGGACATTTCGGTTCATATACAACTAATGTTTAAGAAAACAATTTTCATAACCATTTACATTTTAAAACTGAATAAAAAATTATCAAAAAAATAAAGAAAATAATATGAACACATATGATTTTATTATTGTAAAAATATATAAATTTCTATTGAATACATCCATAAAACATAATCAATTACAAGGGGTTCATTTCTAAATTGCAAGCACCTGCCATGATAAAAATATGAGGAAAAAAATTGTTTATTCTCGGTTTATAAACACATCTCGTTGGTCGATAGCTATTAGAGAAACCCATGTAATCCGAATGTAGTGTATGTTATGACTACTTTACTTCTTCCTAGTAGCAGTAAGTGTTTTAAGAATGGTAAGAGTAAACCGATATCAAATTTACTTCCTAGTACAAACATGTTTCTAAACTGGTACACCAAAACAGGCTTTTAACCATAAAAAAAGTAAACCGTAAGTTTGACTACAACAAATACGCCATATATAAGTGTTTAAAGATAAAAAGAGTAAACTATTAACACATATTTGTCCATTTCATAGCGTGCGTTAGATATTAGCATTTTTACTACATCATATCTCTATCCAGTGTGTTGGCATTTATTGACAATAAACTGCTTTTAAGAGTATATTGTTTTATATATCAGTTTAATTAAGCAGTAGTTGTCTAATGGTATGATGCAAATACTGAAGACAGATTTTTTTTTGCGATGAAAATTGGCGCACTTTCGAACCCTGGATAATTTCTAATTTGGATCTTTCTCTGAAAGTATTTCTGGGCCCTTTCCACCACCTTTTCCCATGTAAAAAATATATAAAAAAAAATTCACAATGGCTTTCAATATAAAAATGGTAACAAACACTGAAATTATTACTTTGGATTATAAGTTAAAACATGCTATACTGAGGATCAGGCGATCCTACCTCGACTTGACATAAACGGTCATTTCAGTAGCAGAATCTTTGACAAAAGACACTTTTTACTGGGCATTCAAATGCTTGCAGCTGTTACTCAGAAAACGTCACCAGTGTCTAAGCTGAAAGCTGATGACACTGGGTTACATCAAATATCGTCTGGTCCTTTTAAAAAAAATTTAGTTCATCTGATCATACCAATACTTTTTCGATAAATAATCTGTATTAACTTCACAAATAATACATGTTGGTTTTGAAGTATAGATTCTAAGTGCTGACGTTGTTTATTATTTATTTACGTTTTAGTATTCTCTTTTTTGTCTTTGTATATTTTTATCCTTTACTGTTCATTCTAATTAGGCTCACTTTTCCTTAATGGAAATGAGGGCTTTTGTCATCACTCGGCGCTCGTCGTCGAACGTCGTTGTCGTTTTCCGTCCAGTGCAAACTATTCCAAATATCTTTTTTCTCTGAAACTGCTGAACCAATTTCAACCAAACTTACGTTGAATGATCCTTAAGGCATATTGTATAAAGTTCGCGTTTTTTATTTCTGTTTCGGTAAAAGAAACCATGGCCGTCATTGATAAAAATAGAACAGAGGGGTAAAAACTAAAGCACTTAGAGCAAATCTGACATTTAGGTAAAAATGCTCATTATGAACTTCCTTCCCTGAGTATTCAGACGGAAGACGATCGAATTTTGGGTTATTGCCCCTCAATTGATAACTTCAATGAAATTTGCAGTTTTTGCTTATTATCATGAATAATATCACAGATAAAGATAAACTGTAAACAGTAAAAATGTTCATCAAAGTTAGATCTAAAAATAAGTCAAAATGTACAAATTGTCAATTGACCCATTAAGGAGTTAATGTCCTTCAAACGCAATTTGACACAATTTGTTCATCATGATTGTTAACTTTGAAAAGTCTTCTGCTCTGAACTACTGAAGCTATGTCAGTGAGATTTTCTCATCACTTGGCGTCCGTCGTCCTTCAACTGCCATCCGTCGTCCGTCGACTTCGTCCATCGTCCATCGTCATCGTCCGTCGTTGTTAACTTTAAAAAAAATCTTTTCCTCTGAAAGTACTGGACCAAATTTAACCAAACTTGGTCAAATTTGTCATTGGGGTATCTAGTTTAAATACATATGTGTCCGCTGACCTGGCCAACCAACATGGCAGTCGTGGCTAGAACATAGGGGTAAATGAAGTTTTTGGCTTATATATCTTTGTTACTGAAGCAAAAGTATAACGGTTGATTTATGCATCAATGGTTGACACAAATATCAGGTGAACGACAGAGTCTCATTGGAGCCTCTAGTTACTTATTACGTCTGTTTGTTTTGCCAATGTAATTGAATTCTAAGACACTCTCATACAATTCAGAGGTTAAGCTAGTTATAAATCCAGGTTTAATCTACCATATATCCACCACATAAGGAAATGCATGTACCAAGTCAGGAATATGACAGTTGTTTTCCGTTTGTATGATCTGTTTGAGCTTTTGATTTTGCCATTTGATAAGGGACGTTTTAAATTGTCAATAGAATTCAGTAATTTTTGTAAGAGAAAAAACGTAAGTTTAACGCAGTAACTTTATTAACAAGTGAATTTTGCGGAAATATAACGCATTACTATGATTATGTCGTGCAAATGTGGAACATGTTTCGTGAATTTGTAACGCGCTGCCTACCGATATGGTACCATATTACCGATTACTTGTTTTGAATGTAACGAAAAAAATATTTATATCACCCTCAGCATCTGATACTAGTAGGTGGTATATTATACCTTAACCGATAGTCATTTTATCTCATCGTCAGGTGATTTTTCTGACAATTTCAAAGACGTGAATTTGTTTTCTCTTACCAGCAGTGTCAGTTACAATTCACGGTACAGGATGATATGGTAATGGATAGTGGCAAAGGGGCAAAGACTTGAGGGAAAGTTAGCATTTTTTTAAGGAAGTTTTTGAACAATTAATTGTCTGTAAATTAATTAATTGTATCGGGGAAATAATTAAGGATGTGACAAACATTTATTCAGCTTTTAAGCGGTAATGTGGTTTACAAAACATTCCCATATTACTAGGTGATATTGTATGAGTCAAAGTTAGAACGATCATTTCCTTTGCATGAACAAAGTGAGCTTTCCATTTAAATTGCATAACATTATTCGTTACTTTTTCAATTAAGCATAAGGAAATGCCCAACCTCTTGATTATACAATGACAATTTATCGAATACAAGATAAGCGGTATCAGTTGTAATTACTATTAATCTATAGTTCGCGTAATTTGTATAATATACACGTATAAAAAGTGAAGTAATCTGGAGAAAAAGACTGATCTATGGTAAGTTTGTTTCCCTTATATAACAAGTTAACATCAACAAGAACTATCTTTAAAAAAGATATCCGACGTATTTAAATTTGAGTATATGTTTAAAACTATCATTTCGATAACCTTAAGAGGCACAAAGATACCATTTAAATAACGTTTTTTCTGTTTATGTTCAGTATTCTCGGTCCTCATTTCTTTCGGTTTACATTCACCAAAACCCCGCGGAAATCTCACATGCGTAGGTGCGTTCGAAAAGTCATGTACGTTCGTACAACAAAGTTTACATTAAATATTATGATTGTCCCGAATAAACAGCTGTCACAGATGCAAAGAGCTATTGGAGAAACAATTATTTTAATAAAAATATAAATCTTTGTAAGATCTAGTTCAAATATTTATAGTTTTTCACTTGCTTTCCATCACGATATAATTAACGAGACGTTTTTTCAAACACAACCAAATCACACACCATGACAGCATTTTGTCCAATCACAGAAACGATTTTCGATATTCTGTTGCCATATATAGTTAAGCGTCCTTAAGTTCAAAGGGCACAAACCGAAACTAATACCGACTACGTCGGAAAAATATTTAAAATAAATAACCTATTTTATTCCCCCTATGCCAAAAAGGGGGTATTACAGTTCGTTGGACCACTGACAAATTAAAGATATCCAATTAGTTTTAAGTTCGTACCTTAATTCAGACGGTTACATATCGTGAAACTTATTGATCATTTTCTTTAATTAGCAAAGTTGAAGTTAAGTTCAAAGAGTACAAAAATATCTAATATCATTAATGTATTCTTCCAAATCAGCACCTGCTTCAGTTCTACTCGCAAAAGCCTGTAACATGTAGGTTTCACTATTTCCCGTTTGAATACGCAGTTCTTTACATGTGCTTTGGTTGCCAATCGAACAACTAACCTTTTAACCAACCTACAAAAGATCCGAAAGAGTCTTCTGAACGCATCAAAAATTTGGGAATAACTCGATGTTACAACAGAACCAGCACAACCCTTTCAAATAGGAACAAGATATTTGGTATGACATGTTTGATGGAGGAACTCCTATCAATTCATTTGTGAGAAACCCGCTAATAGTTATGTTCAATTTGCAGTATAAGTGCTCATTGAGATTATCTCAAAAATCAATACACCGTGCAAGTATCAGTAAATATAAACACATCTCTTTGGAGTATATTTCTAATGCCTCCACATTTAGTACTTAAGACATTACTTACCTACGGACTTAGTTATAAAGTTACGATCTGATAAATAGCTAGTAAATAGTATCTTATGATATTTTAAAGTTTATAGGATATGTGATTTTAAGAACGTAATCGTCTCCCTGTTTACACGTGGAGTAACAGTAGACGATCGTTCTCTTATTTATATTCGTTGCGTTTCCCTCAGTTTTAGTTTGTAACCCGGATTTGTTTTTTCCCTATCGATTTATGAGTTTCGAACAGCGGTATACTACTGTTGCCTTTATTTATTCATATCAAATCATCTTACGCTTGATTTTTAGGATAATTGTATATATTAAAGAAACAACTGACATCGCTTCCTGTGCCTCATTTTTATACTTATCCATTCGTTTGATGTGTTTAATGTCTCTCACCAGGACCTTATTGTTTTTTCTAATTTAGCTTTAGATTTTGCCATTTGATTAAGGACATTAAGTTTTGAATTTTCCTATAAGTTCAGTATTTTTGTGATTTTACTTTTTTCTTATCATTTTTACTTTTTTTACTACCGGTATATAAGATGTTTTAATATTTTTGTAATAAAAGCATTGTATATACATGTATGTGTATATATATATATATTTATGTATTTATACATACAGTCCTCGGTTATGATTTTAAGAATTTAAAAATGTATTTTTCCCATTTCATGTTCATGGCTTGTCTTCTATTTTGAAATAGTTCGTTCAATACTATTTGAAATGTTTTAACGTTACAAAGCAGACACGTGGTAGAATCACGATGTTATCAAGATATTGAAAAGTAAATTTGTATTGGTTTATTATGGTGTTATCTTCTTGGTTTTGGTATGTTGTTCTGGAAAAGGTTCTCGTGTGGTAGTGGTTATTAACACATGTAAGGGAATGGTTCGTCCTGAATACAGTGTAAAGGGTATATTTCTAGGCAATTTAAATAATACTCAGAAAATTAGATAACAATTTACTGGGAAAAAAACTTCCTTAAATTATGTCTTAAACCAGGTTAACGAAGCCATCAAGTCGCCACATAGCTTACATGTAGTGATAAACGTGCTTCGCAAATCAGACAAGCAACCCGACTTCACCCGTTCTATTCATAAGTGCATTACAGTGCACACAGACAGGCAAAAACGTCTTCAGGTGACTAATTCATAATCAAATTATGATATTTCATTGATACACGTTTTTTTCAAAACAAACACATAGCAATTCAAATTTATCGCAAACTTCAAATATATTAAAAAAACTCAAATGTCATTCTTGCTCAATGTATAATACTTAATAGAATAAAGCAAATAGAAATGAAATATTAGCAAGCACATACATTTACAGTCTGAAATCATTTCTATATGAAAAATTGCCTGTTCCAAGTCAGGAATAGTAAAGTTGTTATCCATTCGTTTTATGTGTTTGAGCTTTAGATTTTGATTTTACCTTGATTAAGGACTTTCCGCTTTCAATTTTACCTCGGAATTCGGTATTTTTGTTATTTTATAATCCATACCTTTCACTAACAAATGTTTGTTACTCATTTATAACGAACACCTACTGTTTTAGGTAGTGACACATAATCACGAGACAAGCAACACAATGATTTCAAAACTAATATACATTAGTATTATTACAGTTTTATTTTCGATTTATGAGTTTGACTGTTTCTCTGGTATCTTTCGCCCCTCATTTCTTTTGAGATGAACTAATAAGAAAAAACTAAAATAACACAAAAAAAAACGAACTGAAAGTTAAATTCAAAAAAGTCCCTAAGCAAAAGGAAATTTAAAAGATCAAACACATCAAATGTATGGATGACAGCTGTAATATTCCTGACATGGAACTTTCTAATGTATAAAATGGTAGATGACATTGCCAATACTGTCAGTCAACACTGAGTTTGTGAGTTCGAACCCCGCTCGTGCTGGTTTGCTCTACTCAAATCGTAATTGACTAGGATTATCAGTTTTCCTATCGAAGGTCGGTAGTTTTCTCCGGACAATCCGTCTCCTTTCACCAATAGAGATATACCACCACGATATAGCCAAGAAGTGGCGCCTAAAAATAGCATTAAAACACCAACAATCAATCAATCATTATATTGACAATGATCTGTGAGCAAAACAAACAGAAATAATAGGTAAAAATGTTAAAAAAAAATAGGGGTACAGCTATCAACATTAATGTATGATCTTCATCACTATAAAAACAAACAAATATATGTCATAAAAGAAAACAAAAAGTCATATCGACGAAGCAAAAACGAATGATGAGAATTCAAAAATTTACCTTAGCACAAAAACACAATGACGGGATGTATTAGTACCAGAGTCGCTTGTAATTTAGTTTTAAAAAAATGAAAAAAGTAGTAGAATATATATACCACTATTTAAAAAATGTCATACTTTTATCACTAAAATTCAAGAGCAAAGTCAAAATAATATTTCAAAATTAGACTGAACAGAAAGGTAATAATTACAAAGACAATACAAGAATGATATAACACGTTATTAAGATGATAAACAACGTCAGTACCTATAATCTATACTTTTAGACCATCGTGAGTTATTTTTTATGTTGATAAGGAATATTTATCAACAAGGTCTTGGTATCTTCGGGTGAAACTTGTAAAAAAATTGGCGATACATTCTTTTGTAACCCCTTGTTCATCAACTTTCTACTCAGATACTGGTGATATTTAACAAAGTCTGAATAGCAGCTGCAAGCTCTTGAATACCGAATGAGTTAAGAAATGTACACCCCTATGCAGGAGAACTTGGTATGTTGCTTCTAAGGTGAGGGAAGTGGATGATTTCAAAATAAAAATACTCTCGTTGGTCATAGATTCTGGTACTGAGATGACCGCCTATGTTAAATTCTTGGTTAAAAATGTAGAAGAAAAAGGAGGACGTATTTGTTGTTTGTTTAATTTCGTGTTCTGGAGGAAATTAATGGAACCCAATCAGAAAAGTTTGTATTGTTAATGGAAAGAACGTCATCAATTTATCTAGATCTAAAATTAAATCATCTGGCTTCTTTGATCTTCTTGTTTTTAACAAGTTTCGTAAGGAACTCCGACTCATGTGAAAATAAGATTTATGCTGGACAGCATTTGGACTTATTTCTTTTGGATGATTTTTCGATTTCACATAGAGAATGGTGGTACATGTATACAGGGTTGAACAATCCGTTGTCAAACTCTATCACTAACAATATTTAACAGAGAATGACGTAATAGATTAGGTGGCGTCTTAAAGTCAGTGAATACAAAAAGTCCGCGAAATCAATTGGCGAAAACTTTTCATAGAGATAAAAAGATGTGATATGAGTGCCAAAGAGACAATTCTCTATCCAGGTAACAATTTGTAAAAAATACAATTATAGGTGAAAGTACGGACTTCAACACGGAGCTGAACACCAAGCTATAAAGGGTAGTAAAATTGTAAAACAATTCAAACAGGCTATTTGTAATAATTGAAAATATGACGTCACTTGGCGTTGATGTTTAAACTTATTCGGATGTGCTGCATTTCGTTGGGTTATGTGTGTATTTCGGTTGTTTCCTTTAATTAGTTAATACTTCAGTTTTATCATGTATCTTTTGTATAGTCATTTTATAAAATTTACTGTTTGCAAAAGTATAAATTATTCTAAAAAATAGGGATGTTCTGGTACCTAACAGAAAACCCTGGCCGTTTTTGGCACAACTTTTTTGAACTTTTGGTCCTCGATGCTGTTCAACTTTGTACTGGTTTCGGCTTTCAAACTTTTGTATCTGGGCGTCACTAGTAAGTCTTGTGTGGACAAAATGCACTTCTGGCGTATTAAATTTTTTAACTTGTTGCCTTTTGTAAGCTATTAATCGTGTGTTTCTTTGTCAATTATGTTCTCCGATTTATTTATATTGTAGTCCTGTAATGTTGTGTTGTCATTGTAATGTTATATTTCACATGGCCATAAAAGAGGGAGGTTTGGCATGCCACAAAACCAGGTTCAACCCACCATTTTTTCCTTTAAAAATGTCCTGTACTAAGTCAGGAATATGGCCATTGTTAAATTATAGTTCGTTTCTCTGTGTGTTACATTTTAACGTTGTGTTTCCGTTGTGTCGTTTAGTTTCTCTTATTTTTTAGTGTGAATTCACATTACTATAAGACGTGTCACGGTACTTATCTATCCCAAATTGATGTATTTGGTTTTGATGTTATATTTGTTATTCTCATAGGATTTTGTCTAATGCTTAGTCCGTTTTTGTGTGTGTTACATTTTAATGTTGTGTCGTTGTTCTCCTCTTATATTTAATGCGTTTCCCTCAGTTTTAGTTACCCCGATTTTGTTTTTTGTCCATGGATTTATGAGTTTTGAACAGCGGTATACTACTGTTGCCTTTATTGATTTAAAATTTGTAGGTTATGTGATTTTTTTTTGTATTTCAGTACGACATAGATTCAACGTCGAAATAACTTTTACTTGTTTTTACTGTCTGTTCTAAAAACTATAAACCATCTGTTTTGTTCGCAAAACCCTCGAATTTAGATAACTTGACGTACGCGATTCTAAATACGGAACAGAACTTTGAATGTCTTATATTTAATTGGATAATCTATTTTATCTACATTATTATAAACAGAATTTGTATCGGGTTTTTACAGCGTTTCTAGTTTTTAATAGTGAAGGTTCGGTGTGTTATATACTGTTGTTTGTGTTGTCGTCGTTTTTGTTTTTTGTTTTTGCCATGACATGGCAGATGAACTACTATTGCAAGTGTCAGTTTGTTCTCGGCTCTTTTTTTTTTATATATGTTTCGAATATCCCAAGGAATTTTTCGCCTGCTTTTTTTTTTTATGGTGTAGCTGTTTCCAAACGTACGTTAAATTATCGACTTTATAAGAGAAATGAATGACAAGATAAACATATATTTTCTTAACAATTTCATTGGATAAGTATAAACCCCGTCTCGATCCTCTACACAACTAGACATGACATTGTTTTCCTTTACACACACGTCATATTACGATAACATGATATGTGTCACACGGTGATATATTATGCACAGAGAATATTTACACATCGAGAAAGTGAAACAAAGTAAAGATTACGTCGTAGAAAATTTAATTCCTAATGGCAGCAAATATTTTAGATTAATGATTGCATATATGGATGGACACGCGCACAAGAAACGGCGACCAAAAAATAATGCCTAGCC
Organism: Mytilus edulis; assembly: GCF_963676685.1. Taxonomy (NCBI): domain Eukaryota; kingdom Metazoa; phylum Mollusca; class Bivalvia; order Mytilida; family Mytilidae; genus Mytilus; species Mytilus edulis. The sequence continues at coordinate 64,279,620 of NC_092353.1, read as the reverse complement.
TGCAATCCAAATTCTAATACAAAATCAAAATAAAGAAGAAAAAAGGTCAGTAAAATATACCTGTAGGTGAAAAACCTTACTATTTGGATAGCTCTTTATTAAATAAGTTACAGTGATAAGTCCAAAAACAAGAATTTAAAATCATAAAGATGTTTTCTTACAAAACTGAGAGGTGTGGACAAGGATGTCCTATATTTCCACTTCTCTACACAACAACTTCCTCTTGCCACCCCTAATTCCAAACGATAATCTGCCAATTCTTTACCTTATCCTATCCCTATGTTTACCATTCCTGTTACTCACGTTTCCTTACCCTGGTTTCCGCTTCCCTTATGATAAATTTTGAAAGATGTTGTATGAGTGTCAATGAGATAACTCTCCATCCAAAATAACAATTTATAAAAGTAAACAATTTTAGGTCAAAGTACGGCTTTCAACACGGAGCCTTGGTTCACACCGAACAACAAGCTATAAAGGGCCCCAAAAATTACTAGTGTAAAACCATTCAAACGGGAAAACCAACGGTATATCTATATAAAAAAAACGAGAAACGAGAAACAAGTATAAAGCATTGAACTTGTTTCCAAGTGGGTCCTTTCATGTAAACAACTTAAAGGTTCGACATACAAAAATGATAACACACAACTTAATCTGAAAAAAAATCATCAAATATAAATAAAAAGATAAAAAAATAAATTTGATAATATAAAAAGTCTGATGACGCTTCACTATAACTTTTGGTGAAGTACTTTTTGACTCTAATTTTGAATTTATTTATTTTTTATATATTTTTATTATTATTTAGCAACGCATTTCAATCTTGTAAACCATTTTGATAAAATGTAGTTTTTTTGTTTACTCTTAACTGGTGGAACCCAGAGGTTATATTCACTTAGTGTTTTTCTTGTGAAATTATGATGGAAATATCTCACCTTTGTAAGGACAATTGGAAATTGAAAATAAGCTTGTTTGCTTTCGTGGGTAAATAGTTATCAAAGGTACCAGGATTATAATTTAGTACGCCAGACGCGCGTTTCGTCTACATAAGACTCATCAGTGACGCCCATATCAAAATATTCATAAAGCCAAACAAGTACAACGTTGAAGAGCATTGAGGATCCAAAATTCCAAAAAGTTGTGCCAAATACGGCTAAGGTAACCTATGCCTGGGATAAGAAAATCCTTAGTTCTTCGAAAAATTCAAAGTTTTGTAAACAGAAAATTTATGAAAATGACCATATTATTGATATTCATGTCAACACCGAAGTGTTGACTACTGGGCTGGTGATACCCTCGGGTACGAAACGTCCACCAGCAGTGGCATCGACCCAGTGGTGTAAATAGTTATCAAAGGTACCAGGATTATAACTTATTACGCCAGACGCGCTCTTCGTCTACATAAGACTCATCAGTGATCAAATTTGGGTTCAGGCATTAGTGGTACCAACCCTTGTTATAATTATCGGTTGTATTATGTATTTGTAGATATAGCCTTTATCTGAATGAATATTATTAAGGTCTTTCCCCTACATGGGAAAGACCTTATTGTTTTTCTAATGTTTTTTTTTCTTCCAACATTTTTTTGACATACCCTCCCCACGTTTCTATTGAAGTCATCAAGACCAAATATTGACCATCGATAGATCTCATTATGACGTAATACCAGATGAGGCTGTGTAGGATTTCATCATCCCCTTTGAGAGTTATATCCCCTTGAAGCATTTTTATTATTTGCATTTTTTTTTTAAAGTATAAAAGATAAAATAGAATTGAAAATGGCAGTATGTACAGGAACAGATGGCAATGTTAATAAACATAAAAAAATAGTAGATTATTTACCCTGATAAGAAGTTATTCCCCTTAAAAAATTATACATTTTTTGAAAAATTTATCTTTCGAGAACCGGAAGTCGTAGAGACTTGGGACCTTCACCAATATTCTTTAATTCATGTGACCTTTAATCTGCACCAAGGTCAAAGGTCAACGAGTGCAAAAAGAAATTATGCTGCAATTTCAAGCTTGCATATTAAGAAAACTATAATAGTTTGCTGCACTCATACTGTGTATAAAATGTTCCTCTCGACGAGCTCTACATTTTATACATTAAGCTAAAAAATGTCCGACTGTCTGTTCAAAAGTTACAACAACATAATTCTTAAAACTATAGTAACAAGTTAATATCTTTTAAAAGGTAACAGATATCAACCTACTATAAACTGCAAAGATGATCAGTAGTTCAAGACCTTCAATTTGAAGTCAATGTCAGGTCATGAAGAAATTTCACCTTGACCTTCACATTATACTATGACCTTGACCTTGTGATATTTGAAAGGTCAAGTGGTCCTGAGTTGAATGGTGATAGTCCCATGTCTCTACGACTTCCGGTTCTCAAGTTTGGTATTGCATCATATATTTGATGATTAATTGTGACCTTGGTGAACATTGGAACTATCCGAATTCTTTTTTTATAATGTTGTCCTTCAACTGTAGATCATTTATCATTTAACAGATTTGAGATATCTATTGTCGTTTTAGAGATAATGCAGTTTGAAGTTTTGCGAGCGGCGGCATGTATTTCTGAATCAACAAGAGCTTACCACTTAAAATGTTTTAGAAATTGAAGAGGTTGACATAGTTATATGTTTGACTAAATACCAAAAACAATCCATGGAAAAAAACACCAAAAAATTAATTTGAAACTTTCAAGTTTTGCATTGACTTTGTAAGTTTCATAACTTCTATTTATATAGTTGATATTGCATCATTATTTGCACTTTTTCAAATGGGGTCATCTGATATATCAAATTGAAGGTCTTAATAAACTCTACTTAAAAATGAAAATTTTAAACCCCCTTTTCATCCCAGGGGGACGGATGGGGTCATTTAGTGCAAACATTCAAATTTCTCAGATGGTAAGGTTGTCGCATATCAAATGAAAGAACATAAAGCGTACATTTCAAATTTCAAATTGACGTCTCCCAAAAATGGGTTGGATGGGGTCATTGAGTGCAAAAAATAAATGTTCTTTTAAGGTAGGGTTGTTGTATATCAAATGAAAGGTCATGATGTGTACATTTGAAATATCAAATTCCCGACCTCCAAAAAAAAAGTTGGATAGGGTTATTAAGTGCAAAAATCAAACTTTCTAGAACATGGTGTTGTCGCATATCAAATGAAAGCTCATCTACTCTGTTCCATATATCATAATTCCGATCTCAAAAATGTAGGCGGATGAGGTCATTAAGTGTAAAAAGCGAAAAGTTTCAGAAGGTATGCTTGTCGTATATCAAACGAAAGCTCGTACAAAGTACAATACGAAAACATCACTTTTACAGGAAAGACCTTTCAATTGTTTTACAAACAATTGAGATACTAGTTTTTATTATTATTTGTAAAAATGTAAATACATATAAGTAGGACAATGGTAGTTATAAATTTAATGAACATGGTTTAATCTTTTTAATCTCTACTTTTCAATCAACTATTGTTTACTATATCCAGTATTTTTAAAATCATTTAACACATTTGTTTTGTAATACTTGTAGCTTATTTTTCTATTTGTGCTAACACCAGCATACCATGCAGAACAGGCATTGCCCAAACGACATTGAATTAAAGCTTTAACTAAAGTCTTCCTAGAGTGGTATGATAAACATTTGACCTGTATAGGAACTTCAATCATGAATTTATTTTTTGTTTTGAGATTATTTTTAAAAGAATTCTCCAGAAAAAGATTTATCAATATTCAGTTCTTAAGGTTTCAAACAATACTGTGATGCAATTGTGTGTGATTATTAAAAAAAACGTCAGAGTTACGATTATAGATAACTTTAATACGTTTAGACCCAAACAAAATAGTCCCTGTTTTCCCTAAATGAAGTGATAATTTATTATTGATCAGCCATTTTCTTCGAGATTCAAGTTCCGTACCCAGTTTCTGAGATATAACTTCTGTGCTCATATAAGAGTATAGGATACCCCCTGACTTCTGTTTCCTGTCTTCTTATTCCAATCTTCCATTAATCGCCCTGTTCACCCCCTCAAAACTGAACTATCAACATGGTAAATTATTGTCAAATACACTTATTAATAAAATGTACAAGATTTGTCACAACCATATGCTAAATTGTGCTCCTGTAATCTGTGATATTAATATCTTACATTAAGATTAATTTTGTTCATAAATAGTTTAAACCTGAGCGGAGAGAGCAACTTCAAGATACTCATTTATTTGAATTTTTCACAATTTATAAAATACTTTTCACAATTCTCAACAGTAACTGCTCTAGCTATTTTATTATTATTATTTTTTAAATAAAAATGTATATGTCAATTATTTCATAATTATTACAGTATCAATTGTAAAAACTTTCTTTTGAAATACAGTGTATTTGTTTCTGTGGGATATTTTCCAGTCCTAGTCCCTACTGATAAGGGGCCTGTTTATTAAAGCACTCTTAGGACTGTTAAATGTACTATGATAATCTTATGACATATCTTTGTCCTAGGTGCGTTTAATATACTTGTCGTAACTTAGGAAAAGTCATAGGAATCGTCGTAGCTTTATGACACCTTAAGACTTAAAACAGCCAAGAAATTCATCGCTTCGTGTTAAAAGTAACATGACGTTTGGGTATCCATAGCTCTATTGTTTGGGTATCAATGCCAAATGTTTGTCTTAATGATATGATTTAACAAATTTTAAGAAATTCCACCATGCTTATCATCGTAAATATTTAGACTTTTCGATATGGAGACTAGACAATTTTCAAACAAACTTCAGGTTTTGGGTGAAAAGGACTTTTTAATTGATGTGTATCTTTTTATGAGTATAAGATAATCATTCTAAAGAATAGTTTATATCATGATGTTGGTATATAGTTATAACAAAATATGTTTGTCTCATCCGTAGTTTTACTTAATGTTGCTGGTAGACTTGGAGTGAAAGTGTGACCTGCTTTCCGACTGATAAATGCTGCATAATTGCATCACAACTTGAATTATAGATACGTCATTATGTATTAGGTGGGAATAATAAAGGTTTCTATAACATAATGTGGAAAATACCATTTACAATCAGTTATATATTGGAGGGGTTCAATGATCTTCTATTGGGATATATTACCAATTGGTTTTGATACATTATGCCTTCGCCGATGAAATATATTTATTCATAAACATAGATCAGCTAGAAATTAAAAATAAAACAATAAAAAAATCAGAACAAGGGATAACTATTGTGTTCTGCAGCGCCAAACAGGTTAAAAAGATGTATATGTGAGATATGTTGCGAAGATAAGATACGATAAGATTTATTTCCGACTCGAACGTTCCATCTACGGATATAAAAGGTTCTGTATAAACTGAATACATTGTTCAATCATTTACAGTGTTAGTTATAGTTAATAGCACGCTCTTAACAATGCTGAAAATTCAATAAATCACTTCTGAGAATTGCTATTTAAAGACATTTATATTCTTTTTTGTTTTGTTTCAAAACATGTATTACTACTTGTGGTTATCACAATTGGAATCGACAAAATTACTCTTGACAGGACACATTTTAGAACATTATGTATAGTATAGTATTAGTTCTGATTTTCATCTTCTATGATTAGTTCTGATTTTCATCTTGTATGATTAGTTCTGAATTTCGACCTTATATTTATAGTTTGGTTGCACAAACACACGACATGACTTGCATTTAACTAAATACAATTGTTTTTGCCGGCCAACTGTTTTGTTTCGAGCTGTACCTGCGTATGAGTTTACGCGCGTCTTGTGTACTTAAAAAGCCTGTTTAAAAGCCTGTTTTCAAAGATATCTCCCGAATTTGTATGTCCACTATGTTGATGCTGATTGAATAAACAAAAGAGTAAAGTTCACTAGTACAAATGCACTTTACTAATTTTGTTATGTCATTAAATAAGTGTGTAATCAGCTGACAGTGACCCTTATTATCAACGTCATGGGAAGGGTCAATAGTATACAGATAAACTACTTTATTTGAAATATATTTAAACATTATCTCTTCCTAAGGATAGAAAAAATATCAGCATACTCGATTATACTTCTCTGGAATTAGAAAACTGCCTTATTATTGTTGTGGATATTGTGAAGGTAATACTAAAGCAGATTCAGTAATGATACTAGTAAGTTTGTAAGAAATTGTTAACACAAGACGCTGTTGTGTGATTGCTAATGAGATAACCTTCTGCTGGTGCCTAAATGAAGTATAAGTTAGCAAATTCAATAATGAGTAAGAACCCATATCAAGCTATAAAGGGCCCCAAATGACAAATGTTAAACAAATAATGGCCTAAAACATGTTCAAAGGAATAAACAAAAAACAAATATGACATATAGCAATATTCGTAAATGACATAATGGTTTCTGGCTACCAACTCTTCCCCTAACTTCGAACAGTGGTTGAACACAACAACATAAGTCCAATTATAAAAATCAGTTGAAAAAATTAACTCATCAGATCAATCAACAACACACAAGACATAACGTTAACATCTGAGAAAACTGGCAGTTGCCTTTCGTTTTTGCAAATGTGCTTTGTCAGTATGCCTGTTGGGTTTTCTTTGATTTGTTTGTTTTAAAATTGTGATTAAGATTATAACACTATGTTGACAATTGAACCCATGTTTTTGACATTTTGATATAATATATGTGTGTTTTGTTCACACATCGTTGTCAATATAATGCAGTTTTATGCTTTTTTATCCGTATTGAATTTTCCTGGGAGTAACCCGGAATTATTTTCTCTCAATCGATTTACGACTTTTGAACAGCGGTATGTTACTGTTGCCTTATTGAACCATCATAGTCCTATTCAGAAAGTGAAGCGGAATAAATCATGCAAAACTAATGGTTTGTTATACCAATTACAAATATAAATTAGCATTTGTAAGATGTGATATTTTTCATGAATTTTATCCCAATAACGAATAAATAAACTCATCATAGATACCAGGACTAAATTTTATATATACGTCAGACGCGCGTTTCGTCTACAAAAGACTCATCAGTGACGCTCGAATCCAAAAGAGTAAAAAAAAGGCCAAATAAAGTACAAAGTTGAAGAATAAGCGGGAACAGATATATATTTCGCCATCCTTATCACGAGCATCAAAATATGGTACCCGATCATTCACGATCCGAAATTTTTCTTTTTACAAATATTACCTTTTTAGCAAAGTTTAAACAGTAATATTGAACGATATTTTAAAAAAAAAAGTAGTATAAGCATGAAAAATTTGAAAAAAAAAATATGTTCGTTAAAATATTTATTCGATGAGCAATCTGCCTTTTGTAGTTTTAGAAAAGCGTTGTACATTTACTTTAAGAGTTGATTTTCTTTCTTTCGGATACTGATTATAATGCTGAACTATTCTGGACGGACAGTTTTATTTTGCGATATTTGTCTTAAAATTATATATATATATATATTCACTGACGTTGCATGCTTCTTTTCGAAAAAGATTACCTTCATGATCCTATACCAGATCTTTCACGATCCAAACAACATTCTTGATCACCGTTACTTATTCATTTACGATCATTTTTTCCAAATGCCAGACGTGATAGTGGTGTATCAAGAAACGCAATGAGGAAGTAAGTCAAATAATAATATCGACGAATCGTCTTGCTCTGAAACTATCAGTTGTTTGAGATACAGATATTTGAAAATTTATCTATGAAAACTAAGATAATGGAAATTAGTTAACCCTGTCAACGTAAAAATTAGTGAGTACATTGTGTAAACATTAATAATCGACTGTTACTAAACTCTAGCTTAGCACGTTTGACATCACAATCATTAATTTATTTTATAAAGATAACAACAAATAACAAACAAATAATGTCTCGTGACGAGACCTGACCGGTGATAATTTAAGGGAGATTGTATCTCATGTGTTAGGTAGGTTGATATATATTGTTTCAGTAATTTTGTCCTACTTAAATATATCGACATAATGCGGGGTTGCTCATGAAATTAATGAAGTATCCAGGTAAATGTTTAAATAAACTACGGCTTGGCTTCAGTGATAGTTAGTAATTATTTTCGCTATTTGATCCAGTGTTCAAAAACCAAATACTAAGTTTCTTGTTTAAAGATAAATTAGTGGACAGTAAAGGGTGTGTGTTTCATTCACAATTTAAATAAAGACGATATTTAGAAAAATCTTCTTGTAATAAACGTATTTCCACAACTATACGTGTATTGTAATGACACTAATTTACAGCAGATTAAGACCAAATTCATAGCAATATTGAAAAATTAACATGTTTTTGTAAAACTTTGCACCGAAGGGTACTCTAAAATGAATAAATTTTGTATTTGAAAAGTAAAAGATAGGAAAATTTCCAAATAATTTTGTTTTTGACTCTATATATTCAGGCTATAATTCTAAACACATATTAATGATCATACACATTTTTCTAAAACCTTCAACATTGTAGTTTTGAGCTATATAGAACTACCCAGTAATTTGAGTCAACAACAAAATTTAACCCTACATATTAAGTAACGGCATATTGTCATTTCGTATACATAAATAAAATAAGATGACAAACTCCTTGATAACACAGTGTTCACTTTCGGTGCCTAATGGTACTTGATATTACTTTTTCTTCGCTTATTTTTATCATTGAGGAGCAATGTTAACTTATAAAAATTAGGATATAGGCAAATGAGACAACTATCCACCAGAGTGCAAAGTAGTCAAGGTCAAAATATAGGCTATGATGTTTTTATTCTGAGACCATGAACTCAATTTCCATGCCATAAAATGAGAGTATCAAATTAAAAAGGTCCGAGTTACTCACAGCATTTTGTTTGATAAGTTACACCAAAAGACGTCTTAGTAAAATAAGCTTCTTATAGGGTCTTTGCATCGGAACTAAACACATTTATTCAAAAACCAGTTGTTGGCATGACACGGGTTATGTTCTTCTCATATATGTTATGATGGTATGATACTAAACCCCTAACGGGAAGGATTGTGCCTGATGTTCATATGATGAAATCATAATCTTTCAGTCAGTTTAATTGAAGTCTGGAGCTGGCATGTCAGTTAACTGCTAGTAGTCTGTTGTTATTTATGTATTATTGTCATTTTGTTTATTTTCTTTGGTTACATCTTCTGACATCAGACTCGGACTTCTCTTGGACTGAATTTTAATGTGCGTATTGTTATGCGTTTACTTTTCTACATTGGCTAGAGGTATAGGGGGAGGGTTGAGATCTCACAAACATGTTTAACCCCGTCCCATTTTTGCACCTGTTCCAAGGCAGGAGCCTCTGGCCTTTGTTAGTCTTGCATTATTTTAATTTTAGTTTCTTGTGTACAATTTGGAAATTAGTGTGGCGTTCATTATCACTGAACTAGTATAAATTTGTTTAGGGGCCAGTTGAAGGACGCCTCCGGGTGCGGAAATTTCTCGCTACATTGAAGACCTGTTGGTGACCTTCTGCTGTTGTGCTTTTTTCTATGGTCGGGTTGTTGTCTCTTTGGCACATTCCCCATTTCCATTCTCAATTTTATTCTGTAGATATTCCAGATATCACTGAATCATCTAAGTAATATTTTTTGGAAGATATCGCAACGATCAACTCAGAACATTTTTTTGGTATTAAATAACTGGTCACAAAAAAATCTATGTTTGGGGACCACACCTTTCAAATGAAATGATATCCATGTTAGATTTTTGGTAAGAAATATCATTTTTCAAAATTGTGTGCGCTTGAAAAGGGAGGTGTAGGTTTATGGATCGCATAATGAAAAAAGGGAATCAACATGGTTCAAATTGTTACCTTGCAAGTTCAAATTTGAAATATCATTCAATTTTTTTTTATGGATATGTTTTTGCTTTGTCTACTATTTGATTTTTATTTTTTGTTTGTTTGGGAAGTTAATAAGCTTATTGCAACCTATGTAAATTGAGACCCATTATAATGACAGAGAAAAAATTGTTAGGTAAATTTGTGTGAAATAAAATTAAATAAGTTTGGAATGTGTATGAGTTTTACTACCCACAAAGATTAAATTTAGTAGATTAGCAATACTTTAGATTCATCAGGGATGAAACTGTCATAATTGCAATACAATTTTGGTTTGCTTTCGCATGTTAATTTTTTTTAAATTTGCCAAAATCATAATGAGTTATCGTAAGGAATTAATGATATTGTTAAGTATCCTAAAACACAATATAATGTTGTAAAAAGACGAAAACATATGAGGCTGTAAAACTGTAAATTTGAATAAAGATGACTGAAAAAAATTTTAAAGTCTGACACTCTGATTTTTTTATATCTGAAAACTATGCCGCATATTTTTTGAAATTGTAAAGTATGAGTGTTTTTTTTCTAATTGTGAAGAATATTTTAAAATAGCATTTCGGACGCACCATAATTATAAATTCTGACGCTGGCTTGATATCACAGCTGTAGTTTGGTGTTTGAGGCTTAGGGTATCATCAGTTCAGTATAGTCGGTGCTTCTGCATTTTCAGTACCATGATTTGTCTATTACTTCCCTGAATTGTTTTGGTTAAACAACAGGTATTCATATATCGCTTGCTTTCAAATTTAATGATTGGAGCTTTTTTTTTTTTAAAGAAGATCAATCTAGAAATTTGCTTCGGACGCGATTTTTTCAAATGGTCTTTTTAAATTTAGTTACATGATACATCTGTACATGATATTTGTTCATAATCCCTTTGATTGACAATACATCGATCGAATACTATCTTTATATAGTAAAAACTATATTCGTTTGATTGAAGTTTCTTACCTCATAAATCTGCAGATGACTCAGCTAAACGTTGAATCAATATTTGAAAATGAAATTTCAATATTCATGTGACCTCCTTGGTTTATCTGTCATACAACACATTCCCTTGATTATTTTTTTGTTATGTTTATTGTTTAAAAAATTTTCATATCCCAACTTAGTGGTTGGCTTATGTCATGCAATACCTGCTATTTGGTTACTCTGTTGAAATAGTGTACCAACTGTTTTGGTCACTTTCTATCTAAAAAGATATGTTGTTCCTTCTTTGAGGTTATTAGAGATCTGGAGATATGTTGTACCTACTGTGTGGTTATCTTTAATATGGAAAGATGTTGTCCCTGATGTATGGTTATTTTAAATTTGAAAAGATGATGTCCCGGATGTAATGTTATTTTAAATTTGAAAAGATTTTATCCCTGATGTATGATTATTTGAAATTTGGAAAGCTGTTGTCCCTGGTGTATGGTTATTTTAAATTTGGAAAGATGCTGTCCCGGACGTAATGTTATTTTAAATTTGGAAAGATGTTGTCCCTGATGTATGCTTATTTTAAATTTGGAAAGATGTTGTCCCTGATATATGCTTATTTTAAATTTGGAAAGATGTTGTCCCTGATGTATAGCTATTTTAAATCTGATGTTGAAAGAACTTTTTGAATTTTGGGTCATCAATGCTCTTCAACTTTGTACTTGTTACGCTTTATGACTTTTTTTATATGAGCGTCATTGATGGGTCTGAAACGCACGTCTGGCGTATTGAATTATAATCCTGTTACCTTTGAGAACTATTCACTGGGGTAAAACTGATGGCCGTAACTGCATTCACGGTCATCCCAAGATGTCGGATGAAAAATTAGGTCAGTATTTGTTTTGTCTGTTTAAGTGTTTTTATATCATTTTCTTCACAAAGCATACATTGGTACGATGTAAATTCATAAAAGATTCACACGGAAATCACAAATTACTACCGAGAAATGTGTATTAAACAGGAAATTGGATTTGAAAAAAATCGCTAAGATGACCGTAAATCGTGATTAAAATATTTTCAAGATGACCGTAACATATAACAAGGATGACCGTGATTGGTAAATAGATGACCGAAATTTGAGAAGGATGATCGTAATTTATAAAATTAAAAAATGCGGCTAAATGCCCGTAACATTTAAAGGATGACCATCAATTCTAAGAAATATCCGTATTTGTATTACCTTATTTGTATCAACTAGTAAATCGTGTTGGTATAAAACTTATTTATAAGACTGCATTATCCTATAGGTAGAAAAAAAATACATAGTTCACCATATGTAGCCTCCAAGTACAAGCTAAAAGATTATTTTTATTTCTGGGATTCCTATTAATATCATATAATACATACACCTTTTAAAAAATACCAATGCATGTACACCCATTGACATTATATCGTTTCAACTACCGTTTCAAAATAATGTTTTTTATTTGCAGATAGGTACATGTCTTATCATTATACCACCTGCAAATTCACGTCATTTAATGTAGACACCATTTTGATACACATTACAGACAACCATGTTTGTTCACAAACATTTAGTTTTAGAAATAAAGTTTTCGATGAAAACACAGGTCATTCTGCATATCGGTCTGTACACTTCGGAGTTGAAGTAACAAAACTTAAAATGCAAAGAAGAGGTTATAAGCCAAATATAAATTTAGAAGAACAAACTATATCAAATTTGAAAGTCAGTTGCGATTATGTAGAAGAAGGGTGTCAAACGGAGTTAAAAAAATGAACTTTATTAGGTCGTAAGTTTTATCGTTTGAATTGTTTTACATTGTTATTTAGGTGCCTTTTATAGCTGACTATGCGGTATGGACGTTGCTCATTGTTGAAGGCCGTACGGTGACCTAAAGTTGTTTATTTCTGTGACATGTTGGTCTCTTGTGGAAAGTTGTCTCATTAGCAATTATACCACATCTTCTTTTTTTATATTTTTGAACTATTGCCAAATATTGAAGCAAAACTAAAAGAGATAGGACGATACGAAGACTTTATTTCCGTATTGAAATCCATATCTAATGGAATATTTCTTGAACATATTGCTTTTCATTTGTTACTGGATGTCGGAAGGTTTTATTCCCAGTCAACAATATACTCCATAAGATATGTTCCAGAAACGCTGGCATTCTGGATTACTATAATGAAACTGTTCAAGGGTAAGGGAGTTAACTTTTATGGGGTTATAAAGCAAAAGGACTATCAGCTGAAAACATACCAGTAAAACCAACTGAATGCAAAATAAATTTTGCAGTTCAATCGGATCCGGTGTTGTCAAGGGAATGTGTCATTTGTTGGCAGATGTTAAGATTTTAATGTGCTTCCTCTGGAAACATACACATTGGCTCGATTACTGGATATTCATATGTTTAATTAACCGGTTTTTTTCTTCTTCAACTTTTCGTCGTATCGCTGTCAATTGGTATTTAAATTGTCGTTATCAAAAAATATTTAATTACTTACAAGAAAGATGCAATTTTCTATCATTGTCATAAACTCAAAATACGGCAAATAGTTAAAAGAAGTTGATTAAATATATTTATATCCGCTAATCGAGCCCCTATTGAGACAAACTCAACAAAAAGCTATGCATGCAATTATGGATATTTTTTTTAGAATAGACGGTTATCTTTAAAAGTTATGGTCATCCTTTACAAATTACGGTCATCTTTTAACCAATTACGGTCACCCTTGTTATGAATCGCTGATCCTGTTACGGTCATCTCGATTATGATTTACGGTCATCTTAGCGATTTTTTCAAATCCAATTTCCTGTTTAATACACATTTCTCGGTAGTTATTTGTGATTTCCGTGTGAATCTTTTATGAATTTACATCGTACCAATGTGTGCTTTGTAAAGAAAATGATATAAAAACACTTAAACAGACGAAACAAATACTGACCTAATTTTTCATCCGACATCTTGGGATGACCGTGAATGCAGTTACGGTCATCAGCTTTACCCCAGTATCTATTGTCCCTGATGTATGGTTATTTTAAATCTGATCATATGTTATACCTACTGTAGGCTTATTTTAAATTTGGAAAGATGTTGTCTCTGGTGTATGGCTTTTTTAAATTTGGATATATGTTATATCAAAGCTGGGGTTGTTATGATTTGGAGAAATGTATGTATATGTGTGTGTTTTTGTTTTGTTTAAATCTTAAAAGATGTTGTTCTTATTGTTTTGTCAATCTATCCCTGCATTTTGGTTATTTTAATTCAGTAAAGATTTTATAAGTCTTGTTTTGTTATATTAAATCTCGAGAAATGTTGCACTTTCTCTGTGGTTAGTTTTAATCTTTAGAGATGTACTATTATTTCCTGTTTTGTGATTGTTTTAATCTAAAATGTTGTGCATATTGTTTTTATCATTTTATATATTGAGAGATTGTTCGAAATACCAAGGATGCTCTTATCCCAGGCATAGATTACCATAGCCGTATTTGGCACAACTTTTAATGAATTTTGGGTCTTCAATGCTCTTCAACTTTATACTTGTTTGGCTTTTTAACTTTTTTTTATCTGAGCGTTACTGATGAGTCGTATGTAGACGAAACGCGCGTTTGGCGTAGCAAATTATAAGCCTGGTATTTACACCACTGGGTCGATGACACTGCTGGTGGACGTTTCGACCCCAAGGGTATCACAAGGGCAATAGTCAGCACTTCGGTGTTGACATGAATATCAATTACATGGTCATTTTTATACATTTACTGTTTGCAAAAGTGTAAATTATTCGAAATAATTAGCCAGGCATAGATTACTTAAGCCGTATTTCGATCAACTTTTCGGGAATTTAGGGTCTTCAATGCTCTTCAACTTTATTCTTGTTTGGCTTTTTAACTTTTTTTTATCTCAGCGTCACTGATGTAGACGAAACGCGGGTTTGGCGTAGCAAATAATAAGCCTGGTATTTACACCACTGGGTCGATGCCACTGCTGGTGGACGTTTCGTCCCGGTGGGTTTCACCAGCCCAGTAGTCAGTAATTCGGTGTTGACATGATTATCAATTATATGGTCATTTTTATAAATTTAATGTTTGCAAAAGTATAAAGTATTCGAAAAACTAAGGATGATCTATCCCAGGCATAGATTGCCTTAGCCGTATTTGGCACAACTTTGTTTTGTCAATCTATCCCTGCATTTTGGTTATTTTAATTCAGTAAAGATTTTATAAGTCTTGTTTTGTTATATTAAATCTCGAGAAATGTTGCACTTTCTCTGTGGTTAGTTTTAATCTTTAGAGCTGTACTATTATTTCCTGTTTTGTGATTATTTTAATCTAAAATGTTGTGCATATTGTTTTTATCATTTTATATATTGAGAGATTGTTCGAAATACCAAGGATGCTCTTATCCCAGGCATAGATTACCGTAGCCGTATTTGGCACAACTTTTAATGAATTTTGGGTCTTCAATGCTCTTCAACTTTATACTTGTTTGGCTTTTTAACTTTTTTTATCTGAGCGTCACTGATGAGTCGTATGTAGACGAAACGCGCGTTTGGCGTAGCAAATTATAAGCCTGGTATTTACACCACTGGGTCTATGCCACTGCTGGTGGACGTTTCGACCCCAAGGGTATCACCAGGGCAATAGTCAGCACTTCGGTCTTGACATGAATATCAATTACATGGTCATTTTTATACATTTACTGTTTGCAAAAGTGTAAATTATTCGAAATAATTAGCCAGGCATAGATTACTTAAGCCGTATTTCGATCAACTTTTCGGGAATTTCGGGTCTTCAATGCTCTTCAACTTTATTCTTGTTTGGCTTTCTAACTTTTTTTTATCTCAGCGTCACTGATGTAGACGAAACGCGGGTTTGGCGTAGCAAATAATAAGCCTGGTACTTACACCACTGGGTCGATGCCACTGCTGGTGGACGTTTCGTCCCGGTGGGTTTCACCAGCCCAGTAGTCAGCAATTCGGTGTTGACATGATTATCAATTATATGGTCATTTTTATAAATTTAATGTTTGCAAAAGTATAAAGTATTCGAAAAACTAAGGATGATCTTATCCCAGGCATAGATTGCCTTAGCCGTATTTGGCACAACTTTGTTTTTGAATTTTGGGTCTTCAACTTTAAATTTGTTGGCTTTCTGACTATTTCTATCTGAGCGTCACTGATGAGTCTTATGTAGACGAAACGCACGTTTGACGTAACAAATTATAAGACTGGTACCTTTGATAACTATTGCCTTCTTATGGGTTATTCTAGATCTGGTGAGATGTTGTACCTACTGTGTGGTTTTTGTTTGGTTTTAAATCTTGGGATGTGTTGTATGCGTTTGTTTGAATATTTAAAATCTTGAGATGTTGTATGTAATGATTGGTTATTTAAGACCTGCAGAGATGTTGTACCGATTGTTTGCCTCATTAAAATCTGGAGAGATGTTATTCGTAATAATTATTTATTCAAGATCTTCAGATATTTTGTATGTAATGTTTGGTTATATAAGATAGATCTGCAGGGATGTTGTACCTCATGGAGAGATTATGTACGTAATTTTTTGTCATTTCTATGATCTGGCAAGATGCTGTGCCTTATGTCTGGTTATTCAAGATCTTCAGAGATGTTGTAAGTAATGTTTGGTTATTCAACATCTGCAGCGAGGCTGTACCTTATGTCTGGTTATTCAAGATCGTCAGAGATGTTGTAAGAAATGTTTGGTTATTCAACATCTGCAGCGATGCTGTACCTTATGTCTGGTTATTCAAGATCTTCAGAGATGTTGTAAGTAATATTTGGTTATTCAACATCTGCAGCGATGCTGTACCTTATGTCTGGTAATTCAATATCTTCAGAGATGCTGTATGTATTGTTTGGTTATTCAACATCTGCAGCGAGGCTGTACCTTATTTCTGGTTATTCAAGATCTGGCAAGATGCTGTGCCTTATGTTTGGTTATTCAACATCTGCAGCGATGTTGTACCTTATGTCTGGTTATTCAAGATCTTCAGAGATGTTGTAAGTATTGTTTGGTTATTCAACATCTGCACCAATGCTGTACCTTATGTTTGGTTATTTTTGATCTGGTGAGATATTGTGCGTAATGTTTGGTTATTTAGAGGATCAGGTGGTCTTCCCTGGAAAATCTTAATTTGTACTTTTTTGTAAGGGTTAGACCAAAGAAGCCTTAGCGATAACATCATTTAATTTTACATACAGGTGTATTGAAAATGTTCTTTCTATCAACAACACGAACTTTTCTGATTTAGTCCGATAAAAAGTCATTAACTGAAGATTATACACCGCGTATACAGCTTCTTCTGTTTCGTTTCTAGACATTTACCCCGAATTTATTTGACTAGCATTTCATTTGATATTTGTTATCAAGTCGTTTGATGTGTTTGAGCTTTTGATTTTGCCATTTAATAAAGGACTTTCCGTTTGAAATTTCCTCAGAGTTAATGACAAACGAGATGATTTCAGTTTTCAAATTACAAGTTATCCTCACCATAGCAGCGATTTTCAATCTCATTCGTGTATAAAGTATATATTTCTCAACTCATACGATCTTCAAAAGCTTGAAGCTGCTATACTCAGAGTTTGTAAAACGTTACATACCAGTGCCTGAATAATAAATTAATGAGCCAGTCTCTTATGAGAGAACTTCTCGTCAATTTTCTTAAACTTTTAATTTGAAACTACCAAGAGCTAATAGATATGTATTTAGTGTCTACTTAACATATAATACAGGATAGTCTTGAGTTATAGATTCTAGGTACTGACTCTGTGTAGAATTTTATCAACTTTACAGTTTCACTACTATTTGTGTTTGTACTATCATGTTCCATTTAATCGTATTATTCTTGATGTGGTTCGGTATATGTGCATTCAGCTTTTATTTTTTATGTCTTTTCTTATGCGGATTGGTACAGGAATGCGATTCGGACACATATTTATATAGTGTTGTTTTTATTTTGTATACCATCGTATTTATATTATACTATTATGTATGTTATCGTGAAAGTGTAGATGGCACCCAGATTTAACCAACCATTTCATATGAAAATGCCTGCAGTTTTTTCAAAAATGTTTTTTTTTTAATTTGTCAGCAAATCTATAAGGATCTTCGTATAAAAGATATGACTGTGCATAACAATTAATTGAATTAAGATCCGAAAAATCAATTGTTTACATATATCACCATATCTGCAAAGTTTCTGCTTAAACTAAGTCAAAGTGACTTACAGAACTATTTTAAACAGTTATATTGAACGATATTTCATAAGTTAAGATAAAGTAGTTTATGCATTAAAAATTTGAAGAAAGTAATCATGTTTGTTTGCGTTTTTATTTCTCTGAATTGTCGATGAGCACTCTGGCTTTTGTATATAGTTGTGTAAAAAGTTAAAAACGTTGTTCTTATAAGTCTTATGACACTGGTCATAATGCTGAACCATTTTGACAGTCAGTTTTATGTTTCCAATATTTGTCATAATTAGCCATTATAGTTGATATAATTTACATTATTTTCTGTCTTCTCGATAAGATTTCCATCACAATCCTATACCAGATCTTTCACGATCATCTTTCTCGATATCCCAAATAACAGCCGTGTATAGGGCTGATTTTAATCTGCAAAGATTTTATAAGTATTGTATTTTTGTTTTAGATCTGGGAAAATGTGGTACCTGTTGATTACTGTTATTGCTTTA
This sequence comes from Mytilus edulis, assembly GCF_963676685.1. NCBI lineage: Eukaryota > Metazoa > Mollusca > Bivalvia > Mytilida > Mytilidae > Mytilus > Mytilus edulis. The sequence goes on along the minus strand of NC_092353.1, from coordinate 64,261,113 downwards.
TGTTATGGTTTTCCTTATAATGACCATCATGAATTGTCATGCAAAGAAAACATAGAACATGCAGAAGTTGGACCTCAGGGATCCAAGTCTCCTTATGCTTTATCAATTGAGAAAGAAAATACTCATGTTTTATTAGGTGAGAACAATTACAGCAATTTATTTAACAAGATAGTTGACCAATTTTACTTGCTTTAATTCTTTTATAGTTATATATTCCAAGATTTACAATTAAAAAAAAATGATTATATTGAAATTGTATTACATGTATATGAAACAAAACAGTGTTTCTTTCTTCGAGATAACATTTTTTTCTTGGTAAATTTTTCGGTTTCACGTGAAAAGTGAAAGCCTGAATACTTCCAAAATGTGTAATTGTTGTACAATCAGTGAACTTAAACAGACAAATAGCGAATGTAAAATTTATGATAATATATTTTTTTTTCAGTGACGATACATTCACCAACAGATCTTCCCTTTAAATGGTTTACCATAAAATCCAGTTCGATGTCTAACTTACATTCCCACTTTACTTTTGTGGATGATAGTGGAGCACAGCATCAACATTGTAAAGGGGTAAGTATATCATGCCATTCCACTGTTCAATAACAAAATTGTGAAAAGAAAGATTTTAATCGGTTTTGAGGAAAACTTAAAAAAAATATGAATTAAAAAAAAACTAGAAGAAAAAAGGTCTATATTAAAACTCAATTAATGTATAGCAACAGGTCTTAAAAATTGTTTGTTTATGCCGAGTGACATCAATAAAGGAATCTGTCATCAGGCAATGTGTGTCACCTACTTTATCAGTAGAAAGATATTTTACCAGTACAGGTTCAATATATAGGATACTGTATAGTTGCAATGGGAAAACTAGTGATTTCTAATTTCTGAACTTCTTTCGGCTAAATACATACTGCATGTTTCAGTTTTATCTGCCTAAAATTGACTTCTTCACCCCTTTCAAATTCCAAAACTATACGTATCAGTATCACTTATAATCAATTTAGGGTTTATATACTTATGTTAGAATTTATAGTTTGTGTATGCTCAACATAATTGTATATTGATAACATATTTATACAGGAACAGACTTCATAAGTGTCGAGGCTTGTACATCAGTGGTTGTCGTTGGTTCATGTCTGTCACATTACTTTTTTCGTAAATTGTCTTGTTGAATTAGGCCGTCGGGTATCTCGGGGGGGGGGGGGGGGGGGGCTGGGGGCTGGGGGCACGGGAGCCACTACGATTCTAAATTGATAGGGGTGCCGCTGGAGTTCTTTTACTCCACCCTTTTCATATGATTTAAATTTAAAAAAAATGTTATCTTTTCTCATATTGTTTGGGTTTCATATAGGTTGTAATCTAAACCCCCTCATGATCTAAGAGTGGAATACCAACTTGGTGTCAAAAAAGAAAAAAAATGTTTGAAAAAACACAGCCAGAAACATCCTTGTAAAGATAACAGATGGAGTCATGTGAACTTTATTGACCTTATTATATATTTCTGATAGTTTTCCCGACCTATTCATATATTTTACAACTTGAAAGATCTTGATAGGTGACCTATTTTAGCCCGGGCGGCACGTCTCATCACCATGTATATAGGAATGACCCCCACCCCATCCGAGTCGTTTATAAATACGTAATTGTTTTTTCTCATGGTTGAAGGTTGTATGCCTATAATTGCTTAAAGTTTAAGGGATATTTTATATATATTATCACAGATTTGTTTCAAACAAATACTTTAGGCGATATATATATACGTGTAAAGTTAATAGGAAATCTTTAAAAGTTTGTTTAAAAGCCCTGAGTATATCCGAGACTACTATAATCTGAGACTATAATACAGTGTGTGTTATAGAAGTCTCAGGGTATATATAAGATATCATATAGAATCATATTCAAAACAGTGTAGCTGTGGCCATTGATTGAGAACCTTAAATTATCCCATTGACTGGGGCAGGTTAGGTGAACGTGTGTCTGTAACGACAACTGCTCACTACTTACTTATCATGCTTATTATAGAATTTAAACTGTGGGGTCACCAAAGGTTCTTAACGCCTTTAATATTAAAATAGTTCGAAAAATTAATCAGGAATAACTTTATGTTTTGATTTATATTATTGATATAAATCAAAACATCGTGTTATTCCTGATTAGTTTTTCTTATTTCCTTATTTAGGTGTTGATAACCTTTGTGACCCCACAGTTTAAGTGCCTTTAACAAGTACATAGTGAGCAGCGGTTGTTACAGCGAACGTTCACATAATCTGCCCCAGTCAATGGGATAATTTAAGGTTGTCAATCAATGGCCACAGCTACACTGTTTTGAATATGATTCTAAACGTTTTAAGATATCTTCTAAGCAATACAATATATCGTATATATTTAAAAAAAAAAATCGAAATGGTAGCTCCATATTAACCTATCACAGTGACGGATCCAGCCATTTTAAAAAGGGGGGTTCCCAACCCAGAGTAAAGGGGGGGGGGGGTTCCAACTATATGCTTCCATTCAAATGCATTGATCGGCCAAAAAAAAGGGGGTTCCAACCCCCGGAACCCCCCCCCCCCCCTTGGATCCGGCGCCACTGTATCACTGTGTAACCTATCAACTCAGTCCTATCAATGTCATCAATATTTTAAGATTGTTAGACTACTAAAGTACGTTCTTAGATATTTCAAGGATTTGTATAGCAAGATCTAGCAAGTCTTATATTTATATTTCATTCAGATAAAAATAAATAAAAGTGCAATCGGGGTTACACTAAAGACCTGAAAGTGGACCTGAAAAGACCTGAAAAGACCTGAAAATATACGACTAAAATTATTCAAATTGCAATAACTTTTTTATTATTGGATGGAATTTCTTCAAGTTGGAATTTTATTAATTGTAAATATTCAGATTTCATTAAAATTAAAAAAAATTAATAAAAAACAATTTTTTGATGCAAAAAGTTGGACCTGAACGGAGAAATGAAAAGACCTGAAGGGACCTGAAAATCTATGTCGGACTAATTCTAACTACAATAACTTTTTTAATATTCAATGGATATCTTTCAACTTTTGATTTTGTGACACAAAAAGTTCAATATAATGATAATATGAAAAAAAATATGTGAAAAATATTGTTGGGTGTCAAAACTCGGACCTGAACGGAAAATTCAAAATCTGAATGAGCCTAAAATTCCACATTATTATAAAACGAAAATAATAAACATAGACGAAAAATATGATTGATAACTTTTCATGTTCGATGTCATTTGGTCTCTTGTAGAGATCTGTCTAATTGGTATCACACCACATCTCTCTATGAGCCTTTTGGTGACCGAGCAATGTTTAGTTCGTGCAACAAGATATAGTGATAAATCCAATTAAAAGATGAATGTGAAATGTTTATTTAGACTAATGATCCAATTATCACCTAATATCAATACAAGGTGTGAATTACAACCGACACACGTTCATGTAATTAAAACATTCGACGAACTCTTTAAATTACATATGGTTTATGGGGAAGCAATACTAATACTTTCATTTTATAAATAAAGCAGTTTACGACCAGCTTTAATATAGAATAAGAATAAAATATATATTAATGTAGTTTAAGCAAGTTGTATTAGTTTGAATAATTTCAACGGACAATCTTCCTTTTTTTTCCCCTTAGGTTCAGGATTCATCAATAACAATGTACTTTGTTTTCAAATATGTTCCTGTATAAATATAAAGTCATTCGTTCTCTTCAATAGACTTTTGTCTAAAGTAGAAACAAATGGGAAAACAATGTTTTGCGAGTTTAAATACAACTACCCCTATAATCCATTCATGTCTTTTATTTCACCGACAAGCTCCGAATTTTGTAACTAAATAATTATATTTTCGATAAAATTCTTTATAATTTCAATGATATACAAGTAATCCTGTGTTAGGATGCTAACACAAAAGTCACCAAAACGGACCCCACATCATTGTTCTTCGGTATCATTGATGCAAAATAATGTGTGTGTAAAGTTTAATTCAATATGAAGAATTATTTTTTTTTGACATTTTTGCTGTTTATATGGCAACGGCGGCCATTTTGAAAATTTCAAACTCAAAATTAAAGTCTACACAAGTTAGGCAACATTTGTTATAAGTTTCATTAAATTTGAAGCATTTCGATTTTTTTAATATTTTTGCTGTTTCCATGGTAACGGCGGCCATTTTGAAAATTCCAAACTCAAAAGTCAATTCTACACAAGTTAGTCAACATTAGTTATAAGTTTTATTAAATTTGAAGCATTTTGAAGTTTTTCATATTTTTGCTGTTTCCATGGTAACGGCGGCCATTTTGAATATTCCAAAGACAAAGTGCTGCTGCAAATTGTTCTCTCCATAATTATATACCATCATATACCATTAAATGTGTCTAGAATAAATTTAACTTTGATGTTCTGGAATGTTCCATGAAAATGCACCCCCTAAAATTATGTCAGGAGACCCCCTACTGAAATAAAAAAAGTTCCATGTTGAAGCAGACATGTGTCTCTTAATATTCATAGAATTAATCATTATTCCATCTACTCTACATACAGTAGGAAATTTAAGAAATGTAAAAAAAAATTGACCCCACCCATCTTTGAGCCCCCCTAATTATGCCAAGATGACACCCTGGTATCACGGACATTGGGTTCTGCAACCCCCATGATGCAGACCCATACCCAGAAAAAATATAAAGTTTCCATCCTCCACTGCTTCCCAAAAAATGGTAGGACAGTTTAAGGGGTCAGAAAGAGAAGAATAAGAATAATAACTAGATTTGTAATTGCTAGCAATAACGGATGGCACCCTCGTCCCCCCCCATTGCCAGGCGAGCGGCAGCCATTTTGGAAATTCCAAAGTCAAAGAGTGCATCTACACTTGCAAATTATCATTTTTGCAAAATTTCATTGAGTTTGGAGCATTTTGAAATTTTGGACAATTTTGCTGTTTCCATGGTTACGGCGGCCATTTTGGAAATTCCAACTTCAAAATGCAACTCCGCACATGCCACTCACTATTCTTGTAAAGTTTCATCCAGTTTGCAGTACTTAATTTTTTTTGGAAATTTTGAACATTTGTGCTGCAACCATGGTTACAGTAGATAATTCCAAAATTCTAAAAGCGTACATCTCATTGCCACATGTCATGTTATATATCAATACAGTTTCATTCACTTTGGTGCACTACTCTCTGAGAACATGCTGATTTTATGCATTTTTCCATAGGGTCAATGCAAAACTTGGCCCCTGTTTCCATGACAACGGCGGCCATTTTGAACTATCCAAATATTGTCTTGACACCTTGGCATACTGGAGAACATTTTCATAAAGTTTCATCCAGTTGGATGTTATAACGAAAGAGTTAGAATTTTTGATATTTTAGCTGTTTCCATGGTAACGGCAGCCATTTTCAAAATTCCAAAGTCAAACTGGATATCAGCACATGCCAGTTAACATTCCTGTGGAGTTTCTTCCAGTTTGGACCACTTTGATTTTTTTCGCATTTGTGCTGTTTCCATGGAAACGGCGGCCATCTTTTACCATTCCATAGCAAGGTGCACAACTTCAAATGGGGGTCCTCATTATGTTATAGTTCCAACAATATTGGATCACTCAATTCTTAGAAACACGATGGACAAAATGTGTGGAAGAATAATAAAAATAACTAGAATTGCCATTGCAAGCAATAGCGGATGTCACCCTGGTCCACCAATTGCCACTAAGCGGCAGCCATTTCGAAATTTTAACATTAAATTAATTTATTTACTTTACAATGCATCAGTTTGCAAAATTTTAGAAAGTTTAAAGCATTTTTTAAATTTTGATGTTTTTACTGTTTCTATGGCAACGGCGGCCATTTTGAAAATTCCAAAGTCGTACTTCTGCTTCATATTGTACTCCCCATAATATTTTACAATCATATAAAATTTAATAGCTGTACAACACTTATATTCTGGAATGTTCCATCACATTTTCTCATTTTGATGTTTTGCCTTGTTTCCATGGTAACGGCAGCCATTTTGGAAATTCCAAAGTTGAATGCCACATCTAGATTTGCCAGGCAACATTTCTGTAAAAGTTTTATATATTTTTAAAGAATTTTCAAATTTTTGATATTTTTGATCAGTTTCTATGGCAACATCGTAGTTCCAATGGATCTCAAAAACATCCACAGCGTGTATATAGAGGACAGCTACATTGTATAAAAATATGATGATTAAATGTTTTGTCATAGTCAAATTATTCACCAAAAACTAAAACTTCATTTTTTCACTCTTTTTCTGTTTCCATGGTAACAGCAGACATCCTGGAAGTGCCAATCTCGACTGCACTTCGGACAATGGTTATTAACATTCTGGTATAGTTCCATTACAATTGGTCCATACGTTTTCAAGAAATAGTCTGGACAAAAAAGTGTGGAATAATAATAATAAAAAAAAGAATCGTACAATAACAATATGTCACCCGACCTCCGTCAGGGTGACATAATAAGAAAAAAAAGAAACGTAGAATAACAATATGTCACCCCAACTCCGTTGAGGGTGCCATAATAATAAGAAACGATACAAAAACAATAAGTCCCCAAAACTCCGTTTTGGTGACTTAATTATACCTTTCCTGTAACAAAATTCATGTTTCAAGGAGAATGATTGAAAACAGTTAAACATGTTAAAGATATTGAATAAATCTGACCGCAGTCTTTTCAAGCAAATTTATGTTACTTAATTTTTTGTTCAGTTCCGAGTTTTCACACCCAAATGGTATTTTTCATATATATATTTTTTTAATTTTATCATTATATTGAACTTTTTGTGTCACTAAATCAAAAGTTGAAAGATATCCATTGAGTATTAAAAAAGTTATTGTAGTTAGAATTAGTCCGACATAGATTTTCAGGTCCCTTCAGGTCTTTTCATTTCTCCGTTCAGGTCCAACTTTTGGCATCAAAAAAATTGTTTTTTATTTAATTTTTTTTAATTTTAATGAAATCTGAATATTTACAATTAATAAAATTCCAACTTGAAGAAATTCCATCCAATAATAAAAAAGTTATTGCAATTTGAATAATTTTAGTCGTATATTTTCAGGTCTTTTCAGGTCTTTTCAGGTCTTTTCAGGTCCACTTTCAGGTCTTTAGTGTAACCCGTGCAATCGTCGTTCCATTCCCCGGTCTTACATTTGCCCCGCCAAAGTGATTTTGCAAATAAATACCATATTAATGTGGGTTGATGGCAGTTTTTGCTTCAACTGGACGAAGAATGTTCTACATTAAACCCGAATTTAAGTTAACTCATCTATAAATCATATTTGGTTAGTGATCTACAATTTTCGGGAAAAAAATAATCTTCAAAATTTAAAACTTTTTAATTTTTGGGTTTTTTTCCTCATTTTTTTCCCCCATTGATTATTTCTGTATATATATATAAGCAATAATTCCTGATACACACATCCCAAGGGTGACTGGGGTATAGAAATATGGTCACTTGGTCTTCTCCCGACCGGCAGTAAAATGCTTGTTGAAGTGGGGCGTCCGTTTGGCTGTGCGGGATGTATCAAGTTCGCAGTCATGTCCGTCAGAAGGGGACGTTAAATCCGATGCCTCGTGTAAAGAGAGTGCCACGCTCTTTGCACGTTAAGAACCCTTGCAACAACTCTTTGAGGGGTCCGTAGGTGGCCTGTTGTAAGGCAAAATTTCTGTCCCTATCCAATATACCCTCATTTTCCAGTGGCAGTCCAAATTTCCCCGACCATCATCCTAGATGGCCTCTATTACAACAACCTACCTATTGTATTTATTGTGAACTTGTTCTCGTCCTGAATATACATGAAATATTTGCCACTGGACATTAAGCAACCATTGAACAATCAATCAATGAATCAATCCTGATACACACCAAACAGGGTGAGAAAATTATTATATATTTTTATTAATTTACTTAAATGGTCATTCTTACATAGTTTTCCTGTTTACAAAACTTTGAATTTTTCGAAAAACTAAGGATTTTCTTATCCCAGAGATAGATTACTGTGAGACGTATCTGGCACAATGTTTTGGAATTTTGGGTCCTCAATGCTTTTCAACTTTGTACTTGTTTGGCTTCATAACTATTTTGAACTGTGCGGCTGGCATATTAAATTATAATCCTGGAACCTTTGATAACTTTTTTAAAGCATTGTGTAACATGAATTGGTCAATAACACAGTCAGAATGGTGCAATAGCAAGTAATAAATACAAATCTTTTTACAAATTTCAATGGGTTTAATCTAAAATCTTTAATTTTTGTGGGTTGTAACCTTTTTATTTGGAAGGGATATATGTCATGGTGTTTTTTTTGGCTTATATTTGTGTTAGTGTTATTTTGGATAAAATCTTAAACTTTCAAAGTGACATATGCTAATTACAATTAATATTTCAAAATAAAGTGCTTTGAGCAAACTGTGACAATTTGAGTACTAATGCCACAGCATAAGCAAAATTAATTAAACGACTTAATTACAAATTTTACAAAATACAAATATAAAATTTTCTTTTTGTATTTTGTAAAATTTGTAATTAAGTCGTTTAATTAATGTTTAGCTATGCCTATCAGAACATTAAGTCTAGCGATAGACTGACCCCCTGTCCCTTGGTTCCAGCACATATGAGTTAGCTCCCCCTTATCTAACAGTGCTATGGAGTGGACCTTGGTGACAGATAACTTCCCATTATTGGGTACTGTAAATTCAGAAATTATTGATATTTTGCATTTTAGACTGAAATGCAAATTCCAGTTTTGGCAATATTGAGAAAGCTAAGTTTAAATCCTACAAAAAATTTTAAAATGCAAGTTTAAATTATCCTGTCGCATTTTTCACAATAATTAAAACATCACAATTATTTCTGAATTCACAGTATACATGTATATGGGGATGTGCCAAAAATATGGGTAATTATTTTTCAAGATTTTATATAAAAATTACCCTCCTTTTTAATGAAATTCTATATTATTTTGAACTATTTCAAACTTTTCCACAAATTCGGGTATATTTTCAAATAACTCTAAATATAACATCATAAAAAGTTGCTTTTTGACTAGATTTTCAACATTATTCCTATTGAAATATTGTTATTTTGTGTGTGTGACAATTTAAAGCTGGAAAATTATGATGTTTACATTAGGGCCTAATCTAGGATATGATCAGGATATTGTAGAGGGAGAAGTGACTTCTGCTTCCTTGAGAGAAAAGGGAGAATTGAAATCCATTACCGATATTTGGTGAAACAGAAATAGGGCATCCATCTGTCTGTCCAGTCTTGTTAGCTCTCTCACATGTACAATTCTTGCCAGATTTTTATGAAACTTTTATAAGTTTATATCAGCTGTCTTCAATGTTTCAAAAAATCAGTGCCAGTCAATTATTTTTAGAAGAGTTGCATGTATACCCCTTTGAAACATTAAGTATATAGAAAATTGCATTGTTCACGCTATTATGTGTGCAATTCTTGCCAGAATTTTCTGAAACTTGAATCCTAGGTTTATATCAGCATTGTCTTTGACAAATTTGAAAATCAGTGCCAATCGTAATTTTTTTATAAAGAGTTATGCCTCTTGAGAATATAAATTATATGGAAAATTGCCTTTTTGAGTGCTTTAATATATACAATTCTTGCCATATTTTATGAAACTTATTTCATGGGTTTATATCAGTAATGTCTTTGGCACTTACTAAAATGTATATTTTATGCCACTGCTGTAGTGGAGGGAGTATAGCGTTTTACCCTTGTCAGTCTGTGTCCTTATGTCCTGAAATTTCTTTTTGTTCTCTAATTTAAGTTTGCCTCAACAAAATGTTATCAAACTTACATGTATACACAATACTTATTACCACAAAACACTGATCAAGCTGAAATTTGGATGGAGTAACTTTACTTTTCTAGAGTAATGTCCCTTTACAAATTGAAAAATTGCTGAACTTTTCGATTCCTTTCTCTAACTTAAGTTTGCCTAACTCAAATGTTTTGAATCTTTTATATTATATTTATTAAATGCTTATAACCACAAACACAAATCAAGATCGGATTTTGGTGGTGTAACTTTTACTGTTCTAGAGTTATGCGGCTGCGCTTTACAAATAGAAAAATTGTAGAATTTTTTGTTTTTGTTCTTTACTCAACTAAATGTTATAGACCTATACACAATTCTTATAACCACAACACTAAGATCAAGTACAAATTTTGGTAGTGTAAATTTTACCATTCTTGAGTTATGTCCCTTTATAAAGTTATATGTAATTGAGGGCATCATATGAGTCCATTGACACATTCCCTATTTATTTTTGTTATTGCTTTTGTACCTTGGATAGATAAAATATATGCGACAAGAGAGACATTGAAACACATTTTTTTGTTTTGTTCTCTTTAATATTCTTAGGGAAAAGCAGAATACAAAAGAACTCTTCATTGGACAACACAAGATGAAATTAAGGAAGAGATCAAATTTACGTAAGTCTCCTCTATCTTAATAAACCTTTTTTTTCTAAAATGTATTCATCATTTAGTGTACTCTTTGAAAGAGTAACTGTTGCTTACTTTTTTTATTTCATCTGTGATTCATTTGTTATTTGTACATGTTAATGATAAAAGTTATTCATTTCCTTATACCCAATGTTTATCCCTTTATCATGTTTAGATCAGTTTAAGAATTGAGGACAATAATATGTTGAAGTCAATGGGTCATCTTAAAGTTATTATGTCTACCCCTACATAGAATAGATATAATTTGTTCATTTTACCATGTTTTATCATGCATGACACTTTCAAAATTCTGAGACCATTTATTTTTGGTTAGTAGGGTACACAATCATGCAACAAATGTTTGAATAAAACCAATTACAAGAAAATCGTGAAAAAATATTGCCATACAATTGTAGAAAAAAAGCTTAATACTAAAAAGATATTCATAAAATAAGTTTGGTTTACAATATTTGTTTTATTTACAGGGCATCTGTGTGGTATAATTCTACAACTTATTGGTCTGACATCACCACTGTATTCCAGGTAATACGAAGGTTAAAATGAAGTCAGAAAACTTTCAAATTCAAAGTGCTTGACAGACATGCATATACAAATATATACATGTAGAAAAATAAAAATTACAAATTAAGAAAAATGGTAAAATAAAATACAAGCAGACCTGCCCATTTGTAAGTTGTTGCGTTGAGTCTGGTTGATCAAGATGTGGATCAAAACATTCAAACTACATTTGAACAAATATTACATGACTTTTAACAAACTTTTCCTATATTTTAGTTGATATACATTTACTGGACTTAAATTTATGAGTTTAAACATCAAAATAATGTCTTCCGTCTCTTTTGTGAATAAATCAAACAGAAAATAGCTACAATCTGCCATCAACTCCAAATACTTTAAAAGAATCAACTTGAAATTGTCCAATGAATCACTTGATATAGCAAAAAAAAAAGTTGTGTGAAGATGTGTAGGAACGTCTTGCTTTATGGAGATCATATTATATTTATCTCTATTTATCTTTTAGTCTAAAGCTGTACTTCCACCCAATCCTTCTTGTGGAAAAAACATTCGATGTTTATCCAACTGTTCAGCAGATGATTGTGACTACATTGTCAGCTGGTTACAAAAAGACAATGAAACAGTAACCTTCAAAATACAAACCAAGGTCACACCAGGAACAATCAGCAATTCATATGCAGCAATTGGTCTGTCAACAAATCAGTCAATGGTGAGAAGATTGTTCTTGAATATTTATATTGTTAACATATAATTTTACTACTTGCTATTTTTGATGTAGAGCAAAAATTTAACTGAATGGAACTTTAGTAGCAATACTAATTTGGTTAATGATAATTATAGACAATTTATATGTTGTGTACAAAATATCATTGAATTACACAACATATATAAATCACTCATAGCTAAGAGGGTGATAGAGCAGATTCCCCATGAGAAAGCACTGTTAACTGAGATTAAACCAAGGTTGACAATGCCTTTTCAAGGGTGACAATCTGCTCTATTACCCTATCTAAATATGTTATTTAATTTATGTTGCTGAAAGTTCTGTTATTACTGTCTATTAAATTTCAAAGAAACAAACTAGGATGTCTTGTACATACCATGCCAATCATCTGTATTTTATGGGATAGAATAAATTATCTCCCTTGTATTAACCAATCAATATCTGGCATTTTGACATGAAGTATGACAATAGAATTTTACAATTTTATGAAATATCTCTAGTAGGGTACTTAACCCATAAGTGATATGTTCCATACATTGGTAATCACCAGCTTCAGGATTATTTTTATCTTTATAACACTATCAATGTTGTAGAGATGTAAATTAAAATATATAATTGTGTGCATGTTTTTTGTTGAATGATTACACACCAATTAAAGTCACTGAGACTCTATTTTCTTTTGTTTTCAGCCTGGATCCAGTATAATAATGTGCTTGAATACAAATGGGAAGATGTCAGCTGAATTAGGATACACAACCGGTCATAAATACTCAAAAATAAGTGATGTATGAGCCTTTTCAGAAATGTTTTACTTTATGAGAGAAAAAATTGCCAATGTTTATTGTAAAATGGCCCAGTTGACAATAGCTATCTCTCTGTTTGTCTGTCTGTCCATCCTGCAGCACTTCTTTTTTGTACGATAATTCACAACGACCTCAACAGATTTAAATAAAAATTGCATGAACAGTCATACTTTATAAATCTTTTATACCATTATTATATGCCTATTTATGGGACATATTATGGTATACCATTGACTGTCTAACCATCCATCGTCAACATGTTGGACATTAACTCAATAAAATGCTTTATCCAATATGCATGAAACTGTGGTGAATTGTTTATATCTATTGCCATGAGCTTCCTTTTGTTTTTTTTATAAATTTTGGGTTTCTCGTTTCTGAGTTTTTCCAGTTTTTGGACAATAGCTCCAAAACAGTTTCACCAATTAGCAAGAAGCGTTGGTGAATTGGTTATTTCTATTGACATGAGCTCCCTTTTGATTTTTATAAATTTTAAACAATATGTTTTCGATTTATGGGGTTTTATTTATTACAAAAAGAGGGTTTTTCCAGGTTTTTTCTTATGAAACTGGTAAATTGTTGTAAGCTCCCCTTTGATTTTTATAAATTTAAGAGTTTACGTCTCAGACAATGCAGTTTCTATTTTTCTGTTGTTCAAAGTTTAGTTTATGGAAAGGTTCTAAAAGTTTCCTTTATCTGGTTCAACAAGAATAAAATAATTAAAAGAAGGAATACAATGTAGACAAAAAATGAGACAGTGTTGTAAATATAAGTAACTATTGATTATAGACGTAACAGTGCTTTGCATGCAATATCTTATCTGGACAATAGTTTGTATCAGGTCTACAGCAATCAAGTTCATTTTTTAGGCATTTATTCAATATTGGATGCAAAATAATAACTTTTAAGGGCAAAACTAAACTGATATATGAACTATGTGGATAGTTGTTTCATTGGCAATCATACCATATCTCCTCATATCTATATGCTAATCTTTTAGACAAAAGGAATGCTTCAGTATGTGTCGGGAGAAACAAATGGAGATATCTTTCAGTGTGAAATGAAGAGAAACATTGTATCCACAGATGACATGATATTGGATCTCAGGAAGAACTGGTACCTACTGTTTGCTCATGGAAATGTTAGTAATGGTAGGTATAACTCTGTTGCAATTGTATACATGGTGGTCTGCAAAGGTATTAATGATTATTAGTTCATGTTAATTTATTCTTCAGTTACTAGAGTGTGGTATAAAACAGTAAAGGTTTTCTAATGTTTTTAAATAACAGTAATATACCAAAACCAGCTAATTTGTTTTTGGCAAAGAAGGATGATTGATTATAGGTCCTAAAATTTCAAAATAGGATGTATTGACCAATATCACAATATAGGAAATAAGCCTTTTTGTTGAAAAAATTATGTTCCTGCATTTTATTATGACATCATAAATAGTACTCAATTTGATTTTCCAAGAAAAAATCAATGAACATGGGTAAATTTCAATTGATTATTGGACAGGAAACATAGAGCAAATATGTTGACAAAACAGATCTTTTAAAATAATGTTGGTAAAGACATTTTACATGTCTAACTCGAATATTCAGTTTAATGACACCTGTGCTCTATGTTTCCATGTCCTAAGTTTGGTTGAAATCAACCAATTTTGTCAAATTTGGCCAAAATCTCATATCTTAACCTATTTAGGATGTAAAAATCAATGCTTTTGAATAAAACTTTGACACAAATAGTTCTATTTTTAAAACCGTTTCACATGTCAACCTTTAAGTCAACATCAATTTTTTTTAATATCTTGTTACATCACACTTTATAATCAGGGCCATATGGCCCTTAACAATTTACTCCTTTCTCATCTCTATCTAACATAAATGAATGCATCATGAAAATAACCTCAAAACTAGCTAGAATGTGCTCAATGTTAAATAAATAGTAGTACAACATATCTGCAGAAATGATTTGGTTTACAGTAGTGATATGTATTATCACGGTATTGAGTAGTTATTCTGATAGCGCCAATACATGTATGTTACAGGTAGAAGGACATGACATGAGATCATTATCTGCCTATTTTTATTTTTCAATTATTGTTTCCATTCAGTGACACAATTAAGCCTTTTGACTTAAAGAAATGATGTTGGGATCATTAATCACAGATTAAATTTATTTTTGATTTTGCCATTTGACATTTTTAGTTTCAGAGTTGTCCCCCTTGATTGATAACATAAAGCAAATTACAATCAATAACACTTAGCTTTGTTTGACTTATCGTTCACATATTACCCGGTATTTGAAATTTTATTAAGACCAGCATTAGTCACTACTAAACACAGATTAATTTAATGACAATTTATACATGTGATTTATTTAAAGAAGGTTTGGCAATCATACCATATCTTCTTTTTTAAATCAACACAGTTAGCTATAAAACTAATATTTCCTTTACATTGAAATATTACAAACAAAATTGTCTAACTGATCAATAACAAGACAATTTCTGTTTGATTCCATCAAATCTGAAGAGATATTCAAACATCAAACTTTATGTTAGAACATCTGTATGTTATATTAGACTTTTATGTTGGTCCATCTTATTTGTTAGCATCTAACTTTGTATTTCTTCATGTTTTTTTATACTGGTAAATTATATTTGATGAATATTAATTACTAACAACCACTACCTCCTGTATTTAAGAGAAGCATTCCTGGTAATACTAGGGATTGGATAAGATACCAATTAGGCAATATTCGATATTTTAAACTATCAATGGTACAGATTTAGATAAATATGAAAATGTGAAAATATGAAGTAAAAAAAATTAAACAAGATACATTTTGGTAAAACATTCCTGTGAACACAACATATACAGCTTATATCGATTTCCAGAAGATTCTAATCCTGCTAGTTATGTATATCCTTGGCATGATTTGTTGTCTTTGAACCCTTTCGTGTTAAGGTCAAGGAACGGTAAATGGGCTTTGTCGCAGATATTGCTAAAATTTTGCATACAAACTTGGCTCGTTGAACTACAACTGAAAATCTAAAAAATAAAGCTTTTATCTTTTTTATATATCTCTCTGAAATATTGCAGATAGATTTCTTTTAATATGGGTGAATATTTGTATAGAAAGCACATTTAATAGAACAATTATATTTCACCAGTTGAATCAGCTTAAAAATATGATTATACATGTACTTTGTACATGTTTTTAACTATATCATTTTATTTAAGCAACCATTTTTTAATTCTAGGTATCCCAGTTCACCATGATTTTAGAACAGCAAGCAACACTACAGTTGAATTTATTGGACCATTTGAGGTAAATTGTAAAGTTTAATTTATTTTTGAGGTCAGTCTATGTCTAACCATTGGATCAAATTCATACTTTGATATTAAGTATATAAAATAATAATTAAAACATATAGTGCACAAATGTATATCAGTTACTCATAGAAATATGGACTTCTTGTGAAAAGTCAATTGATAGACATACATCTGTATTTTTCAGGTCAAGGATTTCATTAAACCAGATCCATGGTGTGGTAAAGCCAAGGGCTGCTTTATGAATTGCACAGACACAGAATGTGATTACATCATCAGCTGGACTCATGATTCACAAACTATAACATATGATATACAAACCAAAGTGAAGACTGGTACTTCTTTCAATTCATGGGCTGCCATTGGGTTATCAACAAATCAAGAAATGGTAAGCCTTCATAATTAATATCTGACAAGACTCAGACTATGGTGTATCTTCTATAGAGTTAAAGTCTTGGATTCAATGAGGTTATATTATTTACTTGCAAGTGAATAATTCATCATCAATGTTTCTTAGCTTAATTGAACAAAATTGAACCATACTGGCTGGTAAAAAGCCAGTATAGTTCAATTATTATTTCACTATTCCACCTTCATTAATGATCGAACAACAAAAAAACATGTATATTTTTCAGGATGGAAATAGTATTATGATGTGTATGTCACTATGTTGTATGTTTTTTCAGGATATAAGTAGTATTATGATGTGTATGTCACTATGTTGTATGTTTTTCAGGATATAAGTAGTATTATGATGTGTATGTCACTATGTTGTATGTTTTTTCAGGATATAAGTAGTATTATGATGTGTATGTCACTATGTTGTATGTTTTTTCTGGATATAAGTAGTATTATGATGTGTATGTCACTATGTTGTATGTTTTTTCAGGATATAAGTAGTATTATGATGTGTATGTCACTATGTTGTATGTTTTTTCTGGATATAAGTAGTATTATGATGTGTATGTCACTATGTTGTATGTTTTTCAGGACGGAAGTAGTATTATGATGTGTATGTCAGACTTTGGATTGATGAGAACAGAACTTGGATTTACAACTGGTCATACTTATTCTAAAATTGATGATGTATGTAATTTAATTTGATTTATTTACATTGGATGACTCAAAATGTACAGGCAGATTTCTGTCTTGCCTTAAGATGTCCAGCTATGTTGGATGCTTAAACAATTTGATAAAATTTGTGATTAGGTCAGTTATTAGAAGGGAACTATAAATGGTGCATCAATGATATTTGATATGCAGTTGTATTAACCAATTCACTTCTGACTTCCATGGATATTATTTGGTCTTGTCTCCTCATCCATTTCCTTATTGATTTTGAAACTTTTACAAAGTTAACATGATATATAGCTTGCAATTTAAAAGTGTTGTTTAAGATTAGCAAGTTAAGATAAATTCTTGTGGAGAAATTCCCAAAAGGAAACATACATTACATTATTATAGTAAAGGTTTGGCCACTGGCCTTATTTGGTTTCTCTATTTTCTATATGGGAGACAAGTTACTTTTGACTTTTTTCAGTTCCTTTAGTTTTACACTTCTATTTTGCAAAAAAAAAAATCTTTTAGAATTCCTATAAATTTTCATTATCCTAGCCATCAACTTTAAAGAAGTATAATTAGTGACCAAACTTTCATGGTGCATCTTTTATACCTGTGAAGATTTGAACTTCTGTGCAGAATTGTAGTTTCCTAATGATAACGTTACATAAGCATTTGTACGAAACTGTTTTTTTTTCTTTTCTTATGAAAAAAGACCTTTTATTTTCTATGTTCTATGTTGTATAGTATAAAAATCAAAATCTTTTTCAGCAACAGTTTATTTATCAGTCTAATCTTTCGTTTATATAGGTGAAATATTCTCTAACTTTTCTCAATGGAAGTACTGATGGAAATATTTTCCGATGCAGAATGAAGAGAGACATTCCATCAACTAATGAGAAAATCTTTGATTTAAGGGATAATTGGTACCTTCTTTTTGCCCATGGATCCCTTAGTAAAGGTAAAAAAAATGATACTAATTTTTAAACTTCTTCAATTAGAAACTACAAATTCATTTAAAAATCTATTACATTAAGAATAGAAACAGTAACTTACCACTTGAAGCAAAACTTAAAATGCATTCTTAAACATTGTTTTTCTTTAACTGAAATATAATTAGGAATCTCATATTAGCTTAAATATCAAGCTTTAAAACAAAATAATAAAACAAACTTGGAGGAATTGTATTCCAAAAGGAGTGAGACATTGTGATTTAAAAATGACAGAGATTGTTTATCCTGATATGTATGGATGTACAATAAATGATTATCAAAGTATGTACAATAAATGTTTATCTTTTCAATACATGTTATCACTATGTTATAAATGTCAAAATATGTTTTATTTAAAGGTTTTCCCCAACATCATGAATATAAGACTACAACAATGAGACCAATGAACTTTCTTGCACCACTTTCAGCACAGCACTTGACATCTAAACAGTATGTAAGTGCTACATTCTGTTAAAATCTTAGTAAAGACTATGGAAGTTTATAATGTATAAAACATCTACTTTTGTTTAATGGTCCTTATGTATTTTTTTTACTTAATTTTTTGTTATACAAAAATGGTATTGGTTGTACATTGTTAACATTCAGCATAAACTTCTTTGATTTTAACACCATATAAGTGGTATTTATCTGCTGCATTATTTTCATGATTTGTCTTGAAGATAAGATTTTGTGGTGATGCAGTGATTTTTAGATTGGCTATCATATGTTTGATATTTAAATTTATTTTCACACATGAGTTGTCATTTCTAGAAATGAAATTTCAGGAAAGTTTTACAGTTTACTGTGAAACATAAGGAATAAATACTTTTTAATTTCATAGCATAAAGGATTACAGCATATAGGTTGCATAGATTTGTATATGATAATACTGACATATTTTATAAATATAGACTAAAACTCTGATATAAAGTAATATTTTATTAATTATTCAGTCACCAGATATGATTCCACCAGATCCTGCCTGTGGTAAGACAAAGGGTTGTCTAACCAACTGTACAAACACAGATTGTCAATATATTGTTAGCTGGACACATGATCAAGAAACTGTCACTTTTGAAATACAGACTAAAGTAGAACCAGGGACTATAATGAACTCATATGCTGCTATTGGACTATCATCAAATCAATCAATGGTGTGTATGATACTAAAAGTAACATGTTCCTGTAAATAATCACTGACTGTAATGGTTATAATTCTTTTAATATATTTTAGAAAGTGCAGAAAAATGTACAAACATTTAAGGGTTAAACAAAAATATCAATGGACAACTTATTCTTGTGTTTAATTATTACCAATTCAAATCAGCTCTTGTTTTGGGTATATTCTATTTTTGATCTATTTTAGTATCAGGATTTTGTTATAAGAAATAAACCAGGATAATATTTTTATTGGTCACAGAAATTGTAATTAACTTAAAAAGCAATAGGTCCTCCAACCCACCACCCCTCACAACCCAAAAAAAACAAAAAAAAAAACAAAAAAACAAAAGAAAGAAAGAGAAAATTGAAATTTGAGGGCACAACAGTAAATGGATCTAAAAAATTGAAGAATTTCTTCATTTAAGTTTTTATCGGGATGAAGCATAAGAATGTAAATGATTATACTATTTTAATATTACCAATCAGAATATGTGTAAGTTAGGTTCATCTTTCCATACTTTATTTTAGTATATTTCAACCTTTTTAGGCAGGTTCTAGTATAATGATGTGTTTAGTCAATAATGGAGGAAAGATGTCAGCCGAGTATGGATATACAACTGGTCACACATATGCAAAACTTGATGATGTAAGTATTGAAACACATACTCATGAACATTTAAAAAATGGTACTGCAATTACAAAGTGTTTGTTGATATTTTTTGTCATTTGTATTACCAGAAATATATTGATTTGTTAGTGCTTTGTATTTGCATTACCATGAAAGAAGGGATATGTTGAACTAGTTCATGACAAAAATCACACTTAAGGAGGCTCGCCACTCTATAAAAATTTCATTACAAATTTTATTTATCACACTATTAGTTATTATTTTATGATAAAGTACAAAAATCAACAAAAAAAAATCGATTTGGTTTGGCCCTAGATGGCTTTTAAAATGATTATATCTTGAAAACGCTCCAAATTATCTCCCTTAAGTGACCTATATTTTATATTATTGTTTTCAAAAAAGCTGTACATAAACTAGATAATTGTAATTTAGTTATTTCGATATTACCTCTATTTCTCTTATTAGTTTAACAGAAAAAAAGGACATTAACAAAAATGTATGCCTCTTTTGGAGGCAGATTGTGAGCTTAAATGAAAGGTGACCCCATTTTTTTATTTCCTTTTTCATTAAACATATAAAAACATGACTTGGATTTTTTTTTAAGTAAATTTCATTTTTGGCTTCTTTAGGTTTGATAAGGGGGCTCACTGGTATAAATCAATTATTTTTTTTAATATAGGATTTCGCTATATTTTTTTATAAATGAACTTTTAAAGTTATAGTTCATTTATAAAAAAATATAGCGAAATCCTATATTAAAAAAAATAATTGATTTATACCAGTGAGCCCCCTTATCAAACCTAAAGAAGCCAAAAATGAAATTTACTTAAAAAAAAATCCAAGTCATGTTTTTATATGTTTAAAAATCTTTATACATTATGTGCATGTAGTTTGTAGTAAGATTTGATCTAATTGAACTGGGTTAAATGATACCACAGGTACATATAAGTAAGTCTGCTTTATACCTTGACATAAATCTAGAAATTGACAAAAAGAGAACAGGATTTGTTTGATCATTATAGAATATCTATGTGACAGATGATTAATGTTATGTTCCATCTGTTGTAGCCATAATTATATACAGTTTTACTCCATTGTGATATCTGGGAATCGGATTAATGACTCTATATTAACTTACACCAAAAAACATAACCGGTGCATCTAGTGTTGTGTGAACTGCTAAATTAACTCCCCCCTACTCTCATTTGTCTTCATATTTTTGTCTTCAGCAGATGGGGCACTAAGTGTAACTCTTGTCTGTCCATCTGTCCCTATGTATGTCTCAAAATTAGTTTCTAGTCTCTTACTTTAGTTTACTTTGACCAAATGTTATAAAATTATACCCAATGCTTATTACCATAAAACACAAATCAATTTCAAATTTGGATGGGGTCACTTTTACAGTTCTCTTATTATGTCCCTTTATAATGTTATATGCAATCAGGGTTAAAGGACACATTCTTCATTTATATTTTACTTATGTATTTTGATTACTCCATTTGGTATCTTCTTTTTTACAAGCTCACTTAGTTTTTACAAAATTCTTCTCCTCTAAAATTATTGGCCCCAATTATCATTTAGATATCCAGATTTTAAAATGTGTCTGATGATCTTGTGTTCAAGCTTTTACAACACTTTTTTTTACTTTCTGTTCTGGTCATTTTACATCAGCAAATGAAATTCCAGCCTTTAGATTATTGATGGTGTGTAAAAATTTGGCAAAAGCAGAGTATCCCAAAAGGTCTTTAAAACAGAAAGTAAAATGGAGAGTTTTCAGATCCTTGTTAGCAAAGCTTTGGACACTGAATCTGTTTTTTAATCATATACATGCTGAGAGATATCATTCAATTCCAAAGACCAATTACAATGCAGATTGGGAGTGTGCAGGACTCAAGTGATCACTGTGACACCTGTTTCCCTTTTGGACTATAGTTGCAGATATATGGAAAGACATACATGAACCAAAAATAAGTCAAGTGTTCCGATGTTTTCAAGGCATGTCATCCTTTGTATATAACTTTTAAATGACTTTTACATGTAGTATGTTCTCCTATTGTAGATACAGCATTCACCAACTTTGATTAATGGTAGCACTGATGGTAATATTTTCCGTTGCACAATACAGAGAGATATAAATTTATCAACAGATAAAATATTTAGTCTTAGGAATGAATGGTTCCTTTTATTTGCCCAGGGTAATGTAACAAAAGGTAATAATTTATTTTTATTATTCATACTTTTTAGCTCACCTGGCCCGAAGGGCCAAGTGAGCTATTCCCATCACTTTGCGTCCGGCGTCCGGCGTCGTCGTCCGTCGTCCGTCGTCGTCCGTCGTCGTCCGTCGTCGTTAACTTTTACAAAAATCTTCTCCTCTGAAACTACTGGGCCAAATTTAACCAAACTTGACCAAAATCATCATTGGGGTATCTAGTTTAAAAAATGTGTGGCGTGACCCGGTCAACCAACCAAGATGGCCGCCACGGCTAAAAATAGAACATAGGGGTAAAATGCAGTTTTTGGCTTATAACTCAAAAACCAAAGCATTTAGAGCAAATCTGACATGGGGTAAATATGTTTATCAGGTCAAGATCTATCTGCCCTGAAATTTTCAGATGAATCGGTCAACCCGTTGTTGGGTTGCTGCCCCTGAATTGGTCATTTTGAGGAAATTTTGCTGTTTTTGGTTATTATCTTGAATATTATTATAGATAGAGATAAGCTGTAAACAGCAATAATGTTTGGCAAAGTTAGATTTACAAGTAAGGCAACATGACCGAAATGGTCAGTTGACCCCTTTAGGAGTTATTGCCCTTTATAGTCAATTTTTAACCATTTTTCATAAATCTAAGTAATCTTTTACAAAAATCTTCTCCTCTGAAACTACTGGGCCAAATTAATCCAAACTTGGCCACAATCATTTTTGGGGTATCTAGTTTAAAAAATGTGTGGCGTGACCCGGTCAACCAACCAAGATGGCCGCCACGGCTAAAAATAGAACATAGGGGTAAAATGCAGTTTTTGGCTTATAACTCAAAAACCAAAGCATTTAGAGCAAATCTGATGTGTGGTAAAAATGTTTATCAGGTCAAGATCTATCTGCCCTGAAATTTTCAGATGAATCGGTCAACCTGTTGTTGGGTTGCTGCCCCTGAATTGGTAATTTTGAGGAAATTTTGCCGTTTTTGGTTATTATCTTGAATATTATTATAGATAGAGATAAACTGTAAACAGCAATAATGTTCAGCAAAGTAAGATTTACAAATAAGTCAACATGACGGAAAGGGTCAGTTGACCCCTTTAGGAGTTATTGCCCTTTATAGTCAATTTTTAACCATTTTTCGTAAATCTTAGTTATCTTTTACAAAAATCTTCTCCTCTGAAACTACTGGGCCAAATTAATTCAAACTTGGCCACAATTATCTTTGAGGTACCTTGTTTGAAAAATGTGTCCGATGACCTGGCCATCCAACCAAGATGGCCACCACGGCTAAAAATAGAACAGGGGTAAAATGTAGTTTTTTGCTTACAACTCTGAAACCAAATCATTTAGAGGAAATCTGACAAGGAGTTTAATTGTTAATCAAGTCAATATATATCTGCCCTGAAATATTCAAATGAATTGGACAACCTGTTGTTGGGTTGCTGCTCTCCAATTGGTAATTTTTAAAGAAATTTTGCTGTTTTTGGTTATTATCTTGAATACTATTATAGATAGCGATAAACTGTAAACAGCGATAATGTTCATCAAAGTAAGATCTACAAATAAGTCCACATGACCTAAATGGTCAATTGACCCCTTAAGGAGTTATTGCCCTTTATAGTCAATTTTTAACAATTTTCATTAATTTGGTAAATTTATGTAAATTTTTACCAAATATTTTTCTCTGTTACTAATGGGCAAAGTTCATTATAGATATAATTGTAAGAAGCAAGAATGTTCAGTAAAGTAAGAACTTCAAACACATCACCATCACCAAAATACAATTTTGTCATGAATCCATTTGTGTCCTTTGTTAAATATGCACATAGACCAAGGTGAGCGACACAGGCTCTTTAGAGCCTCTAGTTTCTTTTCGCAAATACTTCAGATCTATTCATAGCAGCATACTTTTTTTTTTTATTGAATACTGTAAACCAACTTATTTTTGCAACTTTCTCTAGTTGAAAAATTACTCTTATATAATTCTTTGCAAATAATGTGGTACATGATTTTTTCTGTATTCATTTTCATCAAGTGAATTTTAAAATCAGGAAATTAAATTTAAAAATAGTTTCTAGATATGTTACAAATAGAAAAGTATTAAAACCCAATTGTTCAGAGAACAATTGAAGGTCTTTCCACCAGTAAAGATCTATTTTGATATAAAAATATGAAATATCAGTTTAAAATGGCTTTATGATGTATAAATATGAATTTAAAGGAAAAAGGTCAAAATCTAGAACGTCCTATCAAATTATGACCTTGAGCTCAATTTCAAGGTCATCAACCAAGGACCTCAAATCAAAAGACTCTAGGCCTCTACTTTATATTGTTTATGAGTTATTTTACTGTAGGACTAATATTTGATATAAAAGGGGGGGAAATTTGCATCAAATGTCTACATACCCTTTCAACTAAAGTATTCGTGTTACGACATGTCGCAGCTAACAATTGTGGGAAAATATTTTGTCAATATCTTATATGATTTCTGAAAAGAAGAGATAACAAGCCAAAATCAAAATTTTGAACATGACCTTGACCTTTGACCTTGACCTCATTTTCATTTTTTTGACCAAGGACCTTAAATCTAAAGATCCTAGGTCTTCATCACTGATGGTTTTCCAGATAAAAACAAATTTCACTTACATGGAATCTCTATACGGCTTCGGTCAAAATAAAACAGAACATCCTAAAGATATATAGCAATTTGGAAAAATTAATTTGTTGGTTTCTTATACAGTTGCGAAGCCTTATAGATAACATGAAAAACAGTGTTCGGGGAGATAACTCTTATATGGGAAAGTATTCAATTAAGCAGTATCAGTTTCAAAAGCAATGAACTGTTCGATATCATATTCCAAATATCAAAGCGACATCTTGCGAAACAAAAAAAACAGTGAAGGAAAAAAATTGGGCAGAAGAAAAAAAAAATTAAAAACCAATTGTTCAGATAACAGATGAAGGTCTTTCCACCAATAAGGATCTATTTTGATCTGAAAATATTAAAATTCAGTTGAAAATGTCAGTTCCTATGGCTTTATGACGTATAAATATGAATTTTAAGCAAATGTCAAAATCTAGAACATCAAATTTACTGATGACCTTGACCTATATTTCAAGGTCATAAACCAAGGACCCCAAACCAAAAGACCCTAGGTCTGTAATATGTATAGTTAATGAGTTATATCACTTTACATTTAATTCTAAATATAGGAGGGGCAAAAACTCTCATTTTATGTCTACGCACCCTTTCAACAAAAATTTATAAGTTACGACATGTCGCAACTAACAATTTAGTAAAAACAATTTGTCAATGTCTTGTACGGTTTATAAAACCAAGTGAAAATAAGCCAAAATCTAAATTTAGAATATGACATTGACCTAATTTTCATTTTTTTGGACCAAGGACCTCAAATCAAAAGACCCTAGGTCTATATTACTTATCTTTTACCAGTTAGAAATACAAATCAGTTAATTCAAATGCAAATGGGGGGATAACTCTTATATGTATTCTGGACCATTCTTGTGGAATAATTTGCCAATACTGTTAAGAAATATTACAAATGTTAATTCTTTCAAATACAAAATAACAGATCATTTATTGAAATCAACCTAGCTATATCAATAATATTAAAAACTGATCATGTCATCATGTTTATTTTTTTCATCACATTTTATCAAGTTGTATTAAACATTATTATCATACTTGACTTTTTATACTAATGTATGCAATGTTAACAGGGCTCACACTACTTCAGAATTATAGGGAGAAGTGACTTCTCTTTTTGAAACTGATAGGGAGAAGTGGTGAGATTTGAAAGAGAAGTGCTCATCCGCGCGGTGCGATACAATGTTTGGATTTTACAATAGTATAAAGGGCCATATGTAAATAATGTTCTTTTTATACTATTCAATTCATATCTGAGTAAAAAAATTACAATTAAAGTAACATTTGAAATTAAAAGTTGTTTAAGCTTGTGAGAAACTACCAACTAAATATCTAGCACTAAAAAAATAAAAAATATTTTTAAAAAAATGTAAAGAAATTATAATATATCAATTACAATTTAATTAAAAATTATCTTGTGTATGACATTCAGTGTTTCTCATAAAAAAATATAAAAGTTATTAAGCTGGGCCATAATATATTGATATTAGTATAATCAGAGACATATATATGTCTCTGGTATAATAGTCTCAGAGTTAAGCAACTTTAATCAATAGTTTGAAAAAATCCATAAAAAATATAAGGAATTATATACACCAATCAATTAGATGTAACCAAAAGTTCCTTAATGCGTGTGGAATGCGTAATTTTTCCCTTTGGGATCAATATTCTTCTGTCAGCTGTTCCATCCGTGCGTCCGTAGTAATTATTGTAAAAGTACGGATTTCGGTCATAGCTGGTCCGGTTCAGATCCGGAGATTAGAAATCGGTCAATGGCGGACGAATGCAAGAAAATTTACAAAAATAAACGATGTTTGACAAGTTATTTGGAAAGGAACATGACGTTTTTAATGCAATAAATGGATTAAAATTTACTGGAGGCAACTTTTATCACGTTTAAATGAAGTAACAAACTTATTTTGCCGCCGAAATTGAGGTTGATGTACGTTTTCGAGTAACAAGCACCGGTACTTGCGGAAATGCACGAAGTGATAAAAAGTTGTATTTTTATCAAATAACCTTCTACACACTCGAAGACAATGCTTCAACCTCTTTTCAAAAGATAATGAATCGTTTATGTCTGAATTTCTTTAATTATCAATAAAAATTTGATGTTTCATCAACTTGGTAAAAATTGAAAATGTCCGATGACGGAAGCGACTGAAAGCGACTGTCGTCAAGAACAGGGCGACTTGTTTTCGCTTTTGGGGGTTGGGGAAAGCGAAGTGACGGTCGGGAAGGCGACTTCTTCGCCCAAGTTGCCTGGTAGCGTGAGCCCTGAATTGTATATGTTTGCATTTTGTTTGATTTCTCATGATGAGGGCCTCAGGGAAGATTAGTTATATAGCTAACTGTGTAACCCTCTTAAAATAAGGTATTGTTGTTGTTGTTGTTATGGAGTCTCCGGATAGCTTCGGTAAAAATGAATCAAATCATCCTGAGGATGTAACGAGCAATTTGGTAAAATAAATTTGTTGGTTTCTTATACGGTTGCGACATATAAGTAATAACAAGAAAAACAGTGTTCGGGGAGATAACTCTTACATGGAAAAGATTTTGATTACGCAGTGTCAGTTTCAAAAGCCTATTAACTGTTCGATATCATATACCATATGTTTAAGCGACATCTTGTGAAACAAAAAAACAGCGAAGGAAAAAAAAGTTGACGGAAAAAAAAAATATAATAATAATAATCAGAACAAAACCTATAGGTCTTTCCACGGAAAGGTGGAAAGACCTAATAAAAATAATAATAATAATAATAATCAGAACAAAACCTATAGGTCTTTCCAGGGAAAGGTGGAAAGACCTAATAATAATAATCAGAACAAAACCTATAGGTCTTTCCACGGAAAGGTGGAAAGACCTAATAATCAGAACAAAACCTATAGGTCTGTCCACGGAAAGGTTGAAAGACCTAATAATAATCAGAACAAAACCTATAGGTCTTTCCACGGAAAGGTGGAAAGACCTAATAATCAGAACAAAACCTATAGGTCTTTCCACCTTTCCACCTATAGGTCTTTCCACGGAAAGGTGGAAAGACCTAATAATCAGAACAATATTTATAGGTCTTTCCACGGAAAGGTGGAAAGATCTAATAATATTCAGAAGAAAAGCAATAGGTCTTTACATGGAAAAGTGGAAAGATCTAATTACTTTTTATTGTCGAGCCTGAGACTTTTGTCACTTAAAGCTTGACATAGGGATAGTGATCCAGCGGCGATGTTAGCTAACTTCTTAAAAGCTTTATATTGTAGAAGGTGGAAGACCTGGATGCTTCATACTTTGTATATAGATGCGTCATGTTACAAAGTTTCTGTCAGTCACATGTCCAATGTCCTTGACCTCATTTTCCTGGTTCAGTGACTAATTGAAAAAAAAGTTAAGATTTTTTGTAATGTTAACTTCTCTCTTATTATAAGTAATAGGATAACCATATTTAGTATGTGTGTACCTCAAGCCCGTCGAATAGTTTTCACTTGACCTCAACCTCATTTCATTGATCAGTGAACAAGGTTAAGTTTTGGTGGTCAAGTCCATATCTCAGATACTATAAGCAATAGGTCTAGTATATTCGGTGTATGGAAGAACTGTAAGGTGTACATGTCCAACTGGCAGGTGTCATCTGGCCTTGACCTCATTTTCATGGTTCAGTGGTTATAGTTAATTTTGTGTCTTTTGGTCTGTTTTTCTTATACTGTATGCAATAGGTCTACTATATTTAGTGAATGCAATGATTGTAACATGTACATGTCTAGCTGACCTTGACCTGATTTTCATGGTTCAGTGGTCAAAGTTAAGTTTTTGAGTTTTGGTCTTTTTTTCTAATATTATATGCAATAGGTCAACTATATTTTGGTGTAAGGAAATATTTTATGATCTGTTTGTCATTTGCGCAGGTTTTATTTGACCTTGACGCTGACCTCATTTTCACGGTTCATTGCTCAGTGTTTTTGTCTGTTTTTTTCTGAAACTATAACCACTAGATCAACTATATTTGTTGTATGAAAAAATTGTTAGCTGTACATGCCTGCCTGGCATGATTCATCTGACATTGACCTCATTTTCATGGTTCACTGGTCAATGTTTAGTTTTCTTGGTTAATGTTAAGTTTATGTGACAAGGCTTTATATTTAGGACTACCAACATAATATCAATGATTAGTAAAGAAGGCGAGACATTTCAGCGTGTGCACTCTTGTTTGATTATTCTCTCAGTGAAAACACACATTGGACAGGTTAATATTGTTGCCATTTTGTAATATTTAGCCGTACATTAACAGGAATTCCACAACATCATACAAACAGAACAGCCAGTAATTCTATGATTGACTTCCTTGCCAGCATCAGAATGGCGTCATATGAAACCAGGAATGATGAGGATGTTCTGTTTACCTCTTTGTATGATGAGAGCGTTCCAATTGAACCAGCTCAGGTACAGTAATGTGATAAAGACATAATATACCAACTTTCAGAAACTTTATAATAATTTCTTTATACTTGCAATTCTTTTCAAATTTCCCAAAATTCATTATATTCAAGTCTTCCATAAAGTTTAG
Source organism: Mytilus edulis (assembly GCF_963676685.1). NCBI lineage: Eukaryota > Metazoa > Mollusca > Bivalvia > Mytilida > Mytilidae > Mytilus > Mytilus edulis. The sequence continues at coordinate 64,231,927 of NC_092353.1, read as the reverse complement.
TATTTGTATAGTTTTGTTGTTTGGATGCTGTCTCATTGATGGTAACATCTATCATATTATTCATTTAAATAAGTGGCATTTTATTAATTCCTTTTCAAATAGGTTTTCAGAGATTTAATGTCAGATAGTCTGTGTTCAACATCTAAGAATTGTTTCACTAACTGCAAGGGTGCTGGGTGTTCATATGTAGTAACCTGGTTACCAGATGGTGCAGGCATAGTATTCAACATAACTGCAAAAGTAGAATCTGGAACAGGAAACCTGGCATGGATTGGCATTGGTTTTTCCTCTAATGGAAAAATGGTTTGTATGCAATATTGATAAACCTTCTGGTTGTTCCTTGCAAATAATTCCTGTAATATGTTCTTTCAACAAATATGACTGCAATTTGGTCTTCTTGTGTTTCTTTTGGTTGATTTTAATTTAAAAATATGCTTTAATGCCAAAATGCAGTTTTCTAGTTTATTTTCAAAGGTAACCTGAATTTAGGGAATCAAGCATAAATTATGCCAAAATATCACTTTGCGTCATTACAAAATAAAATTCCCCCAAAACTATTTAGTCAATTGTATTAAAAAAAAAAAGCCACAATCAACCTTACGAGTATCCAAGATTGAAGCTTGTTTATGATCATAAGATAATATTTAGAAGTAAATTTTGAAAACTTGAAAAGTTCTGGCCCACAAAATCATACTTCCTCTTGATAATGCGAAACATAGGAAAACAATTGTTTTTATTAAAAGCAGGAACTTTGTCTGGAGCTTGATATTGATGAGAGGTGTCTCACATGTAGTCAAAGTTTTTGAAATTATCTGAGTACACATGTTACCTCAATTAATTATATGCAGTGACAGATGTCCAGACCAGTTCTTGGTCTTGGTTATCTTAAAAATGATAAAAGATAGACTGAAACTTTAATCAGCAAAAATGATCAGGAACACAAATCTACAAATAATTCAAATAACCTAATTTAAAGGCTTAAAGTCAGTGTGAGGTATTGCTATCACTTGGTCTATGGTGTCTGTCACCCATTAACTTCTTTCCTGAAACTATTGTACTAAATAAAATCAAAACTCAAGCCACAATCTTCATTGGGGTGTCTAGTTTAGATATTGGGTCTGGTGATTTAAACTGCCAACCACAATGTCTACCAAGGCTAACCCTGAATAAGAACTGGCGATGGGGAAGGGAGGAGAGAATATAATGGTTATTTATTATCGCTATTTTGTGCATTTTTCCTTAGATCTTTTTTTGTGATAATTTTTCATATCATGCTACTCGCTTGAGATGGAAAATTATTGCTAGAAACTAAGGAGGCACGTGGCTTTGCATTGGTCATCTCAACTCGATTGCTTTTCTCGCTTTCGCCATCCCGGCTCAAGGGAGAAACTCAATCTTGATGAGATGATCAACGATAATCTATAATTATCTTCTAAACTGTTGTAAATGGAGAAAATTTGACAGGATAAGAAATGTTCAAAAAAATACTTATGACTCATCAATAGGTTTATATTTATTCTGCAACTTTTTGCCATATAAACTTTAAACTAAAAACAGTTACTGACCATATAAATCAAATTTGATAGTATTTTTCCGTAGATTTTTTATTGACATTTTATAGAATGCAACTCTAACCGAACCTTTAAATTGTTTGATTCAAAATTCACATTTGTTTATTTTTACCAAATATGTTTCATTTGTAATAGTATTTTAAGAGTTGTAGAATGAAGAAATAGCCATGAATTGTCACAAAACGTAAATTCCATTTGTTACCAAGTTTGGAATAGGATACACAAATTGATATAGCCAGGAATTCTACCTGTTTTTTAAGACTTGAGCAAATGTATTTTATATTTTGAATAGTATAGTTATTCTTTATTTTTGTTCAATATGGAAATATAAGTGTAGCAAATGTTTCTTTCTTTTTTCAGGTTAGTTCAAGTTTTTTGATGTGCTTGAACATAAATGGTAATTTTAAAGGCGAATATGGAATTTCACCACAACAATATGAAGATTATACTCCTTTGAAAAATGTAAGTATCAGACAAGGTAAAAATTTTGTCAGACAACCAATTATAATAACCTTGATGCATTCGTAGCAGGGTTAGCCCTCCTGAGCCTTTTGGTTGAATTTTGAATAAATACAACACCACATGCAGTTTTGTGAGTCCTTACTTAGTATTGGTATAAGTATTTTTTCATCATTGACAGTTCAATTTTTTGTTCAGGTAAATTAATCAATGAGTGATATATTTCTCTTGGAAGAAATTTAAAGGTCCCAGTGAATAAACTACACAGAGAACAATGCCTGTTGTATTTGTTAGATGGGACAATAGAACTGCCAAAAGTTTAAATCGACAGGTAACTTGCAGGTGAATCTATGGAAAACTATCATAGGGTTCGCAATAACTTTATGTAGATTGATTGATTTTCATTTCAAAAAAATATGCAAAGTTATTTTACATCAGGTACTTGTAACTGGAGCATACATCCAAAGATTTTGATTTCACTAAGAATAAATTTTTTCTTCATTAGAATGTAATTAATCCCCTACTGACAAAGTTGAAGGGGACTGTAGGTTTGCACTCTTTCCGTCTGTCTATCTGTCCATCCTTTAGACTTGCAATTTAGTTTTCCACACTTTTATCTTCGTGCTTGAAGATATTAATTTGATATTTGGTATATTGTTTTATCATGACAAGTAACAGATCAAGTTCAAATTTGTTCTGGTCTGATAGTTTTGTGCAGAGACTTTGAAAATTCACTTATATAATCAGTTTTTCACATTTTTTCTTTCCTGCTTGAAGATATTGACTTGATAATTGTTATATAGTTTTACACCATGACAATTTTAAGTTATAGATCAAGTTAGCATTTTGTTCCTGTACAATTGTATTTTAATCAGTAGGGACTATGAACTAACATGCAATACTCTCAGAATGCTTGTTGAAAGTGATTTATTTATTGTTTTAAAAACATCATATTACTAATTTTTCTGTATTACATTGAAAAATTAATATGTACCACAGATCAGAGGTGGACCAACTATGAGAGAAATTTGTATTCTTAGGATAATAACTAGGACTCAACAAATGACACCGCTGATAAAACAATGATTATCCCAAATGTGAAAAATAAACATATCACACAGTCATAAATAGGCAAAAGTATATATTTTAATGCAAATGCCTTGTTTTATTATTTCATATTTATACCCCCGCTTTAAAAAAGTTTACTCTTTTACATCTGTCTGTCGACCCGTCCTTTCATCAGTCAGTCTCTCTGTCCATCAGTCCGCCAGTCCATCCGTCCCAAAATACTTTTGGTCTTCACATCTTTCTCAGATGAAAGTGGAAATGTACAGTTAGTGTTTTCTCTTTCCAACCATTAGGCAAAAAATTATTAAATTTGCAGGTCATTACAAGAAATTAATGTTCAACTGTTTTGAAAATTGATACTAGTATATATATTTATTTTGTCCTACAACTATAAATGGTAAATTTTGAACAAATTTTAATAATGTTAAGGAAAATTATTCATATTAGATGGTTGCTTGTAGCAGTTCTTATTTCCTAAAACCAACTGATCACTGGTACCAGTACATATTTTTCAACACCTTTAAGTCTCATTTTCTTGAAATTAAGGTTTAATTAGAATTATAGATTTTGCTATACTTTACAGGAATTAAACATTATATTATATATTTTACAGATTTCTCTTCCAATTATTGAGAGCTCTGTTAAAGGTGACATCCTTCATTGTTCTGTGAGAAGACCAATCACATCTCATAACAACAAAATTTTTGATTTAACAAAACCATGGTATTTGCTTATTGCCCATGGACCTATTCTGAATAGACCAGGTAAGTTTCTATAACAGATCTATTTACATGTGGAAAGTCAGTAGGAGATACAAGGTATATGATGACATAAATGTTGACGGTGATGGTCTGTTTGCTCTGTCTTCTCTTTATTTTTTAGCTTGTTCATTGATGAGCTTTAGAAGTTGACTGGTAATTCTTATTGTTTTAACACTTCATATATATTTCAGGTCATGCAAAAACAGCGAATTATCACACATTTAGAAGTCAAAGTGACAACAGCGTAACTTTCCTTACAGCTCAAAAAAATGTAAGTTTGGCTATTGCACATATCGTCGCTGTTATGCAAAAACCTCGTATCTCAATTTTTTGTGGAAATCTTTTTATTGATTATTTAGAATTAAATATGTATGTTCCACTGTATGCGAAAATATCTGATCTTCTAACCAATCATTAACCTGAATTCTGACATGTGACGAAAAAGTGTAGTCGGATTGGTGAGACATTTTGTTGTTCGAAAATATCGTATCTCAAAAGAAAAACACACGGCACGGCAGCTGGCATCATAACAGCTACAGTTTACTGAATCAATTTTAGGTTCTCAAAGCTAATAAAGCTTAGAAATAATATGAAAAGCTTTTAAAATACAATATAGGTGCAGACATTTTTGCTCGTCTTGGTAATTTATTGGTTAGAAGATCAGATATTTTCGCATACAGTGGAACATACACATTTAATTCTAAATAATCGATAAAAAGATTTCAGTTTTTACTGCCTGGTGTAAAATAATCAAAACCTTAGATACAAGGTTTTTGTATAACAGCGACGATATGTTTTAAGAATTCATGCAATACTTAATATATTCAACATGAAATCATCACGAAAACCTTTTTTAAAAGAGTTATGTCTCTTACAAATATTAAATTTTTGGAAATGGCCTCATTATCTCTCTGATGGGTACAATTTTTGCCAGATTTTTAAAAATTTTATACTATAGATTAAAATCAGCAATATTTTGGACAAGTTCAAAAATGGTAGATGATCGATTTTTTTTAAAGAGTTGTGTCCCTTGGAAATATTAAATTTATGGAAAATGGCCACATCAGCACTCTTACAGGTACAATTCATGTCATATTTATATCAATCTTAAACTATAGCTTAATATCAGCAATATCTAGGACAAGTTCTATAATGGTGGACAATAAACTTTTGTAAAAAGAGTTCTATCCCTTGGAAATGTTAATTTTATGGAATATCGCCTCCTTAGCACTTTTACAGGTACAATTCTTGTCAGATTGTTATAAAACTCATGGGTGTCATTCAGTTTATCGAGAGAAATGATTGTGAATGAATATCTAACGGCGGTCAAGTATTGAGAGACGATTGTGAAAGTTCTGGTAACGGATTGTGAAAGACATTTAATGTACATTCTAGTTCAGAATGTTTGAAAAAATTGCTTAATTTTCAAAACAAAAAAATATGTCTGTCAAAATGGTTTAACTTCCTCAACATAACTGTGAAATAAGATAGAGAAAATATGCAGTACTTTATGAAAAAACACAAAAGGCGCAATGTCTATGAAATTAATTACAAATAACACGCTTTTTGTACCTATAATGGTCATATTTCAGTTTATCGTGATATATTTGAAATTTAATCTTTGGTGTATCTGATAGTACAGTAAAATTAAGGTATATTCTTCTCTTAAAAGCATTAATCTGTATATGAAAACCTTGAATTTGTTGAATATCCATCAAACTTGGTCGTGAAAGATCAGGCAACGCATTATTTCATCGTGAAAGATAATGCGTGACCAGACTTATTACTAGTTTACCATTTGATAAACCTGCAACTGGTTGAAGCCTGTAACTATTTTGATAAGGATGAAAATTAAAGCTATTTTTTTTTTATTCAACACTTTACCTCAAAAGTTAAAAAAAACAACAACTAAAGACGTCTCTAAACAAGTTTGAAAGATTCAGCTCTGAGAATTGGTCAGGTGCAATTCAGGCAGACCGACACTATTTATCCAATAATATGGATATGCAACGTTTAACCCAAAATGATATCTATCAAACAAAAAATTACAGCAAAACAGTATCTTTCATGAGTAATTTGAGATTGAAGATGAACAACATTTTGTGCAACAGTACTTTCTTAAGTTCTGTATATACAACGCAGATGTGGATTGATTTAACTATATACTACAGACTATAGAATACTAGAGCGCAAATGCTGTAATGTCTCGTCTGCTTCACTTATGATAGTTAATTTTTGGAACGTCTATAATATCAAGGATTTTACTAGAAGTGTCAAATGCGCTTAATGTGCTTAATATATTTGTGTTCATCTGATGAATTAAGCCTTTTCAATTGATTTTTATAGTTCGTTCTTATGTTGTACTGTTATACCACGGTCTCAGGTTAGGGGAAGGGTTGGGATCCCGCTAACATGTCTAACCCCATCACATTATTTATGTATGTGCCTGTCCAAAGTCAGGAGCCTGTAATTCAGTGGTTGTCGTTTGTTTATGTGTTACATATTTGTTTTTTATTCGTTCATTTTTTTTATACAAATAAGGCTGTTAGTTTTCTCGTTTGAATTGTTTTACATTGTCATATCGGGGCCTTTTATAGCTGACTATGCAGTATGGGTTTTGCTCATTGTTGAAGGCCGTACAGTGACCTATAGTTGTTAATGTCTGTGTCATTTTGGTCTCTTGTGGATAGTTATCTCTTTGGCAATCATACCACATCTTCTTTTTTTTTAAATCATGATTGTCAATGGTTCATAAAAGGAGTGCAAGGTCAGATGAACCAGGACATACAGATCTCTACAAATATACTGTAGACTAAATAAATGTGTTCCGATCCTTACAGTGCCTTAGAAACTGACAAATGTAAAAGTTATGCTTGGCCAATTAATTCGAAACATAAGGTCAAAAGTATATGAACCCTGACCGACAGCCAGACATAGACATCTTACTATCATTCAATATATCAAATACAGTTGACGTCATCATGGTCATATATGAAACATGCAGACAGACATGTACACCATACACGAAATACCATGGTGCTATAGCATACAGGTATATATCCAAAAGGCTAGACAACATAAAAATGAGCATTGCCGAATGATGCATGATAATGAGTTCGATGTTATTTGAAACCTTGCAGAAGTCGAAAATGTACACCTCACAATCATAACAACAGACAGTTATCCTAAAGCTTAACGAATCCGCGATACGGACTTGACCACAAAAATGAATCTTCATCCATGAAATAAGGCAAATTCCGGGTCAGGTGAATCCTGTCTGACGGACATGTAGTTTATAGGATCCAATATACAAAATGTGGGTATCCTATAACTCGTGATAAGTGAGTACTTCACATGACAATAAAAAGCTTCATCCTACAATCATCCAACTATTTTACCTTCATTTTCTGAAAATATTAATACTTTGAAAAACTTAAACCTATTGAGGATGTTGACCTATATAGCTTTTCTCAATACCAATAACAAATATTAATTGTGATATAATTGAGGAATAATTTGAACGTCTTCTTAGCATCAGATCTTTCACGATCCTTTTCACGATCTTCAAAAATGCAGTACGTGATCTTTCACAATCTGAAAAATCAATTTTTATGTAAATAGTTCTTTTTTTTTACCAAGTTTCAGATTATGTTTATACAAAATAACTATGAGAACCATTTGATTAATTCAAATAGAATGCCCTTATTTGTATTAAAGTAGTTTTTCTAGTCGAATTTGTGAGAAAATCATGTTTGTTTACATTTTTATGCCATTGAAATGTCGAGAAGCATCTGCCTTTTGTTGTTTTGTAATAACTATGTATTTTTAAAACTGGATATTCTCACAAATTACAGATCAAGTTTGAATTTTTGTGGTCTCACTTTCACTGTTCTAGAGTGATGCCCCCTTACCAATTGATAAATTGCAGATTTTTTTTGTTTCCATTCTACTAGAGTTTGCCTAAACCAAATTGCTATGCAATCTTATACGCAAGGCTTATTACCACTAAAACAGATCAAGTTTGGAATTTTGGTGATGCCCCATTACATTTTGAAAAATTGCTGAATTTTGTTTCTGTTCTCCAACTCAAGTTAGCCTCAACCAAATGTTATGGAACTTATACACAATGCTAATTACTATAAAATACAGATAAAGTATGTTTTTTAGGCTGTCACTCTTATTGTTCTAGAGTCTTCAGTGATTTCACATCTATTGCTCATCAACTTCCTCATTATAAAACCTGAGAAACAATTCAATCAAGAAAACAACTAGCCTGATTTAAGCTGAAAAATAATAATAAAAAAAATATATATGGCAGACAGCAACCAACAACAACCACTGCATGAATCACAGGCTCCAGATTTGGGACAGGCATATAAAAAATGTGGTGTGGTTAACAAATGTTATCAAGTGTTCAACCCTCACCAAACTTTGGACAATGGTGTAATGGCACAACATAAATACAAAATGTAAAGATCTATTGGAAAGTGTTTGACTCAACAGATCAGCACAAAAGCACAAGAATCACTGGGAAAAAAACTTGCATTCATTGAATGTGCAATGTTAAGGTTTTATCACACCTTTTAATCTGTATGACATTTAATCATAAAGGTCAGTCATTGTTGTAAATATAAAAAAAGAAGATGTGGTATGATTGCCAATGAAACAACTCTCCACAAGAGACCAAAATGACACAGAAATTAACAACTATAGGTCACCGTATGGCCTTCAACAATGAGCAAAGCCCATAACTCATAGTCAGCTATAAAAGGCCCTGAAATGACAATGTAAAACAATTAAAACAAGAAAACTAATGGCATAATTTATGTACTAAAAATGAACGAAAGCAAATATGTAACACATAAGCTAACGACAACCACTGAATTACAGGCTCCTGACTTGGGACAGGTTTTATCAAACCCCTAATCTGTATGATGTCTTATCACATTAAAAACATCTATGTTAGGTATATAAAGAAGTGTATATGATATGGATTTTTCTATATCATACACCATATCAACCCTCAACCAATATAATCTCTGGAGGGACCTCCCATTTAATTTGATCTTTTTGGAGTATTTTAGATGTTATATAATTAAACTGTATTATTACTGACTTCTTGCAAGAGTTATATCTGGCTTTCCTATACACTTTGTAGACAAATATACCTGTGAAAATAAATCCTGACAGTGAATGTGGTCTATCAAAAAGCTGTTTTCATGATTGCAATGCAACAGATTGCCATTACTTAGTTAGCTGGACCAGTGAATTGAATGATATCACATTTTACATAACAGCAAGGGTTACAGGAGTTAAGGCATATGATAGTTGGGTAGCCTTGGGATTTTCACCTGATGGTGCTATGGTAAGATTATAGATTATAGATTAAAGAAATAACAATTGAAGATGCCACAAAATGTAGTCAAAAAGTAAAATCAATTGTTTCTAGGAATACAGAATACTGATTATATTTAAATAATATAAAGAATATATCACTGGTAAGATTGCTTAATTTTCAAGTGCTCATCTGCGATTTTTCAATGATATGATTTTCAAGTTACAAAATGATGTTTTATTATATAAGCAACTATTTTAAAGAAAATTACTTTATGTGTACTAACCTATCCAGTCTAAAAGATAGGTAATAAATTCACCAATATGAATATTAATAAAAAAAAAAATGAAAAGGAATAGCTTTACATGAAAATAAGCTTACAAACAAGGTTCACAAGATGAACAAGCAATGACTGAAAATGCACCGTGTGAAAAGATGAAAAAGTGTGTAGATTTGTGTATGAATCAGCAAAGGAAGATTTTTTTCTTTTATATTTTTAGCCCAATTCAAGTTTTATAATGTGCAAGAATGGGAATGGAACATTTTATGGGCAGTATGGATATTCCTCACAGTATACACAGTTTATTGGTATAGACAATGTAATTATGTATTCCACTTATTATATTTTTATGTCCTGCCTATGCTAGTAGGGGATATTATGTTTTCTGCTTAAGTGTCTTTACCAGTTCCTTTTGCCAATCTGTTTGTGTCCCTCTTCATGATTATGTTTTGATTTAATCAAGTTTGGTTCTTATAAGCATAATGAGACTTATTATACATATAAAAACAAGAAGATGTGGTATGATTGCCAATGAAATAACTCTCCATGGGAGATCAAATGACATAGAAATTAAAAAAAAGTAAATGTAAGGCCTAAGATTATGAAATGATTTTCTAAGATTATTTTACAAATTGTGTTTTTGACCCAAATTTAAGAGTTAACTTATCAAGTTAAAGTTTTTACTTCAGGTTCATGTCGCAATAAAAAAGTATTCACCATTTTTTCATAGAATATATTTTATTTACAGGTTACTTTACAAATATCTGACAGCTCAGTAAATGGTGATATTGTTCAGTGTACAATTAAAAGACCATTAATATCTAACACAGATAAAATCTTTAATTTAACTACAGAGTGGCATATCTTGTTTGCCTATGGTGATGTTACACTTAATCCTAATGGTTAGTATTATAACTTCTTATAAGAAAGCACAATCAAACATTTCATGTCTAAGATGGTGATAAGGCTAGCTTAAATGATGAGCAAGACCTTATCTACAAATAAGTCAGTATGAAAGAAGTCTTGTCTTGATGGAATCAAAAAGCAAGAAATAGCTGTTTCTGGTTTCATCAGCTGAGATAGAGATTTACGATTTACACAATATATTGGTTGGATGAAATTTGAAAAAAATAGGCAGGACAGGAGTTTTGAGTAAAAAAAAAAAGGCAGGATGAGACACTTGCAAAAAAAAAAAGTCAGGACGACAATTTAGGTAAAAAAAAGTCAGGATAAACTAAAAAATAAAAGGCAGGACCGAACAGAGTGAAAAATAAAAAGGCAGGACAGAGATTACAGCTAAAAAAAAATGCAGGACAAAATTTTTCATCCTAGCCCTCCCATAAAAATCAAATGGTAGCTCCCTTAACTGGGACAATTGAAAACACCAGATTTTGGAAGTCACACATATTTCTTTAACCCTTTCGGCGATGAGTTCCGGTTTATATGGATTTACGCCAGGGCTTCCAAAATTATTTTGAGCCAGCCGGACATTTTATATCTGATCCCGATTTTAATCCCTTAAGACTAAGTCACACAAGGCAATTATGGAAATCAGATGGCCATCCCAATGTTTGACATTAGATAAAAAAAAGAATATTAAACTTTACTTTGATATGAATTTGATGTTCTGACGTAAACTGTTAAATTGGCAGTGCATCATTCCAATGTGCACATCAGCTTAGCTCATATCTGCCATAGACTCTTTATTTGTGCAAAATGATGTTATCAAAAACTTTACTTTCATTTTAAAATCACGTCTTCGTATAACCGGATGTTAACTTGACAATGGTAAAACATAGACCAGAAACAGATACATAAAATCTGTGTACGTTTTTACAAAGCACGACTAAGTGGAAAAGCTCTTTCCACGGTTTTTCCCCAAAATACTTGAAATAAATGTTAGATACAGGTATCAATTATAATTTTTGAATTTTTGAAGAAATGTAGGATGCATAATTAAATTTCCAACCTGCGCACATGGGCACACATGTTCTAGAACAAACCACGTAGTTCTGATGATTTTTCATTTAAAACCTTTTTAAATATTTCACCAAATTATGTTTATAAACGTATTTCTTATAATTTTAATCCTTTATACTAAATCAATTTATAGATATATACGAACTGCTGAAATGTAAGAAAATAACCTGAGAATAGACCAATCAATTTACAAGAAGTACGGTACTGAAAATAGTTTACCTGTCACCTGAACAGGTAGATTTCAGCTGTCCAATAACTAATTAGCCTTGATTAAAATTAGAAAGTATTGAGTAGGGGTTGTTTTGATAATGATCAATCATCATGTCACTTTTATGACCGGAAATGTGTGGCTGTTAAAGGCAAAAGGTTGGGTCAAAAAGATTGCGAATTGTGTTAAAATGACCGTCTTAAGAAAGTCTTGAGAACTAAAAAGTAGATGACGGTTTCATGCTTTGCCCAGCCGGACTTTTACGGACATAATACAAATGTCCGGAATATATGACTGTTTTGGAAGCCTTGATTCACGCTTCAGACAGCTGACGATGAGTCCTGTTTTACCGGGATCGGAAACCTTTTTTATATTTCCTGCTCAAAACAGTGCAAACATGAGTTATCTTTCTTTGTTGAATACCTGGATGTAAGTGTAAACATGGTGCTTCAGTTTGTTGAAGGAAAAAGTTGAAGTAATTACGCAGCATTTCCATATTGCCATAGATAATTGCTCTTACTGTCCTTTGAACAAAGGTACAAGCAAACAGGGTTTGTTGATGATGATCCTTGACCAAAATCAATATGTAGTGACAACGCCACATCAATAAAATTTGATTATGCAGCGCCAATCGAAGGATATGTCTTACCACTGCAACTTCACCTACCAACTTAGTTGTAGAATATCATGGGAGACAGATACATTGTAAATTTCCTATAAACTGAAATGCTAAAGAATCAACTGCTAAAAAAGCATGTTAAGTCCATAAGTTTAAACCACCTTATTGCCAAAACACTGTATTAGGTGGGTCAGAGGCCAAATCAAAAGGTACAAAATTATATTCAAAACATGTCAAACAGAACTGGTCAATCATTTAGGAATTAATTGCAGGCAGACATTACCTTCCATTATGACACATCCATTGATCAGAGGAAAACCAGGGTTGCAGTGAATATAACATTATTTGAACATTAAACATGACATAATCAATTCAATTTTTGAACTGTAAACCTTTTTAAACAATAAAGTAATGAATGAAATTTATTATATTGCAAGAAATGTATATTTTAAAATGAAAATTCAAAAAGATAATCTATAGGTAAAAAAAAATGCATTTTGGCAAATACCACTACTGAAAGGGTAAATAAAAGATGTCATTGTGCATATTCCCCATCAGTGATTAAAAATATGAAAATGTGATAACAGAAACATGTAAAAATACATAAGCTTTTCAAAGTCCAGTAAAATGTATTAGATTAGTTAGTGACTGAAACTTGGAAAATTGCAATTTGTTTGTTTCCATACTGTACCTTAAGTTTGTCTAATCCAAATTTTATGAAACTTTTTATAGGAGTTATTGCCTAGATGATTTTTTTTTTTAAGTTATTGTCTGTTATCTTGAAAACATCAAATAGATAGTTAGAATCTGTAAAAACACTAAAAAGTATAAGCAATACAAGACCTACAAAAATTCAAAATGATGGAATCCATAGGAGGATTACTTTTATGAGGTTATACCCTTAATTACAAACATTTATTATTTTTGTGTTTTATCCTATTACATGTACCTTCAACACTATCAATTGTTACAAATTGTAAACAGCAAAAAATTATTAGAAACGCAAGATATAATTTTGGTACTTTTCAAGAGCATAGGAGCCTTTTGTTTAAAAACCATTTGCTATTTACTTTATTTTAGAATTTTAACAGATTAATGATATGCTCATTAAGTTGTCTTGTATTTTTTTTTCTTTCTATCATTATAGGTAAACCAACAGCTAATTATCATAAATTTAAGATTGGTAGTACCTATTTGACAGATTTTCAGAAGATATCAAACACACCAACCACAATGGCACCTTCCACAGACACTACAGCAGCAAATGTAAATATTATCTGTAAAACGAGACAAGATATACATAATGGATGATAAAAAACTATAACAATAAGAAAAGCAGATAACACCATGGCAAAAAACGAGAAACAACAGTTTACAATACACTTCATAAACCTTAAAGTAAACTGTAGTGCTCCAGAAGGGCATGGTCTTGCATCAGTAGTGGCAGTGTGACACACATCATGTTGCACAGTACAAGTATACAAACTCACTGGTATTAAAGAGATAATAGTAACTGCAATTACGATTATCCCAATATGGCGACGGTAGATATAGGTAAAATCTTTACACTCGTTTTTCTTAAATGTAGCATGTTTTTGTCAATAGTTACTCAGCTGCAAGGTTTATCTATACCATTACATCATATTTGAATCGTAACGGTGCACTGGAATTGTCTAAGAGCTGTGAAAATAGCCGTTGAAAAATTCGGGATGATAATCGTAACTCTATGGTATTTTTCTTCTTTGATAATCGTAATTTTCTTTATATGATAATAGTAACTGAAACATAATAAATGTGTCTTTCAGCATTTCAATGGTATTTTGTGTGTTAAAAATGTAAATGCCCAGTTAAACGATGACATTAACGCATATAAAAATAAATGAAGAAACTTACAGGTTAATATCTAGGATAAATTTACCTATATATCTCTAATTGATGAGAAAAAGGATGGATTAGCTATATCCCATATTCCAAAAGTGCAATCCTTTCAATTCATTGCTCAAAATGAAAGTCACGTATACCACATTTTCATATGTCAAAAAAGATATGCCTGTTTCATTGATTTCAGGAAGGCATTTGATACTATTAATAGAGATGCCCTCTTTTACAAATTGTCTTATTACAACATAGATGGTCCCTTTTTTTAGTATAATGAAAGATATGTATAAAGAGGTTTTGTACTTGGTAAAGATCTCGGAAGGTATCACTGATTTTTTTAATTCCTCAGTTGGGGTAAAACAAGGGTGTATTTTAAGCCCTACATTATTTTCTTTATATATTAATGATTTACCATCTATTTTTGACTCAACATGTGAACCACCCAAGTTAAATGATAATGATATATCATATCTGTTATACGCTGATGATTTAGTTCTTATCAATAAATTCAGCCGTCCATATTTTTCCTTTGGATTCACTTTTTTCTATTTTATACTGATATATGATTTTAAAAATTAAATTCAAATGTTTTGATCAAATTCCCATGTATTTTAGGACGTTTCTTTAAACAGTGTGGATGGTAAAGGATCTAGAATAGTTACCAGTTTATTGTTACTATTGTTTATTGTCACTTTTGTTTTTTGTTACTTTTGTTTATTGTTACTTTTGTTTATTGTTACTTTTATTTTTTGTTTTTATTAGCCTTACCTATAGTCTTACGAAGCATTTGACAGACGAAAAAAAACACAAATATGTATATTGATAAATTACATCAAAGGGCCAAACATGTAGATTATCAAGATTTTTATAGATTTTAAATCAAATATTTTGTGCTTCAGAAAAATGCATGAAAATTAGGAAAGGCTAATTTATGTTTTCATTAAATAGAAAAGTACTAATTATATGGCAAGTATGCAAATACAAAAATGTTCCTTGTTTAGTACCTTCAATATTTTTCTCTACAATATCTTCCATGCATATGTATGCAGCATACTTTTCATATACCGAGTATTTATGAATTTTTAATAAGTTTGTTTCTAATTTTGCGGAATATGGGTTATTTTATTCTCATCTTTGCAGTCATTCTTTGAATAAGTATTTCTTGTAAGAAAATTTAAAGCTACATCAATTTTATTTTTTGATTTTAGGGCTTTTGGCCAAACTATGAAAGAACACAAATCCATGTTTGTCAATGAACTCCACGTTACTTAATTTCATAATACACAAAGAATCCCATTTAGGGCCAAACATTCTCTAGTCATATATAGCATTAAATGTTTTAAGGATGTCATACTAGTATTATCATAATTCAAAATTAAATTTGTGTTGTTTATAGTTTATATCTGAGATACTGAAATTTCAGTGACAGTCATGAAGTAGCTAATATGAATAAGAAGATGTGGTATGTTTGCCAATGCGACAACTTTCCACAAGAGACCAACATGACTCAGAAATTAACAAATATAGGTCACCGTACGGTCTTCAACAATGAACAAAGCCCATACCGCATAGTCAGCTATAAAAGAAATGACACTGTAAAACACTTTTCAAAGTTATCCCTTGTTCATCATAACTTTTAAGTTGTGATATCATCCATGAAAAATGATCGAAGTGACATAAAAACTGTAGCCACTAATTTCTCGTCAAACGGTTTTTGACGAATACTAAATGTCTTTCCTACTTCGTTATGGCATAATAGGGTATGTTCTAGAATTAAATCAGCAGTGGCTTCCCGGGGGCAGAAATAGCACATATAACCACCTACAATAAAATAATTTAAACAATATTAACTATATTTACTATTTACTTCAGGATAAATTATTTTTTGTTTACTGTCTTAATCAGAAATCTGATGTAAGGTGACACATGCGTGTCGCCTGACAATTATTGTCATGTATCATAATTTCCATCGCTCATTCACATATTTTGTGGCATACCTAGTTCAATAAATTTCTGTATATTAACAAAGTTCCTGTTTTCCCATTTCCAAATTTCTTGAAGCTTGTTCACCCTTCCAATTTTATAATATACTAGTATGTAGCTGTTTTCATAAGAACAATTAATTATATATGCATAAAAAGAAATGTCATAAGATGTTGGGACGTTTCGTAAATAATTCATCGCCATAATTTCATAATATGCTATCAGATATACGTTTTTAGTGTCAATATCAATACAACAGTTTCCAGTTACGATTATCTTTTTTATTTTTAAATACCATAATTACGATTATCTTTTTTCCGAGTTACGATTATCATCCCGAATTTTTCAACGGCTATTTTCAAAGCGCTTAGACAATTCCAGTGCACCGTTACGATTCAAATATGATGAAATGGTATAGATAAACCTTGCAGCTGAGTAACTATTGACAAAAACATGCTACATTTAAGAAAAATGAGTGTAAAGATTTTACCTATATCTACCGTCGCCATATTGGGATAATCGTAATTGCAGTTACGATTATCTCTTTAATACCAGTGAAACTGTTGATAAATTGTTTTAAGTAATATCACAATCATATAAAGAAAAGAGTTTTAAAGACTTGCAGCATCCTAATATGAATTGAAACAAGTTTCCTCAGATATGCAATGAAAAATATTCAATGTCTGAATGTTACCAGTTTTGTTTATTATTACATCACCTTAGTGTAATCAGAAAAAGAGAATTCAATTTTAAATGATAGAATATTACACAAAATTAATTTAAAATTATCACCTATAGAAATTTTCAGTTTGTTGTTTTACATTGCGGATTTAGCTTATAGTTTTGAAAAATGTAGTTATCAGAAAAACATGAAATTACGTTTACATAAATTTCAGTCTCCAGATAAGATTAAGCTGGATCCAGAGTGTGGTATAACTAAAGGATGTTTCCCTGTATGTTCTGGTTCATCGTGTTCATCACTGGTCACATGGCAAAAAAATGGAGATTACATTCTATTTGAGATAGCAGAAGAAATAGCATCTACCACAGACAACAGATGGATAGCTATAGGATTTTCTGGAAATCAGCAAATGGTATTTTACTTTTTTAGTTATAAAATTCTTGGAGCAAAATAACTTGAATACAAAAAAGTAAAAATAAAGTTCAAAAGCAAAGGACGGATTTTTATTGATGATCTTCATCTTAAAGTCACAAAGAGGACTTCACCACTACCCAAAAGTCTGAACAGACATGTGAGCCTGTGATGCCATGTAGTATCAACAGACATGTGAGCCTGTGATGCCATGTAGTATCAACAGACATGTGAGCCTGTGATGCCATGTAGTACCTTACAACAAATGCTATTAACACCATAATCTTGAATTGCATTGATTGCATCATCAACTTTAATGTAACTAAGTGAACATAAATCTTTGTCTATCAAATCATTCACACTATCATGATCACAGCTGTTGTGAGGCGAGGAAAGATCCAATATAAGTCTTTTCTTAAAAGAATATTTATGTACTGCTATTCCGATTGGACTAACCCTATAAACAGAAAAAGGGGGGTGTAAAAAAGGTCCCTGAATGAAGCCTTTAACCAATTCATCTTGAATTAGAGCAGTTACTGAATCTGGATCTTTCCTTGCTGACAAAGCATTTTTACATTCATAAGTAGAAATATTAATGTCAGAAACTAACATATCAAAACCATATCTAACACTGTTACACAGTAAGCTAACAAAGTTTCTGTCGGGGTGGTTTCTTAGCTCAAATTCTAACTGGTCACAATTTATAGGTGAAGAGGCTGTAAAGTCGGAAGGTAGTCATTTTTTAGGTTGAGATTTACTGCTTGCTTTAACTGAGTTTTGATCATAGTGTTGATAACCTTCTTTGTAGTTTTGACAAGTAGCTTTGCCATGTGTTTTACTTTTACACGTTTTACAAGCATGAACATATTTACAATAAGGTTTAGTGCAACCTTTAAATCCATTGAAATTGTTGCAGACGGGTAAACCATCTACAAAAATAACATCACGGCCAAGAGAATCAGGTGTATTTCTAGATGAATTAGAATTTCTTTGTGGCTGAAAATTTTGCTGCTGTACGCTACACATAACGGTGGAGTGAGTTGTTGAGTGACACTTTCTACATGTGTTAATCTTAGAACCTGCACATACCATATTGCGTAAATCTGAGTCCCCTTTTGACCAATCTATTTTTATGTTGTGCTGAATTAGCATGACGGCACATTTAGCTGAGAACATTTTGTGATATTCATAAAAACAGTCTGGCCAGATGTTTGCTGTTTCAATGATATGTGCCAAGTATAAGTCTAACTCCTCGTTTCTGTTAGGGAAAGCTGTACCCATAATACGTTTGTAACGCCCAAAGGCAATTACAAATTCGTCCATTGATAAATTTCTCTGGAGTCTTACATCGGATTCCTTATTCTTTTTCATAGTAGAGTGTTCATAGTTTGGAATCAATAATATATTAAGATTGACATCTTTACCTGTAATGATATCGTTCCTTAGTTCGGGGGAAACCATGTCAACAGCTGAAAACGATGAAGCTGGGAATCCGAATTTTCCTGGAGTTGATGAATTAGTAGAATAAACGGGAATAGTGGAATTAAAAGACGGCGCAATGCCTAGGGAAGTTGAACCATGTCCTAGAGCTGTTGATAGATTGAAACTTGGCTGTATCTGCTCTCCTTGTTTATTCATTTGTTGCATAGATTGCTGGCATAGTTGAATTGTGTTCATTAGGAGGTTTTGCATGTTTACATTTTGATTGTTATTGTTTATGGTTGCGTGCGCAAATGCAGCAGTGGGCGGAAGCTGAGGAATTGCGTGCGCATATGATGTAGACGGCGTAGCAATCTCCTGTTGAACGGTTAGAATAGGAGTTGAATGAACATCACGATCTGAAGTATTTATGTCTATAGGATCACGTATAGTAGCATCACTTACGTTTAAAGAATAGTTTCCAACAGAAACTGTATTCCGTTCAGCTAAATTATCGGAATTGTCAATCGTAGCGGAACTATTTTTTGTTTGATTGTCCAAATACAGTCTTCTTAAACTACTGTTAGATAAATTCCCGGTAATCTTGATCCCTATTTTACTGAGGGCAGCCTTCAGTTGAGATGAAGTCCAATTAGAAGGATTTTGGTCATCTAATGTTTCTGTTTGAACATGACTTGCCGATTTCCTCCTTGTAGCCATTTTGATTCCACAAGGAACGTTGATATTTAATAAGGAAAGACAGTTACCATGAATTCGTTTTAAAGTCTTAGATCACACAGAATTATGTAATAATATCCATTAATCAGTATATATACTCCAAACAAAATTTAAAATATGAAAATCCAATCAAAATGTAATGAAAATATCCGATGACAAAAGGGGCACTGCTATTGATCCAAGAGCAGCAATATAGATGACGTATATCCCAAAATAATTTGAAAATGAGGCTAACATGATAAAGAGGTAACAAAAGGGGAAATCATATCTATGAATAAAACTGAGTTAATCCTTTATATAAACATCAATTATCCAAATAATTGTTAACAGACATGTGAGCCTTTGATGCCATGTAGTATCAACAGACATGTGAGCCTGTGATGCCATGTAGTATCAACAGACATGTGAGCCTGTGATGCCATGTAGTATCAACAGACATGTGAGCCTGTGATGCCATGTAGTATCAATTCACTATTAAAACACAGATCTATTTTATATGAATAAAAATAGTATATAAAGTAGGACAAAAAGTATATCTAAAGCCAGGCAAGAAATCAGAGCCCTGTATATTAGGGAGATTATTATATTCCTTAAATCAAAACAATTTCTAAAGTTTTGTTTAGCAAATTTTTATAACACATTATCTGTATTTTCATGATAGTGTTACAGTACTGTCTACTGGGCTAGTGTATTCCTTGGTGGCTAACAGTCCACCATCAGTGTAAGGTGAACATGATACAAAGGAAATCCATCTGTGACACAAAATCAGTACATGTTCAACAAAATAACATACAGGGACAGTGCTTTTATTGCTGTTCTTGATCTCAAAGGCACAGTGAGGCCTCAACACTATGGCATCTACTTAAACAGAATGTGTTGTAATGTCATATTTTTATGTTACAAATCAGATCAACAAGAAAATTATCCCTGTTAATATGTGTAACAGAATCAATATTTATGTGTTGCTACTTTAATGATAATTGTTTATGATTTCAGGAAAATACAAGTGTAATAATGTGTCAGCATAAGAATGGTAATGTTTCCTTTGATCTTGGATATAATAATGGTTATAGCTTTCAAACTTTAGCTGAGGTATGTTTATTATGTATTTCTTATGTATCTAATTATATGTTACAGTGTACTAATGTATTTTTAGCTCACCTGGCCTAAAAGGCCATGTGAGCTTTTCTCATCACTTGGCGTCCGTCGTCGTCGTCGTCGTCGTCGACGTCGTCGTCGTCGTCGTCGTCGTCTGTCGTCGTTAACAATTTTTCAAACATCTTCTCCTCTGAAACTACTGAATGGATTTGAATGAAACTTAACATGATTGTTCCTTAGTATATCCTGCACAAAATGTGCGCTTCGATTTTTGATCCGTCAAAAAACATGGCCGCCATTACTTAAAATAGAACATAGGGGTCAAATGCAGTTTTTGGCTTATATCTCAAAAACGAAAGCATTTAGAGCAAATCTGACATGGGGTAAAAATGTTCATTAGGTCAAGATCTATCAGCCCTGAAATTTTCAGATGAATCAAACAAACCATTGTTGGGTTGCTGCCACTTAATTGGTAATTTTAAGGAAATTTTGCAGTTTTTGGTCATTATCTTGAATATTATTATAGATAAAGATAAACTGTAAACAGCAAAAAAGATCAGCAAAGTAAGATCTACAAATAAGTTAATATGACCAAAATTGTCAATTGACCCCTTAAGGGGTTATTGTCCTTTAATGACAATTTTTCACAATTTGTTCATCATATTTGCTAACTTTAAAAAATCTTCTCCTCTGAAACTACTGAATGGATTTGGTTAAAACTTAGCATGGTTGTTCCTTAGATTATCCTGCACAAAGTGTGTGCTTCGATTTTTGATCCGTCAAAAAACATGGCCGCCGTTACTTAAAATAGAACATAGGGGTCAAATGCAGTTTTTGGCTTATATCTCAAAAACGAAAGCATTAAGAGCAAATCTGACATGGAGTAAAAATGTTCATTAGGTCAATATCTATCAGCCCTGAAATTTTCAGATGAATCAAACATCCAATTGTTGGGTTGCTGCCACTTAATTGGTAATTTTAAGGAAATTTTGCAGTTTTTGGTCATTATCTTGAATATTATTATAGATAAAGATAAACTGTAAACAGCAAATATGATCAGCAAAGTAAGATCTACAAATAAGTCAATTTGACCAAAATTGTCAATTGACCTCTTTAGGAGTTATTGCCCTTTAAAGACTTTTTTCACAATTTGTTCATCATGTTGACTTACTTTAAAAAATCTTCTCTTATGAAACTGCTGTATCAATTTCAGCCAAACTTAGGCTAAATGAGTTTCAGAGTTTCAGAGTATCTAGTATAAATTTTATATTTCATTTCCTTGTATGTCAAGAAACATAGCTCCTATGGCTAAAATAGAACATAGGAGAAAATGATTTTTTTTTGCTTTTGAAGAAAATAGGACGATTCAAAGAACATTTAAATAAATTGAAAAGCCAAAATAATCATTGATGAGAGATTAAACCAAAAAAATTCAGGTGAGCGATTCAGGCTCTTGAGAGCCTCTTGTTAACTCTTCAGATCAGGGCTTCCAAAAAATATTTGAGCCAGCCGGACATTTTATATCTGATTGCAATTTTAATCCCTTAAGACTTAGTCACAAAAGGCAATTATGGTAATCAGATGGCCATTCCAATGATTGACACTAGATGTAAAAAAACAATTTTAAACTGGACTTTACTATGAATTTGATGTTCGGATGTAAACTGTTAAATTGGCAGTGCATCATTCAAAGTGTGCACATCACAGTGCTCATATCTTCCTTTGACTCTTTATTTATGCAAAATGACGTTGTCAAAAGCTTTACTTTCGTTTTTAAAATCACATTTTTCTACAGTGAGTTGACTATGGGTGTTACCGTTTACCTGTAGCTATTGTTCAACCAGATTTAAACATTGACAATGCAATAGGGACATTTAAATTGACCAGTTGGTTTTGTAACATTTAAATCTACCTTGATGCTACCTGTAAAAAAAATTATTCGCCTAACCCAAAATTTCAGCATGCTTTTTCCTGAAATTTTTCTTGACCTAGGATTATTCTATCAAAAAATTGAAAGGGTAGAAATATCTTTAGGTTTTCATTGTTTTAAATCCCCAGTATTGATAATATTTCTAAAATTTACAATAAAATCTTAATCAGTAAAATATTTTGTTAACTGCATATTAATATGTATGAAAATTAAAACTGTTCTTAAATAATAAATGATTCTTTACTTTTGTAACCCTCATATGCCACATGTAGAGCAGGATCAACTTACCCTTCCCGAGCACCTGAGATCACCCCTAGTTTTTGATGGGGTTCGTGTTGTTTATTCTTTAGTTTTCTATGTTGTGTCATGTTCACTATTGTTTTTCTGTTTGTCTTTTTCATTTTTAGCCATGGCGTTGTCAGTTTGTTTTAAATTTATGAGTTTGACTGTCCCTTTGGTATCTTTCGTCCCTCTTTCCTACATAGTATTGTCCATTTGTCAGTGACACATGAAAGAGCTATCCAGGTGATTTCAGTTTCAATTTTCAGATGGATTATATGTTGTGCATTTCTTTATAGTGTCCCTTCAAGATTTTCATTTTTGATTACCGGTATGATATTTGCAGTGTTTTTCTTTAAATTTATTATAAGAGATTTTTGTGTAAAAATTACTGTGTTTACTGAAGGAAATTCAATTTGCATAACATGGAATAAGTTATCGAAAAGGTTATAAAAAATCAAACTTGAATGTAAGAAGGAGAAATAGTTGCAACACATTCATTATAAATTTTGGGATATATTATAAGAGTGATTCACCTGTTTAAATGGAATATATATCATGGGAAGTATCATGGAAATGAAACAAAATGTTAAATGCATAAGGTGAATATAGTCTAATGTAGTGATAAAGTGAAATTAAAAAGTAAAATATTCCAAAATATTCCTAATGTTGGGAGAAGATGAATGTGAAATTGGAAATAATCATTATAAAGTTCTGGATCTAAAATTTTTAATTGGAATATATACATGTAAATGAAATAAAAACTCAATACTGTGGATATGATAAAATCAAGTGATATAGTGAAAATATATGAATAAACTTATCCAAAATATTTGTAAAGTGAGAATGCTGATTTTAAATGTGATAATGGAAATAATCAAATATAGCAAAATTCTGTACCTGTTTTTAGGGATATATATATATCATGGGAAAGGAGTAGGTTCAGTAAGACCCCTTTTTGGCCCCAAAAAATAGCAGTTTTACAAAGTTGTTAAAATGTAAACTTTTAGTTATTTATTGAACAGTAGAATGCTTCTGCTACATAAATATGGGCTGTTTTTGACATAACAATGCACATATATCGGGTACTAGCACCATAAAGTCATGCTAATTTACTGAAATCTTCACAATTCTAGCATTTTAGTTAAATTTTAGACAGTTTTCAGGTAAAACGAAAGTGGCCACATTCGTGTTCATCCTTAATATTGAAATGTAAGTTGTATTTTATGATAATACATAATATATATAAAGGTTGAGGATGAACACAGATGCGGCCACTTTCGTTTTTGACAAAAACCATCTGAAAAGTGACATTTTTCGGCATATTTGGTAGATTTTTCATATTTGAGCTTGAATCGGATCGTTTTTAATGACTAAATCAGTTAAAATCTTTCACATAAACTAATTGATTCAAATGAAATAGACACTTAAGTGTTTAAAAAGTGGTCAAAATCTTTCGTCAGATGAACCTGAAATTTGAGGCCAAAATCGGTCCTTACCGGACCTACTCCTTTAACAGAATATTGATATAGAGAGAAAATCTAGATATATAGTCAAAAGCATGAACAAATATTCGAAAACTTTCATCATGTTCATAAAATTAGAAAAATGTTATAAATAATTTCAGATAAAGAAAATGGAATACTGGATGAGATATAAAATATGTAGAGTAAATAAAATAGTTCATTCAAATATGTTTTTGATATTTCAATATGAATATACATTAATAATTATACCCCACGCAACGAAGTTGCGGAGGGTATAATGTTTTTGACCCGTCAGTCCGACCGTCTGTCCGTCAGTCCGTCCGTCCGCCAGTCCGTCAGTCCTGTTTCTTGTCATCGCAACTCCTCTCAAACCACACAACAGAATTTCACGAAACCTTTTCAGATAATAAGGACATACTATGTAGTTGTGCATATCGACGGGAAATTGCGATTCAATTTTTTTTCTAGGAGTTACGCCCCTTTGAACTTATTTACTTTAATGTATTACTGCAACAGTTTGTCATCGCAAATCCTCTCAAACCACACAACAGAATTTCACGAAACCTTTTCAGATAATATGGACATACTATGTAGTTGTGCATATCGACGGGAAATTGCGATTCAATTTTTTTTCTAGGAGTAACGCCCCTTTGAACTTATTTACTTTAATGTATTACTGCAACAGTTTGTCATCGCAACTCCTCTCAAACCACACTACAGAATTTCACGAAACCTTTTCAGATAATAAGGACATACTATGTAGTTGTGCATATCGACGGGAAATTGCGATACAATTTTTTTTCTAGGAGTTACGCCCCTTTGAACTTATTTACTTTAATGTATTACTGCAACAGTTTGTCATCGCAACTCCTCTCAAACCACACAACAGAATTTCACGAAACCTTTTCAGATAATAAGGACATACTATGTAGTTGTGCATATCGACAGGAAATTGCAATTCAATTTTTTTTCTAGGAGTTACGCCCCTTTGAACTTATTTACTTTAATGCATTACTGCAACAGTTTGTCATCGCAACTCCTCTCAAACCACACAACAGAATTTCACGAAACCTTTTCAGATAATAAGGACATACTATGTAGTTGTGCATATCGACAGGGAAATTGCGATTCAATTTTTTTTCTAGGAGTTATGCCCCTTTGAACTTATTTACTTTAATGTACTACTGCAACAGTTTGTCATCGCAACTCCTCTGAAAACACACAACAGAATTTCATGAAATTTTGTAGATAATAAGGACATACTATGTATATTGACAGGAAATTATTATTCAATGTTTTTTCTTATACTTATTTAATTTCTCCAATGACAATGTGGGGACGTGGGGTATGTGAGCGTGCTCACTAAGGTTCTTTAATTTGTATAAGGAACATGTCAAAAACAATTTTTTTTGAGTTATTTCCCATTAAAAAGCCAAAGAGATATTGAAAAGTTTTTTTCAACAATATACAAGAAATCTAAGCACTGATGGTATTTGGCTATGAAAACATTAAAGAGGAATGTAGTGAATTATATGACATGCAATTAAATTCCCTTATAAAAACATATAGTATTGATCTTCTAAAATTTTAAATGACAGTAAAAAAAAATCTCTTTTTCCGTCTAAATGTTGCGTTTTTTGGGCATTTGAATGATTAATTATTTCAGGGAAAACATCCGTTTCCATAACAAAAAGACTAATAACAATGTTAATTTCTTTACCTGTTTTAGGATTCTCTAATAAAAAAAAACGTGAGAAAAGGATTTTTTTTTTATCAAATTGACAGTGTTTAGTTAATGTAAGAACATGAAATAAGTTTGTGTCTAGTTATCAAATATAAGTGGTCATATTATGTTATTCAACAAAGATAAAAATTGAAGCCTTGATGCCATATAAAACAAAATTATAAGTTTAAAAAAAAACTATTTCAGTTATACTACAACAGTAACAATTGAACAGGTGACGTGATAGGATAAGAAATATTTCAGGAAAAAAGCAAGTCGAAAGTTTTGGTTAGGTGAATAAAAAACTGTACAGGTAGCATCAAGGTAGATTTAAATCTACCAAACCAACTTGTAAATTTAAATGTCCCTATTGTATTGTCAATGTTTAAATCTGGTTGAACAATAGCTACAGGTAAACGGTAGCACCCATAGTCAACTCACTGTAAAACTGGATGTTGACTTGACCACGTCCACTTGTATTTTTGTCCATCTGATGAGTTGAGCCTTTTTCAACTGATTTTTATAGTTCGTTCTTATGTTGTACTGTTATACCACTGTCCCAGGTTAGGGGGAGGTTGGGATCCTGCTAACATGTTTAACCCTGCCACATTATTTATGTATGTGCCTGTCCCAAGTCAGGAGCCTGTAATTCAGTGGTTGTCGTTTGTTTGTATGTTACATATTTGTTTTTCGTTCATTTTTTTACATAAATAAGGCCGTTAGTTTTCTCGTTTGAATTGTTTTACATTGTCTTATTAGGGCCTTTTATAGCTTACTATGCGGTATGGGCTTTGCTCATTGTTGAAGGCTGTACGGTGACCTATAGTTGTTAATGTCTGTGTCATTTTGGTCTTTTGTTGATAGTTGTCTCATTGGCAATCATACCACATCTTTTTTTATATTGACAATGTATGTATGTACTTCGAGATTCTTCTATTTGAGACGCACCCCTTGATTGACTGCAAGGGTACAGCGGATCCATGTACACTCCCTAATGATTAATGGAGATGTGTCCTTTACAATATTATCCCACCACCAGAACAATCCCCACCCAACACCGCCCAAGGGAGTGTGTAGGACACCGGGAAGTCTTTTATTATGGTGGAGGAAGCTGAAGTACTCTGAGAAAACCACCGGGCTTGTGGCGGGAACAGACAACCGGAAGAGATTTCAGACGATTGATCTCCAGGTCATGCTGGGAACAACTTTGACCTACCGAGGCCCCTGAAGTATCCAATCTAGTTTTAACTCCGGTCTGGATACCAGAGATGTGTTTGGGAGGGTGAAAATCACCCTGCTGATGTACTGAAAATTTGACATCTCGAGTGAGAATTGAACTTGGGACCTTCAGTACTGTAGCCATCGGTCTTAATCACTAGACCACGAACCCACACAAACATGTAAATCATGGACCATAAACGGATACGTAAAATCCGTGTTCATTTCGAAAGCACGACTGAGTGAAGAAGCTCTTTCCAAGTTATTTCTTCAACAAAACACTTGAAATGAGAGTTAGATACAGGTATCAATGATAATTTTAGCATTTTTGAAGAAATGTAGGATGCATGATTAAATTTCCCTAGTGCACACACGTGTTCTAGTTCATACAACGTAGTTCTGATGATTTTTCATTTAAAACCTTTTTTAAATTTTGCATCTAATCATGTTGATAAACTAATTTCTTTTGGACTAAATCAATAAGATACAAACTGCTGAAATGTAAGAAAATAATTGTAAATAGACCGATCAATTTATATGATGTCCAGTACTGAAAATAGTTTACCTGTCACCTGAACAGGTAGATTTCAGCTGTCCAACAACTAATTAGCCTTGATTAAAATTAGAAAGAATTAAAGAAGGGGTTGTTTTGATAGTAAT
The DNA here is from genome assembly GCF_963676685.1 of Mytilus edulis. NCBI lineage: Eukaryota > Metazoa > Mollusca > Bivalvia > Mytilida > Mytilidae > Mytilus > Mytilus edulis. The sequence goes on along the minus strand of NC_092353.1, from coordinate 64,204,140 downwards.
TAAGCATCATGTCACTTTTATGACCGGAAATGTGTGGATGTTAAAGGCAAAAGTTTGGGTCAAAAAGATCGTGAATTATGTTAAAATGACTGAAAACTAAAAAGTAGATGACTGTTCCATGCTTTGCCTAGCCAGACTTTTACTGGACATTATACAAATGACCGGAATATATGACCGTTTTGGAAGACCGGGTTCAGATGTCATTTGGTCCTAAAATTCCTGTTGGTGTCAAGGAGTTTGCTCTAATAACAAGTTTCCCTAAAGAGGTTTCAATCCCCTTGATAATCAGTTTCCTGACAAGGTGTATCAAATCTCCTCCAGGTTGGATAGTTATCCCCACAATAGCCTTTTATCAATTTACTGACTTTTGACTGCTGATTATATGATTTTTCAACAGATAATCTAATTTGTTGTAAGAAATCCTAGTACTCTTGTCAGGTAAGAGCAATCAAAAGAATTAAAATCAATCAAATAATCCGTGCAAATTTGGGTGAAAGTTTACTGTTTTCTAATGATTTTGTCATGTACAGAAAATATACACAACATTCCCCCTCTAAATTATGCTGATTGTTCGCTTGGTTTTACTTCTTTTAGTTGTCTTATACATGATTGAGTACCAGGATTTACTACCACAGAAAAGGTAACCTGGCTCAAAAAGTATTTAAATATATTTCTCTTTCACCGAATTTTTTGAATTTTTTGAATCCAGAGTCAAAAGTTGGTTCAAAATGTATTATGAAAAGATGTCAAACCACCAATTAAAAATTTAGCAATTTTCACAGCTTTTTAAATATTTTACCTCAAGTTTAACTTTTACTTCATAGAAACCAGATATATCCTGAATCTAACATGTATCACCTTTTCTACATGTCTGCCAAATTATCTTTTTATAATTAGTTTTAAACTTTATTATTCACAATAAACTGTTTTATTATATAAATGAAGTAATGTGTTCAAAAATATACGCATTAATTGTTACTTTGTTGGGTTTTTTTCAGAATTTTTGTTTACAGAAAAGTGCTTAAATATGCATTTTTCAAGCAATCACTGTACTTAGACGCAACATTTTTCCATAAATGTTTGTGTGTGTATGAACACTCATAGCCTTGAAGATCTTTTTGTGCAATTGCCCATATTTGTATGTACTGGGCAAAATTGTAAAAAAAAAATGATAAATTTTAGTAAAAATATGTTTTTTTGGGCAAAATGCCAACTGACAAATTCTGTAGCAATATTCATTAAATACTTTTTTTTTTTTATCAAAAAGCAATTTTAATTGTTTAAATATATATCTAGTAATGTAAAATGAAAATAAACCACCATTTTTGTACTGACATTGTTTGTTTTTAATTTGAGGTCAAGGTAGACAAAATTTACTTGTTTGTATACAAAGCCAAAATATGCTTGATGGTTTCCAAGGCAACTGAGACATATTTTTGTCATCTATGGTAGTATTTAATTATTTGGTTTTCTATGGAGTAGATATGGCAAATATTGATAAAATCTGTGACATTGAGTGGCCATACCTATCCTTCATTCTTTGGTTTTTACATATAATTCATGTTTAAAAAAGTCTTATAAGAAAAATCTGACCTTTGGGACACAGGTACTACAAAAATAACCCTAATTTTCTAAAAAAAAAAAAGGGATTAAGATATCCATTATAACCTTTCTTGCAATTTGACTTTTGTATGAAGGTTGACATTGCATGTTGTCTTTTTTGTTTCAAATGAAGATGAGTATGATGCAAATAAAAAACAACATCTAATGTCAATAAAAATTATTAACTGTTGAATTATAATATTTGCTTAGTGTATTCTACCATACCTGTCAACCTGTGACGATGAAAATGCAGGTCATGACCTGCATTGAAGAATCAAATCTCAGGTCATAACGTGTACAAACTTTTTCGAGCTGAATTTCAGTATTTATGGTACAATTTCTTATAATGTATATCAAAGATACCAAAACATCATTGCATGTTCACTTTGTTAAGTCATTTTAAATCTTATTAAATTTATTTCATAGCACTTTCAAAGATTTTTATAAATTTGTGTCACTCAATCTTATGTGCTTTACTTTTTGAGAAAAAATACTACAATCATCAAACACTAGAATTTAATGTACTTCTTATATATGTTTGAGACTATTGACTATGTAGCCTTTAACTATAACTTTTTGTATTTAACAAAGAAATTAGACTATGATAATATATAGTACATGTAATACAGTTTAAAGAAGTATAAATGTAAAAAATATTTTTCAACTTTTAAAAAAAATAGTATAAAGGTATAAAAATAATGATAAGTTATTTTTCAATATGTATTTGAATTTTATATTTTTATGATTTAATCTTTTTCACCCATAAAACGTAAATATAAGGAATAATTTTGAATGGTAACAAATAAGGGGAAGTAACTCTAGTTCAGTTTGTAAACCATGGTGCAATTTATTTACGACCTAAAGCTAAGGTAATTGGTGTTAATTAACAGTGTGTTTGACACCAAAGCTGTCAAGTGAAGCCATGCACTTAATGGGTCACTTAATTTGACAGTTTACATAGCTAGATGAACTTCCTGTTCATGGAAGAATTACGAATTTGCCGGTATTTCAAAGGAATATTACTTATGAAATCAATCTCAAGGCTAAGAAATACAGGTGAAATCGGGTCATTTTCGGAATTCCCGGGTTATTTCAATGACCCGGCGGGTGTTCCGGGTGATCCCTCAAAATTGAGAAAATCTGGGCTCACACCCGCAGAATACGGGTCAGTTGACAGGTATGATTCTACTTCTATATGTACAGGAGTTGTATTAATATATCTTTGTTTTATATTTTCATTTGATAGATATTGGCTTTATAATGAAATGATATGTTAAAGATTTACCTTTAAATTTGTTCCATAACAAGACAGCAATAGTTATTTTCCTTTACAGAATATGTCATCAAAAATGATCAGTAATGCATCCCTCACTGTTTCTGGGAAAGTTATGAGATGTACTCTTCGTAGAACAATTAATTCAGCAGATCCTGAAGTATTTGATCTGAACAATAAATGGTTCATTCTGATGGCAAATGGACCTATAACCGCAGGTACGTTTTTTGGTAAGATCTACAAAAGATAATATGATCAAAAGCGTCATTTGACCCCTTGAGGAGTTATTAGATGTAGGAAGATGTGGTGTGAATGCCAATGAGACAACTCTCCATCCAAGTAACAATTTATAAAAGTAAACCATTATAGGTCAAGGTACAGACAAAATACATGAAATATATTGTTCCCTTTACCATTGACCATTTAAAAAAAAATGTAGAAAGATGAGCAACTTTTAATTGAAATCACTAGTTTACTGCTACTCATTATAATGCTAGATTAATAAACTGATTTTTGATATTTGTCTAAAAAGTCAATTTAATTTCCTATGCTGATTGATGGTTTAAATAAAAGATTTAAGATATTTTCAGTTGAATACATTTTGGTAGAATGTGCTACTTTATTTCAATTCTAGCATTAATGCCATTTTATTAAGTGAACATTTCTAAAGTTAACCATCCTGATTTAATCATGATTCCAAAGTTAAGGTTTATAATAAAAAAAAATTTATATCAATGCAACAATGATGATGAATTCTACCTTTTTTTCAGGTTATCCAGCTCATCATGAGGTTGAACCAAAATCAACTTCATCTAAAGAAAACTTTATTAACATCACTACAGTAACCACTGCTGGACCAACCACCAGTCCTGACTCAACAAGTCCATCTACACAAGTAACAACATATTTTTCTTATGTGTTATCTCATCCGAAAATTTTGAATTTTATGCATTTTTAATGTATTTTTATTTTTATGTATATTATTTTTGAACTTCTCAGTAACCTTTATACTTGCATGGTTTTAGAGAATAAACTATCTATCTATCTACTTATTATTAAATATTAAACAGCAGAGGAAGCACAATAGACAAAACAAATCACCTGATTCCTTATAACAATGAACTGCAATGCTTGATCCAGATAGCCTGACTTGGTGGAGGGACAAACTGTATCAATTTTCTCAGAATATTATTAAATTTGGTTTTATTCAAGATAAAAAATGGAATGGGTTGAATAATGTAATGTGTTGAAACCCAAGTTGCTTTGATTGAACTCAAGTAATTTAAGGGTAATATCATATGACTCAGACTGATTCAATTATAACTTTTTTGCAGAAAAATCATAACAAATAGAAATGAAGATATAATAAACTTCAAATCATATATTTTACAATGCCTTCCTAATTAAGTTTAGTTTTATAACATGTATTGAGATCACCTTTTAAATTTTCAGTCTCCAGATAAGATTACGCTGGATCCAGAGTGTGGTATAACTAAAGGATGTTTTCCTACATGTTCTGGTTCATCGTGTTCATCACTGGTCACATGGCAAAAAAATGGAGATTACATTCTATTTGAGATAGCAGAAGAAATAGCATCTACCACAGACAACAGATGGATAGCTATAGGATTTTCTGGAGATCAAGAAATGGTATTGTGACTTTCACATTTAAAAGGCTTTTTTGCAAAATAATTTTAACCTTATTGATTTAAAATATGGACATAGTATACACTATATAAGTGGAAAAAAAACCAATTTTATCTCTAGGAAAATAAATTCTTTGCAAACAATCATCTATACAGTATAAAAGGAATAAAATTAATTGCTGCTGTCAATTGGGATTGGCAACAACATTCTCAATGTAAATCATGACCATTTGTAATATTTATGTATTTAAACTTAGTTGCACTCCACAGTTAGAAACTAAAAATAAAATTGAACCATAGAATATCTAATTTTCTTCTATTCCTGGCTTTCTAATATGTTAATCCAACTGTGTGTGTCATACATGTGCATATGTATGTAATCAGTATCTTCCATAGATTTTTTTTTCTAAAGTTAGAATGGTGAAATAAAATTCCTTTTTTGTGTATCCATGGCAACATCCCGCATTTTTTTTACAATAAAATATTGATTAAAGGATGATAAAAATATCTCATATTTCCTTAAATTTGGTTCAAGCTAGAATTTCAAGTCCTTTGAGTGATACCTTTTCTGAAACTGTTGATATTAATCTACCAAATGATCAAATAAAAAAGGGGTGTTTATTTACTATTTTTCTGTTAAATTAATCACAATGTTTGTGTGACAAAAAGTAGAAATTAACATGACAATAATTTCCGGACCAATGTTTGTTATGGATCTGAAAATATGGACTGTCATACAGAAAATAGCCCAAATTACATACATTACATTGTCTTGATGTTCTTATAAACCCACTATGATGGAACTATTTTGTATAGATAGATTATTAATACACAATACGTTTTTGTGCAATGCCTGTACATATAATTTTTAATTGGGATAATCCCTGTCTGCTATTTGGTCCAATCAGCTTGGGGGTTTCCCAGTTGCTGCTGCATGTGAAATCTCGTTTACTAATTGCTTTTCCAGATTATCCTAATTAACCAATCAAAATTAACACTGCATTTGAATTACCCTTCAGCTAATCCGTCAAGTCCTTGATATAAAAAAGCTCATCAACAGATTTTGACTGAAATTGAAAATGGAAATTATGAGTTTGTTAAGTCTACACCTAAAATTATTAGCCCGTTAGGTATTATTCAAAATTTGTTGGGGGTGTAAGGATAATTCATGACTGCAGCAGACCACTTGGATCTGCTGTAAATGATTTTGCAGGGGATGTAGAAAAACAAAAGTTTAATTCTGTTGATGATGCAGCAAAATTAGTCACAAAAAATTGTTTCATGGCCAAAGTTGATTTAAAATTGGCTTATAGATCTGTTAGCATTAGTTCTCATAGTCAACAGGTCACTGGTTTACGGTGGACTTTTCCTGATGGTCAGACCCACACCTTTATTGATAAAAAATTACCCTTTGGTTCAAAACTTGCATCAGGTATCTTTCATAGGCTATCACAGGCTATCCGGCGCATGATGTCACACAGAGGTTTTACCATTATAGCTTATTTGGATGATTTTTTCATTTGCGAAAAAAACTAAGCAGCGCTGTGCACATGCACTTAGGATTTTAATTTACTTGCTGCGCTAGTTAGGTTTTCTATTAGTTGGTCCAAGGTTGTTGACCCTTGCCAGAAATTAGTATTTTTAGGCGTGGAGATAGACTCCACAACATTGGAATTAAGATTACCTATTAAAAAACTTAATGAATTAAGAGGAGAACTAGCAAGTTTTCAGCAGCGCAAGCATGTTTCTAAGGAACAATTGCAGTTCCTGGCTGGCAAGCTAAACTGGGCTTCGTCAGTGGTTCACGGCGGGAGAGTTTTTCTCTGGAGAATCATTGACAGCATAATGCAGCTCAAGCATGACAGGCACAAAATGCGCTTAGGCAGCAATATTTTGCATGATATCCATTGGTGGTACAATTTTATGGCAACTTTTAATTGGAAATCTGTCTTACTAAATACTGACCCTGTTACCTCAGTTTACACAGATGCTTGCAATACAGGTGCAGGTGGGTTTTTGGTTACTGATTGGTATTATGTCAATTGGAAAGAGGATTTCCCATTTGCACAATCTTTGCATATAAATAAGCAAGAGGCACTTGCAGTGGCTTTGGCAGTCAAACATTGGGCTAAGTGCTGGCAAAATAGGCGTGTATATATTTATTGTGATAATGCATCAACTGTTGCCTGTATCAAAATGTGTACCTCAAGGAACAAACTTTTGATGTCCTTTTTGTGTGAATTGTTTTGGCTATCTGCTGCTAATAATTTTCATCTGGTCGCAATTCATTTGCCTGGGAAGCAAAATGTTTTAGCTGATGCTATTTCCAGATTGCTAATTCGCAACATAGTCCCTAAAATCAATAAGGAGCAATATATAGGGAGGATTGGGGGGGGGGGGGGGGGGACTAGTAATGTGGATTAATGGCTATTTTAATCTTCAACTATCCAAAAATGAATGTTATTGCACACTAGCTAGCATATTTTAAAAATCCACAGGGGCCAAAATGCAAAACTATACACCTTACTGTGGTGTCCTACCTAAAGAAATTAAAAAATCATTAAGATTTGATGTACTCATTCAAACATATTTAAGATACGAGAAAAAACACATTTCATCACCATATGTTCCACCCTAGATGTAAATATCAACCTGTACATTTGTTTGTTTTTATTTACAGGGAGCAACTAGTGTAATTATGTGTGAACATAAGACCAGTGGTGATTCCTTTGTAATGGGATATAATGATGGCTATACATTTAAGGACTTGACTGTAGTAAGTAAAACTTGACAATAAAGGTGTCTAAGAGAATGGTATGATCTTCTTATATTTTACTTAAAGGTGTCTTAGAGTATGGTATGATCTTCTAATAGTTACCCTTTCCTTGTTTTATAACACTGCAAAAGCATCATATTTCAGCAAAGTTATAAAGAATATTTGTTTTTATAGCTTCTTTTATTTATTGATATTTAATTTTGTTTTGGTCATATGCAGGAGTTCAATACCTTAAAAGTTTGTTTTGTCAGTCTTAAGAAATGCTCATGATGTGATTAGTTAGATTTAAAGACCCAGTGGCAGATCCGGCGGTTGGACCCCACTTTTTTGGGACGATCAATGCATTTGAATGGGGACATATGGTTGGAACACACACACCCCTTTTTATCCTGGTTTGGAAATTCAGGAACTGAAAATGATTAAGAAAAGAAGGAAAGTTCCAGTAATTTCCAATTGCCACCAAGCTAAAGTGAATTGATCAACTTATAATCTATTCTGGTACCTACTTCTATAACTTCTATTATGATAAACAATGGCTGTTTCCACTACCTCATGCAACACTGACAGAAAGTGTGGATTGATAAGGTCCTTATATGACCCCTGTTTTACACTTATATTTCAAATTTGGAATTAATTGCCATTATAAAAATACAAAATTATTAAAACAATGGCCATATAGGAAATAGGTCTTTCTTTAAAATTTGCTTATGTTGTGTTCTTATCATGGCATCAATATGAAAATTATTTTATTTTTCAGGTTTCTCATGCTTTTCACATTGTGAAAAATTTGGTCAAACATCAGTTTGAATTCAAAACTTTTTTGTATGTCACAATATTTGAAACTTACTTTGTGAAGAGATAAGCAAAAATAAATATAAGAATTATTTTATATTAATAATTGAATTATTATTCCATTAGAATTTGTGAATTGGTCTGTATCGTAATGACACATTTTATCAAACTTTGTTTTATAAATTTACCAATGTTGAAATTGGTATATTTGTTAATCATGTATTTTTTTTTTTTTTTGTTAGAATGGGAAATCTTCTTTGATAAAGGATGCATCATTAACTGTGACGGGAAATGTTATGAGATGTAGTCTACAGCGAGCAATTAATTCAACAGATCCCCAAGTTTATGACTTAAATAGTCAGTGGTATGTTCTCATGGGAAATGGACCAATTATATCAGGTAAGCTTACATTTTGACTGTTTACAGTCAAACTC